>NW_019738961.1:1426160-1562190 GCF_002891405.2 Cryptotermes secundus | reverse complement strand
CATTTTTGGAGACCTGAAGAGAGACATTCGTGGGCATCGGTTTGCATCGGACGAAGACGTGTGTGGCTGGGTACAGATGTGGTTCCGTAGACAGCCCACAAGCTTTGTCAGGGATGGAATTGACTCTTATCTCCCAGTGGGATAAATGTATTAACAGTTTTGGAGATTACTTTTGAGGTAAGAAATATTCTTTAATATGTTTTGGCGTCTGACCCGTTTTCATATGTATGCGTGCGCAGTGTACGTTATGTGTGAGCCAAAGTACGTCTGTCCTATATGCAATGTTCCCTTTCAAGCTGAGTGCACGCGCTGCCGCGCAGCGGCTGTCGCACTCCCGCGCACGAGGCTCAGTTTCGCACACACGTTTATTGCTTTAGTGTATAGTCAATTTGAATTAAAGAGTAAACTACGGGGTTTTTTTTTTTGTTATTATTGGGGAGCTTTGTTGAAAATCCCGGTCTCCCCCCGGGTTGCTCATGCCAGCCAAATTGCTGGTCAGAAGACACCATGGTTTGCGCACTTACCTGCTGCCGACTGAGAGGGAATGTTGCGCGTGTGTCTGCAAAAACTGACCTTTAATTAAGAGCAGATGCTGAACATCACCGTCTCTGCAATGGATATTTTCTTATTCATGAATTGTGGCACAAATCATATACTTCGTTGGATTTGAGGTCCTCCTAGCTGGTGACTGCGAAGAATTCAGTGTTCTGAGAGTAATGTTGTGCAGTCTGTTAAAGTCCATCAATATTTGGGAGGATTGTACAGCTTCTGCAGGGTCGAAGAGTACTCCGAACAAGAAACTAACAAACGTATATAAATATACACGTAAAAGAGTGTAAGGAAATCCATTTAAAGTGTTTGCAAATGCTTTCTTCCTATTGGTATCTAGCTTGGCTTAATCTTCGACCCTGAAGATAGAGGCTGTACGTTTCTTTCAAACGCCAGTGGACTTCAACTCGACTAAATAGCGTAAGGGACAGTACACTTTATCCTGTATTTTCTCCGAAGTAAGTGCAGCATTACATCACTTTCGTGACATGTGCAAAAGTAAGGTAAAGCTATCCCTGTAACAGGCCGCGAAGGCCAATAGGGTTGTGAGATGTTGAGGGTCCCACATTTTCTGGACAATCGGCTCAGATGGTAGTAACGTTGTCAGCCTTAACTGCCGGCCGCTGTTACCCCCGGGAAGATTCCTGGTATTCATTTTTGTTAGAGGCCGAGTCGACCCCAGGGTCATAGTGCGGCTGGAAGGAATAGGTAAATCGCAAAAAATCTAATGACCTCATCGGAATCGAACCCTTGGACCTTCCGGCTTGTAGAATAGTGCGTCAACCAACTACGCTACCGCGTGCCTCAAGTTTACGTTCATGCAGCACTAAACTCTCGACAGTGTTACAATATAGTAACTCGGAATTCCGTAATTTCATAGCTTTCATTTCACCGTTATATGGAATGATGAAGCGTTCCGTGTTGAAATGTTTTTTCTTTCCCCTACGCCGTCACTCGTTTGGGCATCTTAAATACCCTCTGATGATCATGTGTAATTTTGAAGAAAGCAGTCTTCTGGTATTTGGCACCGTGTATATGTGGTGTTAACCGAGGTTTCGGAGGAACGTATTGCCTCCATCTTCAGGGTAGAAGAAAAAATATAAGAATTCTGCAAGCGAAGAGACCGTGAGAACCGCTAAAAGCGTCTGCTTGCTACGGGCTGATCACTCGTCCAAGGGGTCCTACCGTCTGTAATATGATAATGAAACTAAAAATCAGAGGCCAGGGCCCAAGGGGGCTGTAGAGCCGATGAAAAATATAATATCTTCGTCGCATTCATCTTGAAATAAATTATGACTTGAGCTTCCCAAAAGCACAGGCCAGTCCGCGAGATTGCTGGCTCAAGCGACAAAACTTGAGACTTCTATTCAGGAGACGCCCGGTTGAAATCTCGGTTGGGACACAGACTACTATGACTGAGTANTGTAAGATTTGAGGCTTTCACGGCGGTGACTATGAAGAAAGCAGTCTTCTGGGATTTGGCACCGTGTGTATGTGGTGTTAACCGACGTTTCGGAGGAACGTATCGTCTCCATCTGCTTTTACCGGTTCTCACGGTCTCTTTGCTTGCAGATTCTTATATATTTTTTCTTCTACCCTGAAGATGGAGGCGATACGTTCCTCCGAAACGTCGGTTAACACCACATATACACGGTGCCAAATCCCAGAAGACTGCTTTCTTCATAGTCACCGCCGTGAAAGCCTCAAATCTTACATGTGTAATTTTGTCAGTAATTTTCACTGTTAAATATTGATAGGTTATACGTACGCTCGTGGTCTGTATGAAAGACTGAGGTAGACGCATTATTGACGTGAACATAACGCTAAGCAGGTTTGAGTCATCCGGCCTAGAATACATATGAACTTTGCAAATGTAAGATCACTGTAAGCACTGTACTTAAAATGTACTTACCCACACGTTCTGAAGATGACGTTAAGGTATGTCTAAGTAATATGGGCGCCTCTAGAATTTTTCTAGGTTGGGGCGCCAGAAAATTTGTTTACGAACTTACGTTTAAACGTTTTAAAAATATTTGTACACGTATATATGTAAGGCAGATTTTGTGTAAGTGAAAGGTAAAAAAAAAGGTAAAGTTGTCCCTGTGCTTGACTAAGTAAGCACCACGTCATGAAGGCGTATGGGGGAGTGGATGTATAGATCCACATCTTCTTGACCTCGGCACTGGTTGGAGGTGAGTGGTTAACTTCACGCCCTGACTGAATTACCCCCGGGGAAAGAGCCCCAGGTACTCATTGGATAGGAGACGGGGTGGACCCCAGAGCCGGTCTGGACGACGTGGAGAAGAGAAAATTCTTCACCCTACCGGGACCTGAACTCCGGTCCCTTGGTCGCCTGGTCCATAGCCAGTCGCTGTACCAACTACGCTATCCTGGCTCGGCGATTTGTTGAGGTAGCTGTTAAAAACTGTGGTGTTCAGGGTATAAAATTAAAAGGTTAATTTTCAGTACGGTATTAGTGTTTGGTGTATATCCTTCCTTCTTCAATTTTGATTTCTTCAAAACCTCCAGGAGGTGGACAGGTGCCAACTCCCCCAAACCCCAGCTCTCCTGCCGGCGCCCGTGCGAGGCAAGTGTTGACCTAGCTGAGACAGACTTCACCATGAACAGCGTGACGTTTTGCCACTAATCCGCTCACTGAGATGCTACCAGTTTCATATCTAGTTGGGAATTTCCTGATTTGTATGGGACCCGAAGGTTCGTTGACGTGTGCACAAGAGCATATTACCGCATCTTGTTCCAAGCCTGATTAATCCAATCCACAATATTATGTCCGGCTTCTTCAAGGTACATCTTAACGTTGTCCTTCCATCGATGTTTAGATTCTCTTCTCAACTAAAGTTTTGCGCCCTGGATGCCCTGCAAGATCTCAACCTTGATGGCCGCATCTGCTTATCGAAGCTGTAGTTGAGGCAGGTCCAGGAGGCCCCTCCCCCTCCAGGTCCCTTTTTGAGTACCCCACGTGGTGCTCTGACGCTTCTTTTAAAAAGTGTGACATCAAGACATACGGCCATTAATAAAATCTGTGTTGTGCTTGGGGCTCTCATTGCAGTAACTATTTTGAGTTGTATCGCCTGGTAATTCATTTTCTTCCTTTTCATCCCTGAAGATGCTATATGTTCCTCCGAAGCGTCCGGTTCTTAACGAACTATACGATATTACAGTCCAGAAGATCGCACCCATCAATACAAGTTCTGTTCATGTTATTGCGTTCTTTAGAAAAGTACAACTCCACAATAGTAACAATACTGAAGTTGTTTCTGCACCAGCCCATGAAGACATACGGGAGAGTGAAGGTATAGCTCCACCATTCTCGAGCTCGGCATTAGATGGACGTAAGTGGTTAGCTTCACACCTCGGCCGCTTTAACTCCGGGGAAAGAACCCCCCTCCCTCCCAGTACGCTATGTAGGAGGCTGGGCGGGCCCCAGAGCCGGTCTGGGCGCTGTGGTGCAGAGAAACATCTCTTGCTCCTGCTGGGAATCGAACCACGGCCGTCCAGCCCGTAGCCGTCGCTATACCGACTAAACTATTGCGGCTTCGGACAAAATATAATCTAAACGGGAACTCGTTAGAGGAGAATTTTAAAAGATATTTTTATTTTAGGTCTCACATGATATAAAGTAACAGGAACTTGCAGTTTGTTAATTTTCGATGTCGGTGTTTGAGGCTGAAAGGCCGTCCTCTTTGTATATGCTTTTCTTGGGCTGTATGAAGCTGCTGTTCTCCGAACGGCGATAAGGACCTTATGTCAGGATTCATGTCCATTTCTTTCTACGTGGTGCTGCGTCCCAGGCCTTCACTATTATATAAAAATAAGGCATTATTTCAGTGATTGAATTTGGCCTTATTTCGGATTCAGTTTAGCTTGCTGGATACTACGCTCCTGAAATGCCAGTTTACGTTTACTGTCACCAGAGCTCATGTATCTTTGTTGTTACGGTTAAATAAATGCCAGTCGGACAACATCTATGGTTATTTACGACATTAAGTGATTTGATTGCAGCAGTCTGCCTTCAAACATTAAGCTGGAGAGGATGATTGTCACAGATGGTTTGAACTACTATAGATTGATCGTACAGGATACCTGACATACGGAACAAATATTCAGTAAGAGCAGCAGCAGGTTCTGAGGACATTGACACTTGCTCCTGGCGTTGTTGCTATTGCAGGAAGAGCACTGTCTCTCCGCTCTCCGCTCCCCGCTATGGCGCCAATACTGCCATCCCTTCGTAAAATTGTAGGAAGTGAATTTCATCTCACTTCAGCCACATGGCGGTCACATGTCACTTGTGTTTCCTTTTTGTCTACATTTGCCTCGTAAATGTCTGTTGTTTTATAATTGTATACGAATAAAATACTTTTGGATTTAAATCCACATTAACACCGCTCTTTTCCAACCCGCCTTTGCTTGTATCGGCGCAGTCGGAATGGTGCTATCCCTGCTACACCTGTTTCTACCTTAGGACAGTGTATGATGGCCACTGCAAGTTGTTCTCACAGATCAAACTACGGAAGATCGGTATAGGTACGGGTCGGTTTGCATGTGTCTCAGGGTAGCGATGCATAAGAAAGCGTTTTTCTGAGAGTTGAGCCAATTGACGTTTATTCACCTGCTAATTCACCACACTGTTAAATTAATGTATTCTTAGCTTTAAGTTACAGCGTTACACTATCGGCTAGCTATGTCCCGGAGCGTGCAAGGGTCACGTCCGTTCAGTTCGGAATATTGTGAAAGTCTCCCCTTTGTGGAATGGCTTGCACCCCCACGCCGGGAATTCGAAAGATGGTGTTGACATATATTTTTTCATCCCATCTTCCGTAGGAAGCTTGAACGAGGCAACCCAATCATACTGGCCCTCATTCACAGGCAATTGTAACAAGCTCTGACCTGTCCTTTTAGGCGCGTCCGGTTCCCTGTACCCGAGCTAAATTTATGACTGATCGTAAATGTCATAACTCCGGACTTCTTGTTTCTGCCAGAATCTAGAAATTTTCAACGTAAACACCGTATTGCACGTCCCAGACGATGAAATACGATATTATAGATCACGATACATTTCCAGTAATATCGAAACATAAGACTTTTGAAATAAAAATTACCGAGAATTAATTAAAATAAATTTCATGGTCATCTATAATCATCAAAATAAATAAGGGCTCAGAATGATCAGCGTCAACATATCACTCAGTTCATAACCGTTTATCTTCTCGCCTGCTGTCTTTGAAAGAAAAGAACTATTATTTTACTCGTGCCTTACGCGTGTATGGAACTTGGCCTATCACCGTAAGGGAATGACATAGACAATGTTTGATTCCTCACTGGACATAAGAGGGAAGAAGTTGGAGGAGGGTGAAGAATATTTACATCCAAGAGCACTGCAATTTTTACTCGTAAACAGATGTTACCACCTGTCTGTCTGTCTGTCTGTCTATGTATATGTCTGCACCCATTTGTTGGACCTTGGCCGCTTTTTCAGTTTTAAATCTATGCACAGTCTGTAGGACTCCTTGGACGGAGGATCAACCCGTCACAAGCCCTCTGGCTGCACACAGAACGACACAGAGTAAACGCACACAGACATCTGTGCCTTGAGTGGGGTTCTAACCCACGATCCCAGTGTTCGAGCGAGCGAAGACAGTTTGGATCAGCCTGTCACAAGGCCGCTACCTACACACAGAACAACACAAATACACAATAAACGCACACAGACATCCATGCCTTGAGTGGGATTCTAACCCACGATCCCAGTGTTCGAGCGAGTGAAGACAGTTCATGCCTCAGACCGTCCGGCCAATGTGATCAGCAACAGATGTTACTAGGGCGATAAAATCAAGGAGGATGAGGTAGGTGGGGCACGTGGTACAACATTTTTATTGGGAAACCTGAAAAAGAATATGTTAGATTTGAGGAGTACTGCTGGAGTATTTCAGCTGGGAGTTGTTTGATACACACTCCTTACAGTTCTAATCTTGCTTCGAACGACTACTACCTGTTTACGTACCTGAAGAACTGGGTGAAATCACAGCGCATTAACAGTAATGAGGAGTTGATGGAAGGTGTCAAAATGCGGCTGAGCTTACAGATGGCAAATTTATTTGACAAGTGCCTGACTATGTTGAGAATAGCTTGAGTATATAATTATTATTTGTATATAATAAATCTTTTCCTCGTTGCTTATTTTGTTAACAGCTCAATGAGGTTACTTTCTTAATAGCCCTAGTACATCACATTGTTAATTACATGAGGAACACTTAGTACTATTAGCTTCCTGGACCTTGTCCATCATCCAATAGTTAGAGAACCATAACATGGTGTTTTGACAACTGGGCCTGATTTCTTGGGTCCTTTAGGAAGATGTAATTCCACTCGCTAGACGTAGTCCTCTAAACGGAATTGTTTCTATTGGACCTGACTGAGTAAGTGCCCCCCACCTGAGGATGGAAGTAGACCCAGCTTCGAAAACACTGTGTTCAGGATTTGTGGCAAGTGTTTGGTAGATAAGTAATACTAAGTTATACATTTATCATCATAACCCTCAGAAATTACAGTTTGGATTTGAGATCCTCACAGCATTGACTATGAAAGGTACAGTCTTCTGGTTTGTAGCACCATGTAGTCTGGAGAAAGCCTGACGTCTTGTCACCTGCCTCTTGGTTGTTTCTTGCTTCACTTTCACTTTGTCTTTGCAAGATTGAGGCAATGTGTTTCTCCACAACAGATTTTTTTCTTGACTACATGGCAGTTCATCCCGTAAGACCGTATTCTGCAGGGATTACATATGTTTTCCCATCTTCTTCTGTTTGTGGTTATCAAGACCATGCTTTTGGTTCTAGTTCTGAAAGAACTGGAAGGGCTGGCTCGTGGAGGTAAAGACAGAGATTACATGCCTGTACCTTGTGTGGAACCAGAACATGCTGCCAAGGTTGCCGAAGCTGCAAAAATGGCTCTGGTCTTCCTCAGATCTCGTAGTCCTGGTGTGCGGTGTGTCACTACCCGTGGTACAGTAGTCCGCACATCTGCCTTTGCAATGGAAGAGGATACAGAGCAGGTAATCTTATTGTGATCAAAGCTAATAGATATATATTGGTTCCCAAGCTGGAAGTGTGTTGGTTCATGTCATGGATACTACAGATTTGGGACTGCATTCAGAATATTATTTGCAGGATGAAAGGAATGATGACAAAATCCTTACTACAAGCCTGAGCCTTTGTCGATCTTCAGGAAAGGATGAATGCAAACCAGGTAACTTGAGTAAATTTTAACTAGTTATTTAATGTGGAATTTGAGATTCTTACAATGGCGTCTCAGAAGATGGTGTTCTGGGTTTAAATTATATGAGAAATACCTATATTTCGGAGGAATATGTTGTTTCCATCTTCAGGGTCGATGGATAAACCAAGCAAGAAGGAGCCAGCAACAAGATCTGCTTACTAATGGCTTCTTGCTTGGAATTTCATTTAACTTGAGTACGGAGGCACTGTGTTCTTCTAAACCTTTGGTGGTCCTCTACAGAAATGCACAGTGTTGTAACCCAGAATATTGTACCTTGATTGATACTGACATTTCAGAGGAAATTTCCATTTTCAGGGTTTATATTCCAGATTACATTAATCTTTAATGAAGACATTTCTTGTTATAGGTGCTCATCCATTTTGAAAAGGAAAGACCAGGTTAATCTATTTTGGTATTTTAACTGTAGCTGTACTATAGCAAATTTTCGGTTTGCTGTTGTATAAACTAACTTCACTGAATATTTTCATGGAGCAGAGTCCTTGTTCAGAGGATAAAAATATAGTAGTTTAACCCAGCAAGAAATTTCATGCCTGTTATGAAACCCAAAGACCACCTATGTGGTCTAGTGGTCAGAGTTCCTGCCTACAGATCCAGAGATCCGGGTTCGATTCCCGGCGCTACCAGATTTTCTGAGAAATAGCGGGTCTGGAACGGGATCCACTCAGCCTCGTGAGGATGATTGAGTAGCTCCTTGAATGAAAAAGTAGCGGTACTGGTCTAGAAAACCGAGATTAACGTCCCTGAGGAACCGTTGCACAGACCACGCGATACCCTCTGTCCTCAAAAATTTGCACTAACTTCGCCGACAAGCAGCGGTCGCTCGGTCGGTATAGTTCACTTGCGGACTAAAGGCCACGGAGTTTTATGAAACCCTAAAGTTCCTTACCACATACACAAGATACATTTCTTGCCTTCTGCCACTTGCTGGTTTCTTGCTTGTCTTACTCTGCAACCCTGAAGGTGGAAGTGATATGGTTCTTCGACATATCAGGATGTGGGACCCTCAACGTCTCACAACCCTATGGGCCTTCACAGCCTGGTATGGGGATAGCTTTACTCCTAACTACATGGCATTACAGCCCCTGAATTTAATATCTAATATGAGCTTTGTAGGACCAGTGATTGTAATTTTTGTATAAGAAAGAAGGTGAAACCTGGAATGCATTTGTTTCACTAGAAATTAGAATTTTAACGTCTGTGTTTCATTATCTACAGTTAAGTCTTTTTTGGCTTTTAATCGCATGATTTGTAGTTACTAAAACAGAACAATTTTATGTCCTCCCCCTCCACCTCCTTAAGAATGACACCAAGAACAAGTCCCACTAATGGATTGTATTCCACAAGTTGGGAAATACTGTTTTAGTACATTATGCCTACCAAGCAACATTTCATTATACTGTACTCTGCTGTATTAAATGCAGCAAAGAATGAAAAAACTTGAATGAAAATTTCAGAACACTTCTTTCATTGTGAGAATTGTAGAAGTGTACACACTAAAGTGAAAACTTTCTTACTGTGATTTATTTTATTGGCATCACTGGTGTAATGGCATCTTTTCCAACAACTCATGCATGTTTTTTTAATGCATAATCCATAATATGTGAGGCCGGGATAGCGCAGTCCGTATAGTGACTGGCTACGAGCTGGACGAGGGGTCAGAGTTCAAGTCCTGGTAGGGTCAAGAATGTTCTGTTCTCCACGTCGTCCAGATCGGCTCTGGGGTCCATCCAACCTCCTATCCAATGGGTACCGGGGGCTCTTTCCATGGGGGTAAAGAGGCCGGCACGTGAAGCTGACCACTCACCTCCAGCTAGTGTCGAGGTCAAGAAAATGTGGATCTATACATCCACTCCCCCATGCGTCTTCATGGCATAGTGCTTAATTAGTTAAGCACGGGGACAACTTTGACAACTGTGGTCTAGTGATCAGAGTTCGTGGCTACATATCCAGAGGTCCCGGGTTCGATTCCCGGCCCTTCCAGATTTTTTAGAAATAGTGGGTCTGGAACAGGGTCCACTCAGCCTCATGAGGTTAATTGAGGAGCTATTCCAAGAAAATAGCGGCTCCGGTCTAGAAAACCTAAATTAACAGCCTTGGGGATTCGTTGCACTGACCACATGACACCCTCTATCCGCTAAAGTTGGCACTAACTTCGCCGACAAGCGCAGTAGTTTGGTTGGTATAGTTTGCTCGCTGACTAAAACCACAAAGTTTGTTTTCGGGACAACTTTACCTTTTACCTATGATATGTTGTTTCCAAAATTGGATATGTGCAATAGGTGAGCTAGTCATGTTGAATGTAGGTGAGCCACGTCGCCTGTATCGAGAAGTGGTACTTCTGACTGAAGATCGTAACCTGCGTGTGAAAGCACTGGCAAGACATGTTCCTGTACGTGAGGTGCCCGATTTCATGCATTGGGCGGGTCTGGGCTGAACCCCCCGGCTCTTGTGACCCTGTCAACACCCCAGCAACTTACATGCAGAGAATAAAAGACATGCGAGTGTGTAGAGGGAGGCAACTCGCACGAATTGGACTCAGGTAGGTCCTTCTGTCAACCTGCATCATGCCAAGCGAGGAAACAGCCCCAGCTAGGATAGGGCGAAGCAACACTCATGTAAATATCTTGGATGCACTCATCAGGATATCTTCTGACGGATGGAGGGTTATGAATCCGTACTGTTTTGCTGTAGAAGAGGAGGTTTCAGTTAAAAGTCTTTGAATTCATTATACAATGGTGACTGTCAGTAACACATTTTCATACTTTTGGCCAGTTTTTGAAATACAGAAATAAGGTTATGGCTATATAGATAAGACGTTTCCAATCTTTCATTTGTCATGCCTACTTGGAATTTTTACATTCCTATGCCAAATAATAATAGTAATTTTAACAGTGACTGTTGAACAAGTTCTTATTTCTTAATCTGAAGCATTAAATTATTATTATTATTATTATACTGCATGTGATTGATCATTCTCATATCATTGATGATTGTATATGGATTGATATAACCTTCAGCCTACTGTAGTTTGGAAAGAAACCCTGAAAGATAGCTGCTCATTACGAAACTAGTTTCATAGTTTTACATGATTTTTTCCTTCAGTATGACATATATATACTCTATTGTAACCTTAAAAACATGTGAGTAATATGACTGTTATGTTATGCTCTTACAGTTTTGTGTACAGGAGGCAGTTACATGTCAGAATGAGTAGAAACTGTCTCTTGTCTTTGGTATGCATTTCCAGAGTATCTATATAAACTATTTTGACATATTGACAAGAGTTCGTCATTACCATCATTAACACCACAGCTTAGGCCACAATCATCTTCTGACTCCACTCCCGGAGCAAGATTGGCCACTCCGTCATTTGTTGGAGTGTCCAATGTTGCTGCTGGTTGTTTTGTATACAACTGAATTCCATGTTGTTGGTGTGTAATTCATCATCATCAGGAATAATATAGAATTAGGTCATTAAAAGCCTGTTGCTATAACTCCAGGATGGTCTTGGAAACACCATAGACATTTTGATCATCCTATCATCTTAAATCTTGTTATCCCCTCAGTAGGCAACAGAATGCCAGTTGTGGCATGTGACCTCTTTGCATTCTTCCAGATTATTTTTTCACTTATATGAGATAGATCAGCCTGTTCAGCAATGTTTTGAATAACGTGAGTGTCTTCAAAGTCTCCACATGGGTGCTTTATTTTTATTAGTGTCACTAGGTATATGATATAAAAGTTCCAAATAGACAATTGATTGCTAGCTAAGAAACCAGCATTTAATTATGGGATTCGAAAATGTGCCATAAAATAACGATAAATTATATGAGATTTACAGTTCATGGAATAGTGAATAACAAGATTATAGTCCTCTGCGATTAACACCGTGTACTTTGGTAGATAGATACCAGATTTTGAGAGTAACCTGCTGCCTAAATCTTCATTGTAGTTTTGTTTTGAAGTTGGAAGCAGCGTATTTCTCACAAACATTGCACCTGTCTACCAAACTACACAGTGTTCCATTCCAGAAGACTATAATCTGAACCATAAACTGCACTAATGCCAATAGGGATTGGAATGTAGCCCCTGATAATTTTCTCAGGCTGCTTCTGTTTTGGAAGTTAAGTTCACAAAGTGTGGTAATGGATCCAGATTGATGATATTGGAGTATGCTGTAAGCCAAATGATTTTGCAGTTGTGCCATTTATTATTCATATGAGAATGGCACTTTCAGTTAAAAGTTATCAAGCAAAGTTCTTTATTTTCTTTCAGGCTACATATCTGATTGGTCACAGCCTACATAAATATAAACATTTGAAACAAACCAAATATTTGTACCAACAAACTTCCACTCTTTCTATCAACTTCATAATTCAAGTTTTCATTGCAGGGTTCAGGGGCCATGATAAACCCCTATCACCCTAAAGCAACCTCACGTATTTTAAAATAATACCAAGAGGGTGTTCAGGGGAGTGTGTAACTGCATTGCTTTCATAGCAGTGGACATAATAGTTCTAAGATTTAACAGTTTTGACAACTCTCTTACAATTTTAAAATGCACTTTATAAAATGACAGCTGTTGATACTATTTGATATATTGAAATGAATTAAATTGAATACAAGTTTAAAACTCACATATATATACTTGGATTTTACTTTTTTACTATAAATGCTTATGGCCTGTGTCTCGGAGAATGAGTGATAGAATGTCTGCATGTTACTGGTATGTATATAATTTCTTATGAATCCTGTTCACATTTATCTGCATTTGGTTGTGAAAATAATTAGGTAGAGCACATTCCCACCAATAAAAATTAGAGTTAATATATGTATATAAATATTTAATGTGTGGATTTGTTGCAGTTTGAAAAACAAAAATTTTCTGGTTCAGTATGTTAGTGTGTATTGTATTATTACTTTCGCAGTGTTAATCTACCCATTGAGACACATATGTAATTCTTAATGAATTTTAAAATATTAAAAACAAAAACACTTTGTAAAGTAATTACATGTAAATTATTTGAGAAGGAAATAAGTATTTCCTAGAGAAAGGGTAAGGCAGAAGAACAACAGATATTTCACATATTAACAGTAAACTTTCCTGACTGAAAAGATAGGAGACTGAAGGAAAAAATACTGAAGGCATTGATTGACTATTCTAAACATCTGATATATTGTGAATGTTATGATTTTTAAACTCTCACTCTGCTGATATCAAATTACTTAGTAAGTTCACTGTTGTGTACAAAGTATTTGCTGTTCTTTTGTAATTCTATTTGCACACCATATTCGGTTTGTTTTCCTTTGTGAAGCTCTCTGAATGTGTGTGGCATTTGTTTGCATATTTAAAGTGGCACAGATAATTATTGTGATAATTTGTTAGTATGGGATTAGTATATATGAGCTTTACATTTTCAGACAGTTGTATAAGAAATAAGAAACTTACATGAAACACCATTAAAGGTAAAAGATCTCATATTTTCTGCGGGAGTCATTGTAACTCCATCCTTGGCCACCACTTGTTCTGCATCATGTTTTAATGTCAGCGCAATGGCGACTCAGCAGTGGAAAGTTGTGACGTGACAATGTACATAGCACCTGGTGGCCAGGGTTGGAGTTGTGCTGATTTTCATGCAAGGTTTGAGAGATTATCTGAGAAATTTATTTGTAATAAACGTTTGAATGTGTGAAGTTCATTTGTAATAAACCTGTACTTATATTTGTAAAATTTTTTGGTAGCCGTAGGGAATGTGGGAATTTGGTGTGTGTGGGGGGGGATGAAATTAATGTCCTATGAGATAATCATTCATTTTCCTGGGTGAAAGGCATCTGAGGTTTCAGAAATGGTAGGCTGACATTGAACTTGTTTGTCTATGTTACTCACTGTTGAAATACCGGTACTTATCCTCTCATTGTGTGGGGCATTGTGTGCGTTACTGTACTTACCTTTTTCTGGCGTACCTGTTTCAATATTAAATTGCTGTTTACCAGGTGAAAATTCTGCTCCTTAGTTTGCTCTTTAATTATTATTATTATTATCATTATTGTGTAATAAGCTGTAATGATTATTTTAGTGTATAAACAGAGATGTCTCAGGAAATCAAAGTGAAGTTTTTAATGATTAATTAATCAGATTAGAGTGATATGAATTAAATAATAAAATTACTGCTCAAAGATTTAATTTGAGACTTAAAAATAATGTCTGTGTTGAATTAGAGAACTTTTTAGAAATGCCTGTATGCTAATCATTCTGCCAAATGGAATTAAGGGATAGTATTTTTTTGGAATTTTTAATTCTCTTTGTAGGCTAACTTGGTTTTGTATTCTTCCTAATATTCTTAATTCTAATTTGGATGTCAGTTAATTTTGGAATGATGTATTTTACAGGCTTTTACATTTATATTAGTGTAACCCCTTCGGATTCCTTTTATATTTTTAGTTTCTCAAACACAGCACATGACAAAATAGAGAAGTACATGCGACATAAAGTGAGAGTTTCAATATGCCTTTTTCTATGTGTTTTGAAGTTGTGTGTAAAACCATGTAGGTTCCTCAGGTGTTGTTTAATGTAATGCATGAATGTATTGATTTTGGTTTTAAAATTGGGGCTTTCTTTAGTTTGTGTTGAATTATTTCGGTTTTATGGTATTTATTTTTAACATCTGATTATGAAGTATATATTATTTTATTTATAATTTCATTAACCCATCATTTCTGTTTTATATATATTTTCCTTTTTGGTAACAGATTATGTTTGTATTTGAAAATGTTTCCCTTGAGATGTCAAGAAATCGATATTTGTTTTCACATGCTTATTTGCAAAATAATATAATTCTTGCTGTATAATTCCAAGAAGTTAAATTTGAACTTCACCAAAAGAATACTATCTCTGTTAATAAAGTGCATTGATATCACTTCCAAACAAGTTCTGATATTATTTTCCTTTTTAAATGTTTCACCTTTAAGGAAAGGAAAATTTTATATACATTTGTCAAAATTACTCTATCTCAAATTCATTTCATGTTCTGTTATCACGAATATTGTTTAATTTTGTTTTAAAAGAATTTCTTTAGAATACCAACTTAAATTAGGCAATAGTAGTTTCCCTCCACATACTTTCCAATTTATTCGCTGGTTATCCAGTCATTCAGTGCTGTATAACTTATTCTACTGACATCATCATTAGATGAACTACAAATGAATAAATAAATAAAATGGTTTCAAATAAGCAGTTTTATTAAATCGAAATATCTCTTATTATGTAGAGTCGTTATTAATATATTGTAGTTAATTTTAACACATTTTTACTCATGGAAACTGATATTTTGTTTCATAGAAAGAAAGTAAACTTTTGTGTCCCATGAACACCATGAATTTTCGATGAGTAGTACTTACTAATTGTTAGCTTTACTTGTGTTACTTCCTTTAATGGATACAAGGTTTTGGAAGTGGTAGTCGTTTATATAATTACCTTAAATGTTTTAATTATAATGTCAACCCTATAATTTATTGTTACCTGCATAATACAAATACTAGGTGCCTAGAACCTCTTTGAGCATGCACCAATATCAGATCATTACGTCATTAGAAAATTAATAATTTTTATTTTCAGTATACAGTGAGAACCATCTCAGATTTCATTGAACATACAGGACTTTTTGTCTGTAAAGTTGGCGAAAAGTATGACATACCCTCGGAAGTGTTTTAGGTGGAATTTACTTGTTGTCTGTTATCAAGTGTTCATTAGATAATTCGTCTTTTTTTTTTTTGCGAGATGTTTTTTTATTCCAATGAAGCTTCAGTAATCGTGAAAGAGTTGCAGAGAAGCATAAGATGGTAAGCAACTTTTCTTACCTTTTTTATAAATACATAGATGTTATTTTAGGAGACGGGGTTACGTAGTCGGCATAGCGACTAGCTACGGGCTTGACCGAGGGGTCGGAGTTCGAGTCCCCGTAGGGTCGAGAATTTTCTCTTCATGTCATACGGACCGGCTCTGGGGTCCACTCAACCTCCTATCAAACGGGTACGTGGGGAAAAGCGACCGGGGCGTGAAGCTGACCTCTCACCTCCAGCTAGTGCCGAGGTCAAGAAAATGCGGATCTGTACATCCACTCCGCATAAGCCTTCATGGCGTAGTGCTTAATTAGTTAGGAACAGGGGCAACTTTACCTTTGTTACATGAATGTTATTTTATCTGATGAATGAAGGTAGTGTTACTTTAAAATAAATACTATCACATATCACAGTGACTAAAGACGGGTTTCGGATTAGTAACTGGATTTATTAACAATCTACACGTCATAACTACAGATAATTATTAAACTATTTCTGATTTACACAATTTACACTCCACGCTAATCTTCTCACTGTATTTCCACTAGTCTTCACTATCAGTTTCCTGGCAACGGATTTATAACACAGGTACACACTCCCACTATACTATACTACTGCACACACATAAAGTCTTCAAATCACACGTTATCTTCACAGGTCGCCTTCTCCGGCCGCTTACTATTCCGCTCACTTATATAGACGCGGCCGGACACGGACATACGGAAAACACCGCGTGGTCACTGTTCAGCCAGTCCATTGGCGCTCTGGCTGGACCTACAGAAAACATGTCACATGATTTCTAAGCACTGTTGTGTGACGTAATTGCGCCTGAGAAAGCTGCACAGACACAAAGAAAACATTGCTGCTGTATTGTTGTCCGTCTGTGTGTTGCGGCCGTTGTCTAATAGTGGATTTACACGGCACAATACCTTATCAGTGATTAGTATCTGCAGGGGATTTGCTATGAGGTATACATGGTTTTTATTCAAGTACGATATATGTTGAAAGAAAACGATAATGAGTGACTGATATGTGGGGATCTCACAGTGATTGAATTTAAGATTGTACTCTTCAAAGGGAGGCTGCATGCTCCTACAAACCTGCCCACCGGACTACACGGGTGTCACATCCCATGAGACTTTAATCTTAATGAATCACTTGCTTTTAACCTGAAAAGAAATTAAGCCTGTTTCTTATGTTAGGTCAGAAGGTTACTGTCAGAAATGTGGAAGTAGTTAAGGTTACATGTAAGGCTTTCCTTGTTCAATTTGTTATCTCGCTGCTGTTTTCCACGCATCTGTCAAATCCCTCTCAAAAGGACAGTCACGTAAAAAGAACAGTAAAATTAGGCACTTTGCAGACATATTGCTCTACTTGCTTTGGCATTCACGTGGGGGGGGGGGGTTAAATAAGCCTAGTTTGTATTACTTAGTAATATTGACCTTGAATGTGTGTTTAGTAGGAACAAAACAAAGAATAATATGGAACATATGTACCAGTATTGGGAACAGATATATGGGAAACCTGTATCAAAGAACATTAATTGGTAGTTTAGTTGATCAGAACACCAGTATTCAGCAGAATGGTTTAGCGGTAAGACTCTAGACTTACATAGGGAGGTCCTTGGTTCGAATCCCTGCCGGGACACCAGCTGGTGGGACTGGAATGCGATTATGAACATTTGGAACAGTTTTTTCTCTTCTCTACAGAGTCCTAGCCTACACCTGTGAAATATTTGCTGAAATAAAATAAAGTCTATTTCAGCAGTATCGTTAAATAACCTCCAGCCAGTTGCACTTTCAGAATAAAGAAAAGCTGTATATGAATGTTTCTTTNGGGGGGGGGGTTAAATAAGCCTAGTTTGTATTACTTAGTAATATTGACCTTGAATGTGTGTTTAGTAGGAACAAAACAAAGAATAATATGGAACATATGTACCAGTATTGGGAACAGATATATGGGAAACCTGTATCAAAGAACATTAATTGGTAGTTTAGTTGATCAGAACACCAGTATTCAGCAGAATGGTTTAGCGGTAAGACTCTAGACTTACATAGGGAGGTCCTTGGTTCGAATCCCTGCCGGGACACCAGCTGGTGGGACTGGAATGCGATTATGAACATTTGGAACAGTTTTTTCTCTTCTCTACAGAGTCCTAGCCTACACCTGTGAAATATTTACTTTAATAAAATAAAGTCTATTTCAGCAGTATCGTTACATAACCTCCAGCCAGTTGCACTTTCAGAATAAGGAAAAGCTGTATATGTATGTTTCTATCGGGGACATTTGGCATGTTAAGTATTAAATAAAAGCTTAATATCTGAAAAGTTAAATTTGAAGAAAATAGTTAACTGCTTAGAAGTATGTACCAGTTATGTTGATGCTTTTTCTTCTTCTTCCTCTTATTCCTGTTGCTCCCACTAGGAACATAGGGCATCCGTGTAACGATTCATTTCACTTCAGTTTCTTTATCTAAAACATTCGGTATGGCTCTTGAACGTAGGGGGGGGGGTCAGCTCGTCGCAAGGCCGCTAAGTAATGCAGACATCCATACCTTAGTGGGATTCGAACCCACGATCCCAGTGTTCGAGCAGGAGAAGACATTTCATGCCTTGATCACGCGGCCACCGTGATCGGCTGTTATGTAGCTTAGTTTATCTGAAATAATAGAGTGCGACACTCAGCATGTTCCGGCTTCCCCTTCCTTTCAACCTGATTGCGCGGTACGCATTACTTTATAGCACTCCCTCCATTTACCCCAAGTGATGTCACGTGACAGTTTGTGAGTGATGAGTAAGTTTGTCTACATTTTTGTGAGGGAAGATTTTAGTGTCGTGTTTTTATATTTACGAAATACATCGTGTGAGGGAAAATGCGCCATGAAGAATGGAACCCTCCAGGACTCGGCACATGGGTAAGTGAAACACCGTAAGCAAGGACTTTAATCGGAGATGGACGCGGGTACACGTAACCTGTTTGGCTCCAAGGTCACCCTACCCCCAGAATGAAGCTATTCACTTTTCGAAACAACCATACATGTAAGAACTCAGCCGGAATAGCGTAGTAGTTATAGTGATTGGCAACGGGCTTGACGACCGAGGGGTCGGAGTTCGAGTTTCGGTGGGGTCAAAAATGTTCTTCACGTCATCCAGACCGGCTCTGAGGCCCACCCAACCCTCTTATCCAATGGGTACCGGGGGTAAAGCTGCAGTGGCGTGAAGCTGACTACTCTGCCAACTAGTGCCGAGGTCAAGGAAAAGTGAATCTATACATGCACCCCCCCCCATACGCCTTCATGGCGCAGTGCTTAATTTGTTAAGCACATGAAGAGTTTTACCTTACACAGTAATAATTTCCTTTATAACGGTGCCGGTCGTTCTTCTACTGATTTGGAGCGTCCCCCGAGTCTGGCAGAGCCAGTTCCATCCCTGACTGTAGCAGTGAAATTGCCTCGTTAACATGATTTGGCGTTTATATAAGATGAGAATTCGCCCTTCCAACTGATAGTTCTTACATTTGTAAAATAATGCAAGCCGAAATGGACTATTGTCGATTGGCTAATGCAAATGGTGGTCTATGAGGTGAAGCCGTATAGTCTGATATACAGATAACATTTCGGGAGACGTACTGCTTGCCTCCTCTAACCTAAAAGTGGAGGGAACAGATGTTTTTGAAAGTTTTATAACTGCCATGCTACACGGAGTCAAATTCCAGAAGAAGAAGAAGAATCTTTCGATCTACGTTAGGATGTCAGAACTCAATATAAGTGATTTCCGGGGTTAAAGAAATGTTAACTACGTAGGAAGGATACAACATTGAATTCGTACAGAGTGTAGGAGGAAGGAGAATATTACTTTTTGGCGAGAAATACATTGTTGACTTTTACTGGTTTAATGTCAAATCAAAGCTAATTTCCACGTAGCTGTTACATGTTGCATAATGTATTCATTCATTCGCCTGTAATCTATCAAGACGACAGGTCCACAGTCTCTTCCAAAACAGTTCCTCCACTTGATGCGATCTAGAGCTTTCTCCTTCAAATGAGAATATCCACTTCTGTCCCCAAGGTCATCCAGCATCTTCTCACGACTTTTTCGTCTTCCGGTCGCATACATGGTATCTCTGTTTTTGGAAAGAGACTATCCAGGAAAATTGATAATATGGTAGTTTTTCTATTTGCTTTCCACATCACAGTACAACAGCCGTTCAACCCACTCTGGTCACTCCTGTTGCGCATAAGTATAACACGAACAAATATATAGAAAAGATTTGTTCTACACTAATAGACATAAATTGCTTTTTCTATAGTTACTGCAAAGATAGAGATGATTCAAATATCATTTCATAGGTGTAAAAAAATCCTTGTTAGTATAAAATTATCTCAGTTGAAGACATTTTCAGACTTACTGTTACTTGATTTTTTGTAGAATTTTTTAGATGTCTGTAATTTTTAATTTTAAGTGGAAGTTAAAATAATCTGTGGAAAAAGTAAGTGAATATTCATAAGTTGCAATGTAGGGAACTGAAGCGATTGATTTTACAAGGAATGGATCTGCTTTTGCCTACACCACGGAGCCACGTGCTACAATAGCTATGACCTTGTACTTAACGCTGTTTTTTCATCCTGTTGCTGTACTGGGAGGATCTGCTCTGTTCACTAACAAACAATTTATATATGAATAAAAATCCATTGAACGTTGGGAATAATTGCTGGTGGTGATACTGCCAGGAAGTCTACCCCATTAAAGGTCGCGTTTGTTTGGTCCCGTAGAGAGAATGAGAGGCAGTCTTAGTTTCGCCCAACAAACGCGTGCCTTTGATTCGAATTTCGAACGCTCTCTCTCTCTCTCTCTCTCTCTGCGCACCGTTATGTCTGCTTTGCAAGGCAGTATGAGGAAGGATCATCTTTACAACAAGAACAGAAGACCCATGATTTAATAGACTGATAAGAAGTGCCTCTTTTAGCGGGACGTTTTGACTTTTCTGTGAATAAGTCCAGTGGAAACGCTAATTTAGCTTCAGGCAAGAATTCGTCGACATTAAACGTATAGAATTTCCCGTAAATGTGAAGGTTGCAGAATCGAGCTTATTTATATTTCATAAGGATATGATTATTTACTGACCGCCTCTGTGATCTATTGGTCAGAATTCCTGCCTACAGATCCAGAGATCCGGGTTCGATTCCCGGCCCCACCAGATTTTCTCGAACAGGGTCAACTCAGCCTCGTGAGGATAATTGAGGGCCTATTTCAAGAAAATATCGGCTCCGGTCTAGAAAACCGAAACTATCGGCCGTGGGGATTCGTTACGCTGACCACGCGACACCCTCTATCCCCTAAATTTGGCACTAACTACGCCGGCAAGCGACGGTCGCTCGGTCGGTATAGTTCGCTTACGGACTAGAGCCACGGAGTTTGTTTTGTTTTATGATTATTTGCTATTCGAAATGATTTTATTAACTTTGGGGTATTATGGATTTTGCTGACTGCCATGAGCCAGCGTGAAGCTCGTACTACTTTGTGAAAAGTTGAATACAGCCAGTAACGGAAAATTATATCTAAGGATGTAGCAGACTGCAGCAGATTTATACAGAAGGAAGGTTCTGAGAATCCCAATTTAAACGTTTCATGAGAACCGCCAATTTGCCTGCCGGTGTATACATGTTACAGTCCCAATAAGGTGTTTCTCAAGTATGGTTTGGACAGAGCAAGGATAAACTACTGGTCAGATGCTGCAGAAAGAATAATAGTGAGAAATGGACAGCACACCAGCTATTTCAAGAAATGTGTTACCCAATATTCTGACTGGATTAGTTACACCCATAAAACTCTCTCTCTCTCTCTCCATGGCTCTACAGCCCTTTCGATCTTGACCGATTTTTCAGTTTCTTAATCCTATACACAGTCGGTAGGACACCTTGAACGGGGGATCAGCCGGTCGCAAGGCCGCTACCTACACGCAGAACAACGGAAACAGAATAAAGGCACACAGACGTCCATGCTTCGAGTGAGATTCGAACCCACGACCTCAGTGTTCGAGCGGGCGAAGACGGTTTATGCCTTAGACCGCGTGGCCATTGTGATCGGGGCCTATAAAACTAAGTAAATAAAATGTGTTTAAACTAAACCAAAACCTAAAGTAAAATCCGTAAATGTGGACATTTCCTATCCAGGATGGTCTGTGACAAGTCTGTACTTTATCGCCGTTGTTTTTCGGCTTTCCTTTATAATATGTAATTAATTAGATCCAAGAAAACGAAGAGAGTCTGGGTTTTAATTCGACAAACCTGATACTTATGTTGATAATGTGAATTTTTTGGCCGAAAACAAATGAGAAAGACAACCACAGACGCGTTAATGGGCAATAGTAAAGAGATTGGTCGAGGAATAAACAGAACTAAATATACGTCCCGGAGAGTTTCTTGGAGGTAGGCCTAGGCCAAAATAAGGGCTGTAGCGCCAATGGGGAAAAAAAAATTATATGTCCATGTATCTTCATTAGAATGAAAGCCAAATTCAATTCAATTCTTTATTATTTATGTGCCAAGCCAATAGCCGCAAGGCCAATTACAGACTTAACACGGTGTAGATGAAAGAATTATATTATAGACAAACACATTATAAGTCAAAAACAAATTACAGGCAATTACTTGGGAAAACACAATAATGAAGAAAAGTAAACAAACAAGCAAATAAATGATAATAATAACAATAATAATAATAATAATTTCATTATAAAACTAAGTGTTATTAAGAAGTGAAAAATGAAACAAATATTTAATTAATAATAATAACGAAATTAATAAAAATAGTGATAATAATAAGAGTTAAATTAATTCAGTATAAGATATGTTTCATCAACAGAGTTTTTGGTCCAAAAATGTCAACGCTTCTACAGACAACATTAGCAGCAGAAGCGCATCTAGCAGAGGGGCAATTTTTACTAACAGAACAGACATTGAACATAGGAAAGTCTCGCATATATATAGAACAGGGACCCGAAGGCCAACAATTTACAAAGCAGAAGGGCAATAAAATATTTGGAAACGACAGTAAGAAAATAAAAAAAATCACATTCGCGAATAAATAAAGAAGAAATTCAATTCGGGGAATGCTTGCTGTTATTCAGTTCAGAACCTTCTGTTTTCCCCTCTGCTATCTACAAATGTAGAGGCGTTGAAGGTCTCTCGCATCAAGGGATGAACATACGAGTAGACTGAGGGTGTCTGGGAAAGGGTGCTCGTAGAATATTTGGATCTAAGAAGGGGGGAAAGAACAAAAAGCTGGGAGAAGCTGCATAATGAGGAGCTTTCGTTTTTACTCATTCATTAATCAATGCCTCTACAGCCCTTTGTTCGACTCTGACCGCTTTTTCAGTATCGTAATCCTATACACAGTCGGTAGGACTCCTTGGACTGACCAGCCCGTCACAAGGCCTATATTAAATACAGGACAGAAGAAGCGTAGAATAAACGCTCACAGACATCCATGTCTCTAGTGGGATTGGAACCAACGACCCCCGCATTTGAGCGGGCGAGGACTTCATGCCTTAGACCACCAAATGTTCTCTTGTAGGATCTGAGGTACCGCCGAAGTGAGTCGGGAGCCGGGATAGCGTAATCGGTATAGCGACTGATTACGGGCCGGAGTTCGACTCCCCGTGGGGGTAAGAATTTTCACTCCAAGTCGTCCAGACCGGCTCTGGAGTTCACCCAACACTCTATCCAATGGATACTGGGGTCTTTTTCCCCGGGGGTATACAGGCCAGGGCATGAAGCTGACCACCAGGTCAAGAAAATGTGGATCTATACATCCACTTCCCCATACGCCTTCATAGCGTAGTGTTTAATTAGTTAAGGATCTGAGGTTCCCACAGCGGTGGTTATGAAGGTTGCTGTCTTCTGGTATATAACGCCATGTACTCCGTTGAAAGTCACCCGACGTTTCGGAATAACATGACCTCCATTTTCAGGGTCGAAAAATGAGACGAGCAAGAAACCAGTGAAAGGAGATGGCGAGTAGGCTGCTTGCTCGGCCTAGTCTTCGGACCTGAATATATGTTCCTCTGAAACGTCGTTTGAATTTCAACGGACTGCACTTCGTTGTATTATTCTCTTGTTTGGCACTAGATCAAAGTGGCCAAAGAGCTGTCGTTTTCTGGCCTTCGGATTATTTTTAGACATTTCGTAGGGGGTTCAGTTCCTCGCAGAATCCATACTTATACATGGTGACACAAGCAGAAAAACACATGCATCTTTGCCCCGAATGGGATTTGATTACATAATCCCAGTGTTCGAGCGCTAGAAGGCATTCCGTTTCATAGATAACACGGCCTCTGTGATAAGCCACGGTGGAAAGGACATGTAAGGCACATGGGACAGATGAGAAACACACAAAATGTCGGTGGGAAAGCTCAGAATGGAAGAGATCTCTTTGAAGACGTAGGCTTCGGAGGCTAACATTAAAATGGA
Source organism: Cryptotermes secundus (assembly GCF_002891405.2). Lineage (NCBI taxonomy): Eukaryota > Metazoa > Arthropoda > Insecta > Blattodea > Kalotermitidae > Cryptotermes > Cryptotermes secundus. Next base: position 1,538,018 of record NW_019738961.1, on the reverse strand, counting down.
TGGTAAGAAACTTATGTGGGAGGGTGTGGATTCGATTATCTGGCTCTGGATCGGGACCGATGTAGACCCTTTTGAACATAGAATGGACTGTCGGATTCCATAAAAAGCTGGAACTTTCATGATTATCCGAACGACTGTTACCTTATCGAGAAGGAATTAGCGTCTTCAAAAACGGCAAATTGGAATATCGGACGGGAAATGAGAAAAAAAAAAAGACACTGAGTTACATCTAAGGAAGTTAGTTATCAGGATAGTAGGTGGATGTAACTGGCTCTGGATAGAATTCAGGGGCGAACTCTGATGTTAGCGGTGTCAAATTATCCGATTCTCTGTTACATTTGGTGTAGATTCGTGTTTGTGTGTTGAAGCTAAGTTGACTGCCAATGTCGGATTGTCATTGTACCCACAGTTCATGTTTCTGAATACAGTATTCTGGGAATTGTTTCGTAAATTTGAATGCAGTCTACAGATTCACTGTAGCATAGTTGGTTGAGGCAATACGCGGGTCGTGGGTTCGATTGCCGATGTCATCGGATCTTTCAGTTAACCTAATCTTCCCAGCCGCACAATGGCCTTCAAGGGTCCACTCAGTCTCTAATAGAAATGAGTAACAGGAATTTTCCTGGGGGTAAAGGGCGGCCGACGCTTAGGCTGACAACCTCACCGCCATCTGTGAGCCGACTGTCTAGAGAAAATGTGGGAGCCTCGACGTCTCACAACCCTGTGGGTCTCCACGACCTGGTACAGGAATAGCTTTACCGAAACATGGGTGCAGTACGTACTTGCCGATCTATTAGCACTTGAACGATAATCGAGAAGCGATCGCCCATTTAGCCTTCCTAATAACCGGTTTAGTGATGTGGAAAATAGCTAGGAGCTGAGATCTTGAATTGCCGGTATAAGTATTATGGTTTATAAACAACAATTTATCGACTTGCTGTTCCAGTTAGGTAACTACCGGATGACCCGAAGAATGGGACTTCGATTTCTAGCGGCGACAGACATTTCTCTGCTTTACACGATGTGTGCTTTGGAGCCGACACAACCTCTTATCCAGGTACCTGAAGCTCCTTTTCCGGGGCAAAGAGATGAGGAACGTGAGTACTCATCTGATTCAGTGTCGAAAGTTAAGAAATAATGGAGCTACACCTCCGTTTCCCCATACGTCTGCAGGGGTTCATGCTTAATTAATTAAGCACGATGACAGCTGTACCTAATACTGTTGTAACTAAGATCTCTTTTCTTCACAAAGTACGGCTCTTTGGAGACAAAAAACCTTTTCCCGGGAGATATTACTTGTGTGACATGTGGGTTTATAAGTAGGGACGACATACTAGTAGCCTACTGACGTAGCCGAAATACAACGTGTTCCTTTCATATCTGTAGCTTTATGGCCGCCATAAATCTTATCCTTAAGGAGAATACAAACAAGTCATTCTTCACAAACAGACTCACACTTATACGTTAAGTGGGCATTTACTAAATAACACACATCACCTACGGTAAATTTATGCAGGAAGAAAAGGAAAACCAATTATTAAGTCAAAATTGGAGCATTATTCTAAGTCCTTTTGTTGTATGTGTTGTATACATCAAAAGTGAATCAACGCAATTACTGCATCCATGCAATACATAAATGAGATTATGTGTAACATCGACTTTCGGAGATTATTAATTTTACTTAAAAATGGGAATGAATTAAAAATTAGTTAAAAATTTGCAATATGGAATTTGAGCAAAATATATGTGTTTATGAGATACGTGGAAAATTTCGTTAACGGTCTTATACAAAGTGGGCTTTATTCTGGATAAACAAGACCCACTCACTCACGCAGCTGAACCCTTCTACAGAAGCTGCCAATTGTGCAACTACTCAACTTCCCAGCATTTTATGGAACCCGAAGGTTCATTACCTTGTTCACAAGAACCCATCACTGGTCCCTATCCTGAGCCAGACCAATCCAATCCCATCCTATCTCTCTAAGAACCATTTTAATATTGTACACCCATCTACGTCTTGGTCTTCCTTGTGGTCTCTTTCCTTCTGGCTTTGCCACCAATATCCTGTATCCATTCCTCTTCTCCCGCATTCGTGCTACATGCCCTCCACATCTCAACCTCCGTCACTAGATCATTATAATTATATTTCTAGAAGAGTACAAGTTATTAAGCTCCTCATTGTGTAGCTTTCCGGATAAATGAGACTAAAAATCTGAGTTACTGGACACCTAATAGTGAAAGCCTTCCATACGAAACCTGTTAAAGGATGTTTGGGATATGTACAAAATTCCATTTAGGGCCTTCCGCAGACTAGTCTAATACGGCTGGAAATCGAGATTTCTCGACAAATCGTAGTGTGTAAGTCTTCCATACCGAATTAAAAATTGGGGTACATGGGAAATTCACTTGTGACCTTATGCAAACTATGCTGGAAGTCGGAATCGAGAAATAACTTTCGGTGGAAGTCACTCGTATTGAGTCTGTGAAACTGTTGGCGAGGTACGTGGAAAAGTGTGTTTGTCACATTGTGTAACCCAAGCCACAATATTGGTCATCATTGCTTCAGATCAGAATTTCTCGACAACTTTTAGTGAAAGCCACACATATAGAATTTATTTGAGAATCTACCCGGCTGTGACAGCCTATGTGGTGTAGCGGTCAGAGTTCCTGGTTACAGATCCAGAGGTCCCGGGTTCGATTCCCGGCGCTACCAGATGTTCTGGGAAGTAGTGGGTCTGGAACGGGGTCCACTCAGCCTTGTGAGGATAATTGAGGAGCTATTTGAAGGAAATGGCGGCTCCGGTCTAGAAACCCGAGATTAGCGGCCGTGGGGATCCGTTGCGCTGACCACGCGATACCCTCTATCCGCTGAAGTTGGCGCTAACTTCGCCGACAAGCGTCGGTCGCTCGGTCGTTATAGTTCTTTTGCGGACTACAGGCCATGGAGTTATATCCGGCTGTGTCTGCGCTGACACTAAGTCACACACAGAGATACTGGACAGATATGATCTCCACATAAGGCATTCTTTTTCTACTTTGTAAAGGAGCCGGGATAGCTCAGTCGGTATAGTTGATGGCCGAGGGATGGACAGCCAGGGTTTCATTATCATCAGATTTAAGAGATTTTTCCTCTGCTTCACAGCGTCCAGACTGGCTCTTAGTCACATCCAGCCTTCTATACAATGGGTGCCGAGGGCTCTTTCCCCTGAGTGTAAACCGGCCGGGGAGTAAAGCTGACCACTCACCTCCATCTAGTGCCGAGGTTAAGAATGACGGAGCTTTACTTCCACTCCCCAACACGTTTTCATGGTGTCATGCTTAGTCTAGAGCAAGGACAACTTTACCATTTTAAACTACTTCTAAAAATCAGGAGACGTGAAGCCAGCAATGATGCCTGACGGCCGTTGTACTGACAGTTACGTCTAGTGTGCAGACAGTTCTCACTGCCGTCATGATGCAGAGTTGGGTTGAAATAGGATTCCTACCACAAGTTATATGAGTACCTGTAACCTCGAGGGACGGACGAGACAACCTGCCGGAAACCTGGGTGCTCTTTGTTACTGACTGCTTAAGATATCAGAAGTGACAGCAATGCAAATACGGATGTATTCAGCTTTTGTCTTCTCGTTACAAGCAGCACTGCTGCGATATTGTCTTATTGCAGTACAAGAACTGGACTTCAGCGCTGACGGATCAATTTCATTTTTGCTGTGATATTGTATCTTCAGTGTTGTTAGTCGACATTTGTATGTCTTGTGAACTGCTTCTTTCTGGTCGGTTTTGTTGTATTGCATGGCTGACGGTCGCCATTTATTACAAAGACCACTTCACATGCCACTCAACCGAGCCGGTTAGCGTAGTAGTGAATGCTTTATACTCTTATTCGGGGGTAACTGGTTCGAATCTCCTCCGAGTCACTAGCTATCCTGTCTGAGGCTTTTCAGTCAGGATAATTGGTGAACTCAGTCCCACCAGGCAAATACCTGGATAATATTATCACGTATATGGGGTTAGTGTGACGAACACTTGTGACTTTAGATTTGGTGAATGGGTTTATTGGATACTCACAAGTCTTTAGATTTGGTTAATGGGTTTATTGGATACTCACAAGTCTTTAGATTTGGTTAATGGGTTTATTGGATACTCACAAGCCTTTAAATTTGACGAATGGATTTATTGGATACTCACAAGTCTTTAGATTTGGTTAATGGGTTTATTGGATACTCACAAGTCTTTAGATTTCGTGATTGGGTTTATTGGATACCCACAAGTCTTTAGATTTGGTTAATGGGTTTATTGGATACTCACAAGTCTTTAGATTTAGTTAATGGGTTTATTGGATACTCACAAGTCTTTAGATTTGGTTAATGGGTTTATTGGACACTCACAAGTCTCTAGATTTGATGAATGGATTTATTGGATACTCACAAGTCTTTAGATTTGGTGATTTGGTTTACTGGATATTCACAAGTCTAAGTACTAAAACTCTAAAGGATTACTGTAATTATAACACATAAAACAAAGTCTTCAAATCACACTCAGTTCTTCGCAGGCTGACTTCTAATTCTTCTTCAGTAATTCTCTTAAAACTTCTGAACCCCCAATTCCGATCCAATTCTCCCGTTCTCTCTCGACTGAAATCTCCTGGGCCGAACACTCAACTGAACTGCCGGTCAAAATCAGAGTCAGAGTTACTTTGCGACTGGCGGTTTACCGCCAAGCACTTCGTCTGGGCGCCAGGCCCCTTGAAACCCACGACCAGAGATTTTTTCAACTGAACTCTTGCGATAATAGTCCTTACTTAACATCCTCTCTGACCTCATTACATAGCCGAGGTACGGACTCCATAGAAACAACCTCTTTTGAGGTTCCCACATGATGGCTACCCAGCCAGTTTCTTGGCGCGCTGGCTGCTGCCTAGCAACGGTTCCATATTGTTGTTACGTGCGTTTATCGCCCTGTTGCCTGGCTATGTACGTTACAATATATTGATTAGGCTACCACCTCTTCCTTCCAAATCCTTTCCAATTCATTTATCAACAGTGAAAAGCAAGCCGAATGCTCCTGCTGCGTATTTCTTGTTATTTATTTGCTTTGATTAGTCGTGCTACGAGCCGGAAGGTTGTGGGTTCGATTCCATTGGATTTTTTAATTAACCTAATACTTCCAGCCGCACTGTGGCCCTGGGGTCGACTCAGCCTCAAACAGAAATGAGTACCAGGAATCTTCCCGGTAGTAAAGGACGTCTGGGGCGTAAGGCTGACAAAATCAGTGTCATCTGTGAGCCGATTGTCTACAAAACGTGGGAGTCTCGACGTCTAAGAATCCTATGGGCCTCCACGGCTTGTTACAGCAATTGTTGTTTTTATTTTACTTTTTGATCCTGATGATGGAAGCAGTACGGTCCTCCAAACCGCCAGTGAGTTTCTGCCGAAGCATGCGGTATCACTGCCCACCAAACTGAGAAGCCCAGTTTCGGCATGTATGAGTTGTCAGTAGGATGGAGTTGAATGAACTGAACCACCTGCATGACAGGAAGTTGTATTAATGGCAGTGCAGGGTTCGGGGTTATTGTATTGTCTGTACATCTCAGTGACATTAACGGCGTTAATAAAACTGAAAATAATTGTAATGTCATTTCAAAATACAAGAGCGGACCAGTGTGAATAATTGCAAACTGTTTGCAATTCTCGATCGCTGTAACGAGTCATAATTACGTAGCGCGATAATTCGTCATCGAAATAAGATAAGAATATTCAACAATCAAACTGAATTGGCGTTGCCCTTTATTGCAATTTGAGCAGTCAACACATGTCATATCTTACATTGTTTGTGTTTTTAGGCCTGACCGTTCTCAGCAAAATGCGCAGTGGGTTTCCTCGTGTTGAGTAACGGAAGTAAGAATCATACATAGGGCGTGCATCGGTTAACACAAGCTCTAGTCTTATTGCGTTGCTGTTTTCCCCTCGCAATACGAGTATACCCATTGGCCCGGTACTCATACCCAGTTTTCCCATGCGCACCACAGACCAGCTGTAAAAAAAGACGGCATATATATGCAAGATTAATGAACAAGTTAGATAACAAATAGGCCGCGCCATAGCTCAAGCGGTTAGTCGCTGGCTTCCCACCGCGGCGGACCAGNTAGTAATAATAATAATAATAATAATAATAATAATAATAATAATAATAATAATACAAGTCCCTTGTACTGCGGCCACTTCTGGCCTATTGTACCAGCCCCAGATGATAGGTGAGGGTGATTGTGTAGCAATTTGTGGAATGAAGATTGGCAGGGGAAACCGAAGTACTCGGAGAAAACATGCCCCTGCGTCACTTTGTCCACTACAGATCCCACTTGACCAGACCCGGGTTCGAACCCGGGCCGCTGCGGTGGGAAGCCAGCGACTAACCGCTTGAGTTATGGCGCGGCCGTACAAGGGACTTAGTCCCATCCCACTAGCAATAGAGAAAAATTCCAACGCTATAATAAGACAGACGCAGTTCTTAAAGTTACAATTTCAATCTGTGGTACAAATTGGCAATTGGGCATTGTATTCTTCGCAACAGAATTGTGATAGGTGGAAGTGAGTTCCTGTTATTTGAGACTCTTAGGCGAGAAGGAGGCACTATGCTACAAGCCGCAAGGTCGCGGTTTCGATTCCCGATAAGGTCCTTGTATTATTTCAATTTACGTAATCCTTCCAGCTGCACTGTAGTCCTGGGGGTTCGACTCAGCCTATAATAGAAAAGAATACCAGGAATCTTCCTGGTGGGTAAAGTGCGGCCTTGTGTGAGGCTGACAATCTCACAGCCATCTGTGAGCCTACTGTCTAGAAAATGTGGAAGCCTCGACGTCTCACAACCCTATGGGCCTCCACGGCCTCTTACAGGGATAGCTTTACCTTTTATTGTCACCATGGGCTTCCCCAGGTTGCGGGAGGAGGAGACAGTGTCCAGATATGGAAGGCATCTGATCGGGAGTGACCTCCATGTTAGCGGGTTTTGTGAGGGGGCTGATAAAGCTTTACCTGGCATTGTGCTTTATTTTGGGACGCTGTTAGTATCTAGAGTCCCATCACAGTGGACGCGCGGTCTAAGGCATGAACCGTTTTGGCCCGCTCCAACATTGGGATCGTGGGTTCGAATCCCACGGGCTAATTGCCCGTCGAAGGAGTCCTACCGACTGCGTATAAGATTAAGAAACTGAAAAAGCTGCCGAGTTCCACAAGGGCTGTAAAGCCATATATAGATAGATAAGTATCTAGAATTTATAAGGTCGAATAGTAGGACGATAGACGAATGTGAATTGGAAAGGGTTTGGAAGGAAGCGGTGTTGGCCTAATCCAGGTCTTTTCTCGGTACTCCCCTTGAGAAATTGAGGATAACCACGGAAAGCTCAATCCGGATAGCTCATGTACAGATAAGTCCAAGGCGTTACCTCTAGACCAAGCTGTTCTGTGGAAATATTTCTTAAAATTCGCAAAGGCTGTAAGGGTCTCAATGTGTGAACGTGACCAAGCGATGCAGGTATGCATGTGCACTTCCCAACACTTGTAATGTAGCTGCTGTACGCTGACATTTATTTCTAGCGTATTTTGAGGTATAAACCCGCTGCTAACCAATTTCTCGGTAAACACTGGCCCGCAAAATTGAAGAACGGTGTTTTCTATGCGGTTCGCGCGGCAACCGTAGCTGCTCAAGGCGAGGTAAACACACTTGAGAGACTGTATTTGTTTCATTGGGCCCCCCTTTAGAGTATATAACTATATTATCAGGCCAGCTGAATTATTTCAACCGTCTTCCAGTGCATACACTCATCTATCTCCTCCTCTCTCTCGCACTACATGTTTCGGCACAAAAGTGCCATCTTCAGGTGCTCACTCGACTCACGCCAAACTAGTTCATTGCATGCCTTGTCGTCTTCATATTAAAATAACTAAAATATATATTTATCATATATATTGATAAATGTTAGATGTTAAAAATATTAAAATTGTTCAAGATTTTTCATCTCTACGTCGTATCTCACTACGCAAGTCACACCTATCCTCTTCTGTCGGAGCACTCTTTCACTATCGTGTATTGTGCTTTGTGTTGTGTCTTGCTCCTGTGACTGCGTGTGTTATACGTAGAGATGAAAAATCTTGAACAATTTTAATATTTTTAACATCTAACATTTATCAATATATATGATAAATACATATTTTAGTTATTTTAATATGAAGACGACAAGGCATGCAATGAACTAGTTTGGCGTGAGTCGAGTGAGCACCTGAAGATGGCACTTTTGTGCCGAAACATGTAGTGCGAGAGAGAGGAGGAGATAGATGAGTGTATGCACTGGAAGGCGGCTGAAATAAATCATGGACTTAAATCAGTGCAACAGGACGCTAAAATATAACATTAACAAAATATAACAGCTGAATTAGTTAACTGAGATTCGAGACGCCAGCCTGCCAGTATGTGAGCTTGGGAGCAGAGGAATTGAGTCCAGTCTTCGGAATTTGCAGTTGCAGAATAATGACAAGAAATTAATTAGGCTGTGCAACGAATACTTCATGTGTCATTTGAATTTACAGTAAGACTGTTATAAATCCGTTACCAGGATACGTCTAGTGAAGACCGAGAATCCTAGTGCGTGTGCAGCGCTTAACTGTAAAGTGTGGAAATAGCCATAGCGCTGTAATTGCCTGTAGTCCCGAGTTGTGTGAATAAGGTGTCAATAAATCGAAACATCTAATCCAAAACCCTGTCGTGTAAGTCACCCCTACACGTGACAGTATCTTTGAGTTCTGCTGGATCCTTCGTCCAAAACATGCGTTCTGTGACGACTTTAATCTCGATATGTTTCTGAAACCTGTGTCGTGTAGCTGACTACAGCGCTCGCAACCCTGGACATTACGCTAGTTTGGAGTAGAATGTGCCGTGAGAACGGAACATCGTGACGCAAGCAAGAACATGCCTTGGCCGTATATCGGAGTAGCTCTGTGTGTTGTGTTCTGCAGTTTGACCGGCACCATCAAATATTCCTCTGATGTACTCGACTGCCATTTCAGAACAGAATGCAAGTTGGTTCGTACATACATACATTCATTACACAGTATGCAAACGTGCGCCAAGAGAAGGGACTCCTTACGTACAAGTAAACCTCCAGCTTCGTGGTCGAGTTGGTAGCCCTTCTACTTCATAGTCAGTAGATAAAAAGGAAAGCAAGAAGTTCTGGGAAGAAATAGTTGCCTACTTTTTCTTTCTTACAATACGTTCAATAATTCTTCTGTTGTTGTTTGTGTATTCGTTGCCGCGGTAACGTTTTTACCTAGCCGTTGCCTAGCAGCGCAAAGGGGATACACGTACAGACTGATGGGAGGGATTTATGAAGTAAACCTTTTAGATGGGCTCAGGTGTCATTATATACATACCAGGTTTCGGCAACAAGACGCGCAGCGCAACTCACGATAGGAGAGAAGACAACCCACCAACTCAAAATGACTTGCGCTTCAAGAGTATATTAACAACATAAACAGAAGACAACAGTTTCCTCGCCCAGTAATTTTGACTTCTCATGACGACCACATTGGTCGAAACATGTAGTGATATCTTTTTTAAGTTAATAATTTTTAATAAATTTTATAAAAAGTAGTGTTGCACGTGAGAGTAAAAACCCAATTGACAGTAAGTTTCATAAAGATTGGTTCAGGCATTCAAAAGTTATTAGGCATGGGGGACGGGATTCACAGACAGCATGATGATTTCATAAACATGCTTTTATTTTTTCAAAATAAGTGAAGTAGGCTAAACGGTTAAAACTATCCCTGTTATTAATTAAGCACCACGCATATGGAGGAGTGGAGGTGTAGCTCCACCATTGTTGATCTTGGCACTAGATGGAGGTGAGTGGTCAGCTTTAATCCCCGGCCGTTTTACCCCCGGATAAAGAGCTCTCGGTATCCATTTGATAGTCTGGGTGGGAGTCCAGCCCACAGTCTGCCGCTATACCAACTGAGCTATCTGCAGTCAGGAGATTCTGGTTTCAATCCTCGGCAAGAGCAATGCTTCTTCCATACATATTGTGTCCAAGTATGTTTAGGGACTACCTTGTGCCAAATTTAACATGCCTTGCTCCAGTGGTCCGTTAACTTATCGCAAAACTAAAGCTGAAGAACAGTTCCACACTGCCGCCATTTTGTTATTTTACATTCTACAGAAAATATTGCAAGTCTGTATGCTCTCTCAAGATATACGAGGGGGTACCCAAAAGAAACCGAACTTATTTTTTTTTAACTTATTTATTCAAATTTTAAGCACAAACCTTCAATCCCCTTCAAAGTACTCTCCACTTACACTAATACACTTGTCTAGTCTTTTATTCCATTTTTCAAAACATTGTCTAAATTAATCTTTTGAGATGCTTGACAGCGCCTCCGTCATTTTTTCCTTTCATGTCTCTTTTTATTCGAGGAAACAAAAAAAAAGTCCCACGGGGCAAGGTCGGGTGAGTATGGAAGGTGAGGAACAGGGGTCATACCATTTTTTGTCAAGAATTGTCGTACAGACAGGGCTGTGTGAGCAGGGGCATTGTCATGATGGAAAAACCAGTCACCCGACTGCCACAAATCTGGCCGCTGAGCTCCAAGTCACTCCCGACAGCTCCACAATTTCTTCAATGGTCCGTCGTCGATCTTCCTTGATGATTTCACGAATTTTTTCAACATTTTCATGTGTTCGGGCCGTGGAAGGACGACCAGAACGAGGTTTGTCATCAATTGACATTTCACCATTTTTGAAACGGGAAAACTACTCAAACACTTGAGTTTTCCCCATAGCATCGTCCTTGTACGCCGTTTTTAACATTTCAAGAGTTTCTGTTCCACTTTTTCCGAGCAAAAAGCAGAATTTCACCGCCGCACGCTGTTCACGAAATCAGCCATTGCAAAAACGACGATCACACAAAACAGTTGTCACTATAAACTCTGCCGAAACTAGTCCTTACCTTCTGAAGCAACGGTAGTCGGCTTATCGACTCAGGAATGTTAGCTCTATGCGCTCATAGCGGCAAAATGCGGTACTACAAAAGCTCTGCCCCCAAAAAAATTAGTTCGGTTTCTTTTGGGTACCCCATCGTATTACCACTTTATGATCGTAAATTAGGTGATATTATTGTCGTTGCACCTGACAAGTTCACCCGCCGGTCATGTTGTTATTACTGAGTTCAGGAAATTAAACATGTACGGCACTGGCGTGGGTTCCAGTGACATAACGATCATACCAAATTTCCTGAAAATCGGTAAACTTGTTCACGAGAACGTAGAAACCTTATGGTCTCACAATCATTTTCTCTCTGCCCTTCACGTTGATATGGAAATACGTGTGTATATATATGGGTGGTTATTTTACGACGCTGTTACTGACTACCCTGTTAGTGTCAAATAGCAGGATGATTGATGAATTGGCAAGGATTTGGGAGGAAGTAGTCACCTAATCGAAATAATGTTCCGGCATTTGCGTGAAATCACTGAGGAAACGATTAAAATCTTCATCGTAGCCTGTGTTCTGGTCGAGATTCGAACAGGACACTTCCAGAATACGAGCCTTTAGCGTCACCGCTACGCTATACTGCTCGATAGAAACACGTCATGCTATTAGAAATGGCTCTAAATAAATATAGGCAATTCAAATGAAGAAGGCCGTTAAAGGAGCAAGTGTCCCGTTATGGCACGGCTGTTAATTGCATGGGAAGAGAAAATCCTACATGCCAAGCGTCATCGGTGAAGTGTGAAATAAATGATGGGACACGTATTCGAGTCCTGATTCGAACTTGGAGGTTCGCCAACACTACTGTAAACATAAACAGATCTTGGACTCATTTCCAACTTAGCAACTTCTCTTTAATTCATGAGCATAATTTCGTTGTAAAGCACTCGTAACCCATTCGGTAGCCAATATTATGTCAGCGTTTGTCGCATCCTGTTCGAACATGACGTGTCAGTGGTACAAATAACAGGTTTTGCAGAAAGGTGATTGTAATTTCCGGTAGCGAACCCAGGTATAAAAGTCAAGTTCAGCAGCTCGACTGTTAGCACCAACGGAAGCCACGTTTATCTTTCTTTTATATATGAGTTTCTACAGAAATCTTTAGGTTTGAGAACATTTTGTGTCTCTGCTGATGGTCCAATTTGGGAATATTTTACCAGTCCGCTGATGGACCCATTTGAGAACATTTTGTCGTTCCGCTTATGGTCCAATTTGAGAACATTTTGTCGGTCCGCTGATGGTCTCATTTGGGAACATTTTTTCGGTCCGCTGATGGTCCCATTTGAGAATATTTTACCAGTCCGCTGATGGCCCCATTTGAGAACATTTTGTTAGTCCGCTGATGAACTCATTTGAGAACATTTTGTCGGTCCGCTGATGGTCTCATTTGGGAACATTTTTTTTCGGTCCGCTGATGGACCCATTTGATAATATTTTACCAGTCCGCTGATGGCCCCATTTGAGAACATTTTGCCGGTCTGCTAAAGGTCTTTTCCTTCTCACTGATATTGCGTACAGTGTGAATGGGCCTTACCATGATACAGGGCGCACCGCTAACCGGACAGCAAGCAGACAGTCTGGCATCAACTTCATCACGAATGAACTTTCCAGCATTTAAAGTCTTGCTCTGTCCCAGTCGTGCCAGAGAAGCCTGACTGACTAGTGGTTTTGTCTTCCGCAATGTGAATGGAAAAGTACGCCATAGAAGATCCATGACTTGTGGGACACTGGATTTGAGGTTGTCGTATTGGTGACTATGAATAGTACTGTTTTCTGGGATGTGACGCCATAGAGTTCGGTAGAATTTCATCAAAATCTCGGAGGAGGTATTACATTCATTTTATTCTTCTTCTACAAGGGTCAAGACCGTTGGTCTGCATCCATTTTCATGGTCGAAAATGTGAACAAGTTCTCTGCTTTCTTTGGGGCTTCTTACTCTTCAGTCACCGAGCTTTTCGGCTTTGCCCGTCTGCATTCTGAAGAACACCACGTTTGGGCAACTGGATCTGTTTCCGCCTTCATGTGAAAGGGTGGGGAGGTACCTACTTTTCTGAGCGCCTTAGAAAGAGCTAATCTTAGTCACTGGACACGCAAGTCAGTGTAATTATATCGATGTATATAAATGCATCTGAGGTCAGGCTTTGGCAATGACATGTAAGAGGTAAATTTACGATAAAGTTATGGAAATGCGTATTCTCACATGTAAGGGCTACTGTCCGACTTATAAGACGGGTTTTAAATTTGATGATTGGATTTATTGCGCCCTATCCCTAATCTACACACTTTCCAGTTCACCGTTGTACACGCACTAGGGTTCTGAGCCGACATTAGTCGTATCCTGGCAGTGGATTTATAATAGTCTCGCTGTCACTTCGGGTCACATTTGAAGTCTTCTTTGCACCGCCTGATTCCTTTCTTGCCATTATTCTGCAACTGCCAAGCTCATATCTCGGCAGGCTGACGTTTTGAAATTCCACTCTACTGTGTACTGTTACTGCCAACTTCGGAACTCCTCTTTATAAGTAATTTGCACGGACCACGCAGAAAACACCCTCTGTTGTTACGGAGGCGTGTTTACTGATCCGTTGCATAACAATGGACGTCCTATTTCGTGCGTTTGCTTCCACGGTGATATGTTTACCGAGTCGTTGCCTAGCAATGGGTATACACGACACAATATGAATACTTAAAAACTAATATATTAAATGGGAAATAAATGAGTAGACCCGAAACAACAAGCAAATGTAGCAACGCCAGTGAAGAGGAAAACCGAAGTCTATATGCTGTCCCACCTCCCACTAGCGACATATGTGGAGTAAAACTGGAACTAGATTGGGTGATCGGATTTATTAAACGCCATGTGGACCGATTCTTTCTATTTCCTTTACCTGATGTTAAGGTTCAATTTCCAAAATCTCGAATTCATCTCAACCTACCCAGTGAACTTATTGGCATGTTGGGTCAGTTGTGAGTTTGTTACAAAGCTGAGATGGTGCCTATGTTCGCGCGGCCGCACAGCTAGCTGTCTATCTGCTTCGCCAATGGAGCTTCTGCCACATTCAGGCTGCGGATTTCTTTCCATCCTGGTTCTTAGAGTGAACTCTAAGGGTGTGTTTTGTTTTGATGATTCTGCTAATGTAACTATTCCGTATGCGTTTGGACTTTTCAGAAGTGCCCTTCACGTATGAGACAGACGCATATGTTTTCCTCTTTCCCTCTCACCGCCATCTGTGAGCCAATTGTCTAAAAAATGTGGGAGCCTCGACTTCTCACGACCCCATGGGTCTCCACGGACTGTTACGGGATAACTTTACCTTTTAGGCACGTGGCAGCGTAGTTGGTTGAAGCATTATGCTACAGGCCGGAAGGTCGCGTGTTGGATTCCCGATGAGGCCGTTGGATTTTTCAATTTACCTAATCCCTCCAGCCGCAGTATGGCCCTAGGGTCTATTCAGCCTCTAACAAATGAATACCAGGAATCTTCCTGGGGGTAAAGAGCGGCCGGCGCGTAAGGCTGACAACCTCACCGCTATCTGTGAGCCGATTGTCTAGAAAATGTGGGAGCCTCGATGTCTCACAACCCTGTGGGCATTCACGGCCTCTTACAGGGATACCTTACCTTTTCTTTTACCCCATGACTACTGCCCCTGGGAATTAAGACCTGAGTCGATGAACCTCTGGACAGAGGCTTACGTTTCACGTTGTTAATTTAAGGCAACATACCTTGTAGAAGCTATACTGTGTGGGGCCCACAATTATTCTTTTAAATCAGTGATCAAAGCTTTGCACATCGTCGTCAGAAACTTTGTTATTGGCTTGTTGCTTGTATTGCGACAGAAGACGGATTTAAACAGTAATTAATTGTGTATGACATTACCTAAAGGATCATGAACCTAGCGATGCAGTACGCACGCAGTTTAGGGAAAGGAATGCATGAACCCAGGACCAAATGACGTGGACGGCTACGGATAGCTCAGAGACTCCGCCGGTCACAGTGGCCGCGCGGTCTGAGGGCAGCCGCACACCAACTGCATGAAGACATGAGATAAAGGACGCAGTCTTGCTTCATTCGTGATTCAGACTCGATTCCGCACGCCGAAGTAGCGCGTGTCTGCGTCTTATCACATCTTCTCTAGTTGACATGACGTCATGCTCTCCACTCATGTCAATAACGTACACTGAGTACTGATGTCTGAGTCTTGACGCACAGAAAAGGAACATGCTGAGTCTTGCTGCATGTGTCTGCAGCATGAAGCTGACGTCAGCATCATGACTCAGATCGGTGTGCGACAGTTTTCATAATCTCATTCGTTTCAACTGTGCTCCTTTCTTTGCGTCATGTCGCAGACATCGTGTCTTGACATATGCCGATGTGCGCCCTGCCTAAAGCATGAACCGTCTTCTCCAGCTCGAACAGTGGGATCGTGGCTTGGATGTCTGCGGTTTTTCTGTGTTTGTGTTGATCACCCGTCCAAGGAGTCCTATCGACCGTGTATATAAAAAAAAAATAAAACAAACTCCTGATTTTAGTTCGCAAGTGAACTGTACCAGCCGAGCGACCGCCGCTTGTCGGCGAAGTTTAGTGCCAACTTTTGCAGATAGAGGGTGCCGCGTGGTCAGCGCAACGGATCCCCATTGCCGTAAATTTCGGTTTTCTAGACCGGAGCCGCTATTTCCTTGGAAATAGCGCCTCAATTATCTTCACGAGGCTGAGTGGACCCCGTTCCAGACCCACTACTTCTCAGAAAAAAATCTGGTAGCACCGGGAATCGAATCCGGACCTCTGGATCTGTAGCCAGGAACACCGACCACTAGACCACAGATATCGACGGTGTATAGGGTTAAGAAACTGAAAAAGCGGCCAAGGTCCAAGAAAAGGACTCTAGGTCCACAGATAGATAGAATACAGAAACATAGGAAGATCTAGGAAGAGATGGAGAATTCGTTATGAGAGGGAAAGGGCCTGAGGCTCACAGACGATAACAACGTGTGACGGTCCCAATAATCATACATCTGTCCTTTGTTGATCTGTTCGTAATTACTGAATGAATGAACCGCATACATCGACGCCTCTCTGTCTAGAGAACTTTGTTTTCAAGTAACGTTACCAACCGAGCGGGTTAGTTTAGTGGTAAGGCTGTAGATAGGCTTTCGGGCAGTGTTCTGTTCGAGCCTTGGCCGGGACAGAGGCTATTCTGACGTGTTTTCATAGATTTTCTCAGTGCCTCCAAACAAATTCTGGCGTAATATCTCTACTAGATCACGGCCACTTTTTTTTTTTCCAAATCCTTTTACAAGATTTTTATTCGCCGATAATCTTACTTTTCCTCGCCATATAATCTGAAAACTAACTTAATTACTTACTCACTCACTCATGGAGCTGAGCCATTCTTGAGGAGCCGCCAGTTGTGCAGCTACTCAAGAACTTCCCAGCATTTTATGGAACCCGAAGGTTCTTTACCGTGTTCACAAGAGCCATCCTCTGGTCACTCTCCTGAGCCAGATCAATCCAATCCATCCCATCCTATCTCTCTAAGATTAATTTTAATATTGTCCACCCACCTACACCTTTGTGTTCCCAGTGGCCTCTTTCCTTCTGGCTTTCCCACCAATATCCTATATGTATTCCTCTTCGCCCCCGTTCGTGCTACATGCCCGGCTCATCTCATCCTCATTGACTTGATCATTCTAACATTGCAAAATGGACAACCCCATATACAGAACAGATCACAGAAAGTAAGGACGCCTGAAATAAAAATAATTTAAAGTTACATAAAGTAAATAAGAAAGTGTTCGCGCCGAATGCTTCATAAAAGGAGGAATTGTGGGGAAATGTAACCGGACACCGTGTCTGATTGATGCCTGAGGACTCCATCAGTGAATGACATACTTGGTTGCAAGGTTGCAGCGTCTGTATTGAACCTCTAATTACTCTCAGCATTGCTGATTCGATGCCCCCTCTAAGAATCCAGTGCAGTGAGTCACAGATTCAACGAAGCGATTCCCCCTCTATGAGAGGCTCTTTGGAATTAGCGAATTATTGAAGCTGCTTGGTTGGGCTCAAGCTTTGTCGGTCCAGTGACTTGGGAAGAAGGGGGGGGGACATTTTTGGCCGATGAGTGGATATTCGTTGCGAGCTTGAATGTAATGGGTAGCACAAGGACGTTTTCTTATGGCATTCGTGAAAAGGTCAATATTTTGTCTTGTTTTGGATGGGAAAGCCAATATGCTATCGTGCAGTAGGGCGTCCTTCAGTTCTGCAAGGTTCATTAAAAGTGCACCTGCTGTGAGCGGATCTGTAAGTAGAATTAAAGACGAGCTGATACGGGTTATGCACTCTGTGTGCAAGCCGAAACGTCATCTCAGCTGGCCCCCACAGCATGACTTGGCGAGGTTTGCGCTGTTGCAAATTCGAAGAGTTTCTCAGTTATACTCATACACTGTTCATTCCATACGGAATTACTGGGATTGTTATTCTAGAAAATATAAAACACGAAGTTTCGGATTAAATAGCTGTGTAAATCTACCAGGGGTTGCCCAGTGATTGAGATCAACTCTTTCTAAGGGGCCCAAGTAAGTAGGTGTCTTCCCCATTTCACCTAAGGACGGAAAGAAATTCATTTTCCGAAACGTCGTTTTTTCTATTTTCTAGAATACCGGACCCTGGAGAAATTCCAAAAACCCAGTAATTCTGTGTGTTTTACACCATCGCCAAAACCCTTTTTTTTCCCCTTGGCACTACAGCCCCAGTGGGCCTAGGCCTACCTTCATGAACTTCTCCGTTCACTTCGGTTTTTCTAGATCTTACACATTCGGTAGGACTCCTTTGGCGGGTGATCAGCTCGTCGCAAGGCCTCTACCTGTACACAAATACAGAAAAACGCACAAAAACATCCATGCCTTGAGTGGGATTCGAACCCACCATCCCGGTTTCCAAGCGAGCGAAGACAGTACATGCCTTAGACCGCTCGGCTACCGTGACCGGCCCAAAACCCTTTAGAGTGTATTTATTGCGCTCCTCACTACTGCATGGCGTGTCCTGAGTTTGAAGGTGGAGGAGACGGCCTCCAGATATGGAGCGTAGCTGCCAATATATTGAATAAGCCGCCGCTGACAGCCGACAAGGGATGGTCCTCCAGCTTGAGGATTGGTCTGGGTCTAACAACTGATCGTAAAATATCTTACGAAATGTCACAAAGGGCCTCGGACTTGGACGGATTCTTTGGATAAAGGACCTTAGCTAAGGAAAATTGATAAGAGAGTCCATACGTGGAATGTATAGACGAGATTGACCTGGCTCAGGATAGGGACCGGTAGAAGGATCTTGTGAACAACGTAATGAACCTTCGGGTTACATAACTTACTTAAGCCGCGCCATAGCTCAAGCCGTTAGTCGCTGGCTTCCCACCGCGGCGGCCTGGGTTCGATCCCAGGCCGGGTCAAGTGGGATTTCTTTTCTCCGAGTACTTCGGTTTCCCATGCCGATCTTCATTCAACCAATTGCTCCACAATCACCCTCACCTATCATCTGCGGCTGGTACAATAGGCCAGAAGTGGCCGCAGTACAAGGGACTTAGTCCCACCCCACTAGCAATAAAAAAGTACGTACTTACTTACTTACTCGCTCATGGAGCTGAGCCCTTCTAGAGGAGCCGCCAATTCAACAGCTACTCAAGAATTCCCCGGCATTTTATAGAACCCGAAGGTTCATTACCGTGCTCACATGAGCCCTCCATTGGTCCCTACACTGAGCTGGATCTATCCAATCCATCCTATCTCTCTAAGATCCCTTCTAAAATTGTCCACTCACCTACGCCTTGGTCTTCCCTGTGGGTTCTTTCCTTCTGGCTTTTCCACCAATATCTTATGCGCATTCCTCGTCTCCCCCATCCGTGCTACATGACCTGCCCACCTCATCCTCCTTGACTTGATCATTCTAATTATACTTGGAGAAGAGTACAAGTTATGAAGCTCCTCATTATGCAGTTTTCTCCAGCCTCCTGTCACTTAATCTCTCTTCGGTCCAAATATTCTCAACACCCTGCTCTCAAACACCCTCAGTCTATGTTCCTCCATTAATGTAGTTTCACACCCATACAGAACCACAGGCAAAATTATAGTTTTGTATATTCTAATTTTTATGTTTTTGGACAGCAGAGGAGAAGACAAAAGGTTCTGGACTGAATGGTAGCAAGCATTACCCGAATTGAATTTCCTCTTAATTTCCTCCAGAATCAGGTTTCGATATGTTATCGTTGTTCCCAAATATCTAAACTGTGCCACATTTTCAAAACATCTGTTTCCTATCTTTATGTTACGATTTTGCCCTGCATTTTGGTGACGAGACAGTAACATATATTTAGTTTTCTCAGTGTTTACTTCTAGACCAACCTCTTTACTTGCGTGAATTAAAGTTTGTGTGTTTTTCTTTATGGTATCTACATTATCACCCAGTAGATTCACATCATCGGCTTAGGTCAACAGCTGATGTGTCCCGTTTAATTTCAGTCCCACCTGGTTTCCCTGGACCTTCCTAATTGCATATTCTAAAGCAAAGTTGAAAAGGAGTGGCGATAAAGCATCTCCTTGTTTAAGACCATTCTTAATAGGAAATTTATCAGACAAATGTTTACCTACACGGACTTTACTATACTTTTCGTTTAAACATACTTTAGTCAAGCTAAGTAGTTTCATGGGTAACCCAAACTCTATTAGAATATTGTAGAATACTTCCCTCCTAACTGAATCATAGGCTTTCTTGAAGTCTATGAATAGCTGATGTACTGTCTCATCTACTCCCATTTTTTCTCCAAAATCCGACGAATGCAAAAGATCTGATCTGTAGTTGATCTGTTACGTCGAAACCCACACATAACAGGGTTACATAACAAATAAAGAAATTCTTGAGTAGCTGTGCAATTGGCGGCTTCTCAACAAGGGCTGAGCCCTATGGAGTTAGTTAGTTATAAACTATTTGCTATTAAGATTATGATCTTCTGGGTTTTAACGCCATGTAGTTCGCAGAAAGCAGGAATATATCGTCATATTCTTCAGGGTCGAAGGGTAAGGCAAGCAAGAAATCATCCGTTGGCCAACCTGCTCTTCTTGGTTTCTTGCTTCGCCTACTTTTGGACACTCAAATTAAAGGAAATACTTTTTAGAGAAATGTCGGTGAATGTCTACCGGCCCATAGGGTGTTACATCCCGAATGATAAAACTCTTCAATTATATAAGGTGACACGATTTGATGATTAATGAATAATGAAGGGAAAGGATGTGGAAGGATGCGGCTGTGCTCTAATTAAAGACACTACCTCGACGTTTGGCTAGAGGGACATAGAAACCCACGAAAAACCTTTAAATGTTTGAATTTAGGTAAAATGGGTACCTTCTTTTAGTATCATCTCCGAAATTTCAGCCCAGCGGATCACTCTTTTCTCTAGATGCCAACTGCCTTTATGTCTGTATGTTCGCTTTCACTTGTACCCTGCTCAATTGTCTGCACTTATATTTCAGTTCTGTCCATATTGTCACGTGTATGGACTGACTGTTGACGGGTTTTTTGACTGGATATTAGCCGAGCGGCCTAAGGCATGTACTGTCTTCGCTCGCTCGGAAGCCGAGATCGCGGGTTCGAATCCCACTCAGGGCATGGATGTTTGTGTGCGTTTTTCTGTGTTTGTCTACAGGTAGAGGCCTTGCGACGAGCTGATCACCCGCCCAAGGAGTCCTACCGTATATGTAAGATCTAGAAAAACCGAAGTGAACGGAGAAGTTCATGGAGGCAGACCTAGGCCCACTGAGGCTGTAGTGCCAAAGAAAAAAAAATAGGTTTAATGATACTTTATACACACGACCCGGAACTGCAAGTAATTACAGCGCTATCGCTGATCTCCACAGCATAAGCTAAGTTTTTCCAGGCCAAAGTGTCATTACTAGTAGTTGCCTGGTAACGGCTTCTAACAATGGTTGGTCCCCTGCTTCCGGGTTCAAGTCCTGTCTGAACAACGGCTCCCCTCCGACTGCCTCTTTTCCTCTGTCCCTTTCCTTCACAACCTCCCGCAGAGAACTGTCTCGGTTTTCCAAGTTTTATTCCTTATAAGCCTTTGCACGGACCCCGTAGACAACACCGTTCATTCTCATATGCTGTTTTCGCGGGAATGTGTTCACGTTGCCGAACAACGGGCGTCGTTTCATGATCGTTACCCAGCAATGGGTCCGCACGCTACAATAATAATAATTAAAGACATTTCTAGTGGAATACTCTTTGAAAAGTCAACGGAAGAGTTTGGCAGTCCACATCTTTAACTACGATGTCCATAGGTACTTCCACTGATCCACTGTTACAAATTAGGGCCCTTGGTAGACAATTTGAAATCACGATCCCACTAAATATGCACGCTGTGAATTTGGAAAGTTCTGGAAATATATCTTGATAAAATGAGTGTAATGGTGGTGCTGGTCGTCTAGAAGTGCCTTTATTTGGCATTAGTTCGGTACTGTGATACCGATTGACGGCATTGATTTACTGCCGTTGGTTCATGTTATCTTCTGGTCCACATGTAACCGACTGAGATTATGTAGGATTTGAGGTTATCACAGCCGTGGCTATGAATATTTCTGTTGTCCGGGATGTGACGCTGTGTAGTCAGCCTACATTTTGGAAGAGCACATCACCCTCCGAAACATCGGTTTACTCTCAGCTGATTACCCGGTATTTTTTTACTCCAGGAAACAGAACTGTTCAACTGAGATTAATTTTGTGTTTAGTTTACAAGGGAACAATATAATTACAAACAGAGAAACGCCAACCTTCTTCAATTATTTATTAGTATATATAGATAGCCCTAGATTGGCAAGAGACTGTTGGCACTGAAATAAATAATTCCGTATTTGATGTTACCTGCTGTAGGCATTTCGTTTTGTGTAAATGTTTATGTTGTTGTATCGAACAGATTGGTCTAGAAGAGTCGGGAGGGAATCCGTGTGGAGGCGGGTTCGAATGCCTCCACGGTAGCCCTGCGAGTCGTAAGAGGCGACGGAAAAGGAAGCCAGTTCCTGTGGGATATCAATACGGGGACCTGGTCCTCCATGTTGGGGGAATCTCGAATCTGAAACAGTAGAGTACGGTCACGATTCCTGCGGGACTCGGACCCAAGAATGACTGCGCTGATTAGGGCCAGCGGCGATTGTAAAGACATACCCGTCCTCCCATCAGACAAAAGGTGCCCTACATCAACAAACCAGCAACTGTCTGACAGTAACAATATTCTGGTTAAGGGCCTCAGATGGGGGTTGCCACCACGATAGATTGGCCGACTGACCGGAAGTCGTAACATGACTTTGATTAAATTTGGCGCTTGGTTCGAAACTCGGCTAGGACATCGGCTCTCATGATTGATAGTTTTTTGTGGCATTTCTGAGTTCCTTCACGTAAATTTCGGGGGGCTACCTCAGTTTAGGCCGTGTCCACGTCATTTCAAATCCTTTCAAATTCATCAGTCATCCTTGCATCCTGTAATCTTGATACTTAAAGCGTCGATGAATAATCCACACAAGGAAAAAATGCTTTGTGGTTTTCTGGGTTATGACACCGAATAGCCTGTAACATTTCGGAGGAGTTCAGTCTCCATCGTCTTATGGATATAAAAAACGCCATCCCATGGTCAAGGCAGTTTGAGCGCTGATGCAGCTGGATCGTGGTCTGCCCGTCCTTGAGGCTTGCATCCAAGTTCGGCTTATGACTCATGTTACGGTGGAGAAAACATGAGCCCAAAGGTAAACCGATTACACTGTCAGAGAAGAGGCATGTAACAAAAACGCTGCCTGTGTAGTGACAGGGGATGAGACATCACCATCTGGGCTAGTGCTTCTTAAACGTTTTATATGACCCCCCTCCCTGTTTTGGGTTTTCACCAAAGCCTCTAGCTATCCTCCAACTCTTATTGCAACAAATGTTACCATTTGCACTCGTATTTACATATAATAATGCTGCTTACGTTCAGGTGATCAGGCAGTTAATACTGTAACGGGTTTTATCAACGCGTTCCCAGGCAATAGCTCTATAAAGACGGCCAAAGACCCAAAATTAAAGGAAGCTGTGTTTTCTGCATACCCGACCGACGCGCCAGTAGACTGGCTGGATAGCGATCATGTGATATGTGTTTACTGTAGGTCCATGTCCGTTCCGCAGCTATATAAGTAAGAGTGAAAGAATTCGTTCAAAACAATTACGAGTTACGAGTAATAGTAGCGGCAGAAGCAAGCGAACAAGCAAGCAAGTCAGTTCTCGGTAGGACATAGCCGCGGAATGTCGGTAATCGAAGAAGAATTTGAAGTCGGCCTCTGAAGATTTAACGTGTGATTAAAAGACATTATTTATGTGTAATGTTTGTAGTGTGTGTAATTCAGTGAAACTCTTATAGTTCCTGTGTTAGAAATCCGTGAAGACTAGTGCAGATAGACCGATGAGTTTAGTGTAGCGTTATTTTAAATTGTGTAAAGCAGCAGTAGTATAATAATTAATTGTAGGTACGACCTGTAGGTTGATAATACATCCAATTACCAATCGGAACCTCGTCTTTAGTCACTGTGACACGTGACAATACCGGACCAGAACTATGAGCAAGTCAATTCAGCTTTTTAATGAAAACGCTGTACAGTGTTTTTTATTCTGCAATGATTAATGGCGACAGATGTTGAAATTTAATCGCTCCAAACTGTTTAGTTTACTATCTTTACTTTTAATAAATGAAAGTAGGCTTATGATATTACCATTCTGTCTGTGGGTCTGTTTATCCACTACTAATCAGCTCTTGAGTGCCTGAACCAATCTGTATGCAATTTGGTATGTATATCAAGACACTTGAGCCCATCCCAACGGCCGCCCTCATAAATCCCTCCCATCCGTCTTTGTGTCTTTTTGTGTATCCTTCCTATTGTTAGACAACAACTCTGTGTAAGCGTTACCGAGGCAACGAATACACACGCAACAGTAGAGGAATTGTTGGACGCGTCGTTTTCTATACGGTCTGTGTCGCAACGAGGGAAAGTAGACTATTACTTTTCCCCAGGACTTCTTGTATAATGTGAGGTTAAACAACCCAGAAGGGAA
Source organism: Cryptotermes secundus (assembly GCF_002891405.2). Taxonomy (NCBI): domain Eukaryota; kingdom Metazoa; phylum Arthropoda; class Insecta; order Blattodea; family Kalotermitidae; genus Cryptotermes; species Cryptotermes secundus. Next base: position 1,513,870 of record NW_019738961.1, on the reverse strand, counting down.
GTGTTGCTGAAAAGAATTACAGCTGCATTGGGCATTAAATAATGTCACGTATTCGGTTTTTTCTTCTTGGCACTACAGCCCCAGTGGGCCTAGGCCTACCTCCATGAACTTCTCCGTTCACTTCGGTTTTTATAGATCTTACACATTCGGTTGGGCTCCTTGGGCGGGTGATCAGCTCGTCGCAAGGCCTCTACCTGTACACAAACACAGAAAAACGCACACACACAAACTAAACATCCATGCCCTGAGTGGGATTCGAATCCACGATCCCGGTTTCCAAGCGAGCGAAGACAGTACATGCCTTAGACCGCTCGGCTACCGTGACCGGCCGTATTCGGGGTTAGCGTGACTAAAATAACGGGTTACTGGGTTTATCTGAACTTGTTTAGAATTACAGCTGTTCATAACAGCTCACATATTGAACTCCTTAACGACGCCTGTTTTGCGAATCTCTCACTAATCTTGGACTGACCTCTGCTGCACGAATTCACGAATGCACTGCCATTTATAACTGCCACTCGGCCGGGATGGAAGTCACCGTGTCGAAGCTTCGTCCTGTTCTTTTGTGTTGTCACTGGAATGACTTTGTTTAGCGACTATATGCCTGGCACCGACTCGCTCGTTTCTGTTCGTTATAACGGAAATTAGTCTTTGTTAATATTCGTCGCCTCGGGAACATGATTACGGAGCAGTTGTCTAGCAATGAACTTCTTCTCCTGCTCCACCATTCCGGCTTTCAGCAGTAATGTCACGATATGTATTCGTTTATCATTGCGTCACGACCACTGGAACCCTTCATTTGCCCCTACAATCTATCAGGCCTGCCAGGACCCATCACGCCCCATAGAGCCCCTCGTGCCCCCAGGGGGGCCTGCCTCGTAGATTATGAATAGAATATGTAGGCCTACGCATATCAGACTTTTGTGAAAATGAAAGTAAGAATGTTGCATTTGAGGTTTTCACGGCGGATCTTATGAATAGTGTGGTCTCCTGGTTGTAATGTTGTGCATTTTGGGAGAGCCCGACGTTTCGGAGGAACACATCGGCTGCACTTCCCGCCTGCTTCTGCTGGTTTCTTACTTTTCGATCGTGAAGGTAGAGACGATATGTTCCCTCAAAACGTCGGGCTTGAAATGTATGTAGTTCCATAACAACCGTCTTCATGCTGAGGTATCAAAAATATTTTCTTTTCCTGTTAAGTTTATTGTTTCTGAAACAGAGATGAAGTGGCAGGAGCTTTGAGAAAACTGCATAATGAGGAGCTTCATAGCTTGTACTCTTCTCCAAGCGTAATTAGAATGATCAAGTCAAGGAGGATGAGGTGGGCAGGTCATGTAGCGCGAATGGGGGAGACGAGGAATGCGTATAGGATACTGGTGGGGAAGCCAGAAGGAAAGACCACAAGGAAGACCAAGGCGTAGGTGGGTGGACAATATTAGAATGGATCTTAGAGAGATAGGATGGTATGGTATGGACTGGATAGATCTGGTTTAGGATAGGGACCAGTGGAGGGCTCTTGTGAACACGGTGATGAACCTACGGGTTTCATAAAATGCTGGGAAATTCTTGAGTAGCTGCAGAATTGGCGGCTCCTCCAGAAGGGCTCAGCTCCATGAGTAAGCAAGTTAAGTTTGTTGTTTCTGAAACGCACATATGTATTTGTGATAAAAAATGCATTTTCTTAAACCTGTAATGTATTATTTCATTCACAAATTTCTGTGATAATTTATTTCTGCATTTATTTTATTATTTATTTGGATAACTACAGGATTCGTTCTGTATTTGACGAACAAAACGGGGATAATTTTAATTTAAGACTCTTCAGCCTGGATCATCATCAAGGGCTGATGCACTTTTCAGGATAGTTTTACAATTTTGAAGGAAGAAGTTAATTTTAATTCTTTTTTAAACCTGGGGGTTTCTTCTAAAGCAGGGTTCTCCAAACTTTTCGAACCGCGGGCCACATTAGATAATTCTGCACTTTCAATAGGCCGGATAAAATGAGAAATTAATAACTCTAGGTATATGAGTTTTATTGAAAGCACAGAATTTCATAAACTAAATACAAAGTACGTGAGAATAAATTATCGTATATTCATGACAACAGACAATAGCAGCAAATGCTCATATTTTCATTACAAATTATAATAAAACAATTAATGTGAATGATGGAACCCTTTTTGCATTCTTAAAATCTGATTAAATTGAGGTTCAAATTTTGAAACGCTAATCACAAGTAGCGACTTTAAATGTTCATCGGATAAATTTGACCTGTATTTAGACTTGATGTACTTCATCTGGGAAAAAGTTTGTTCACACAGATATGTCGTCCCAAAAATGGAGATAAATTTACAAGCAAATTTCTTTAAATTTGGAAATTGCTCAGAGTTCAGAAATTTATAAAATTCGATCAAATTTCCTTCCTTGTATTTGTCTTTAATATGATAATTTTCTTGAAGTTCAATAATTTCCATTTGAATTTGACTTGGGACATCTGCAGCATCACAGTCAAACGGATTTTGAAACAATCTAATTTCCTGAGCACTGGAATCCAAATCAGCAAATCGCTTCCGAAATTGTTCTTTCAAATCTGAAATGACTAAATTTGCAAACGAGGAAGGAAATTCTGCTTCACCCTTTTTATGCAACTCTGCACAGTATAGCATATGAACAAAGTTACAATTTTTCACTTGGCTTTACAGAAGTATCAACTTTGCTCTGAATGCCTTGATAAGTGCAAATAAATCACAGACTAAGTTATTTTCACCCTGCAACTTTAAATTCAAATGGTTCATATGGTTCACCGGATCAGCAAGAAATGCTAATTTCCAAAGCCACTCGGTATCTGATAAAAGTGGTTCGTGATGGTTTTTCTCGGTAAGAAATATATGAATTTCATTCCTGAGCTGAAAGAAGCGCGAAAGAACCTTTCCACAGCTAAGTCATCGAACTGCAGTATAATATGTCAGGTCAGTAAGCTCGGAATCACATTTACCAGTACTCACTGGAATATTAGTTCAATTGGCGCATTTCTGCACAATTCTTTCGCGGGCCGGATGTGGCCCGTGGGCCGTAAATGGAGACCCTTGTTCTAAAGGTTCTGATGATGGCATATAACATTGACAAGTACTGGGTTTTTGCACTTTTTCCTTCGTCTGGTATTCCAGAAACTAGAAAACACGACGTTTCGGGAACTGGATCTGTTTCCGTCATCAAGTGAGGAGGAAAGACATCTGCTAGGTTGGGTGTCTCCGAAAGGTGCAATGATTGATGTTAGCTCTTTCTAAGACAACCAACTAAGTAGGTATTTTTTTATTGCTAGTGGGGTGGGAGTTAGTCCCTTGTACTGCGGCCACTTCTGGCCTATTGTACCAGCCACAGATGATAGGTGAGGGTGATTGTGGAGCAATTGGTGGAATGAAGATTGGCAGGGAAAACCGAAGTACGCGGAGAAAACCTGCCCCAGCGCCACTTTGTCCACCACAAATCCCACTTGACCAGACCCGGGATCGAACCCGGGCCGCCGCGGTGGGAAGCCAGCGACTAACCGCTTGAGCCATGGCGCGGCCCACAACTGAGTATTTAACTTTCCCCTTCACTTGAGGACGGAAACAGACCCAGTTTCCGAAACGTCGTGTTTTCTAGTTTCTGGGATACCGGACAGTGGAAAATTCTAAAAGCCCAGTAATTCGGAAGACAGTTTCTGCCTCACAGAAAGCCTCTGTAACTTAATTACAATGACGGAACAGTTAATGCTGTTTAGGTATATAATCGGAGTTTGTTGTGAGAATAGTGCTTCGTTTTCTTTGAGTGTAACGGAGTAAAACTGTCGCTCTGCCTGTCGCCAGCTGTTCACAACCATCAGAGCCTTGCCCCCACTACGTTACGTCTCTACGTATATGGTGATTTATCTTAAAAAAAAAGTAAAGCTATCCCTGTACCAGGCCGTGAAGGCCCATAGGGTTGTGAGACGTTGAGGCTCCCACATTATCTAGACAATCGGCTCAAAGATGGCGGTAAGGTTGTCAGCCTTACGCGCCGGGCGCGCTTTACTCCCCAGGAAAATTATTTAATTAATTCATGGTATCCATTTCTGTTGGAGGCTGAGTGAACACCAGGACCTAGTACGGCTTGAAGGATTAGGTCAACTGAAAAAAAATCCAATTACCTCATCAGGACTTGAACCCGCGACCTTCTGGCTTTACCTTTCCCACCTTAAATTTTATACGAAACACAAACATGGACTTTGTGGGGCAAAATGCTAAGATTTTTAATGATTAAGCATAGGGTATACATAGTTACCACTGTGATTTAAAGGCTTAAGACTGTTCCTATACTCGTAAAAAGACTTATCACACTTTTTTATAAAGACAAAAGCTTCTAGCGTTAGTGAAGGCTTGAAAGAACAATTTGAAGTCATGCTTCAAGCAACTCAATCCATTCTTTATTATTCCAGTGAATGCTGGTTTAAGAACTGCCAAAGAACAGTTATTCCACCAAGCCAGGCTAAATCTGCGTACCGTGGCGTGCCTCGTATGAATAACATTACTGTGCTGGGACTAGATTGATCCCTGTACAAGTACGTCTTGGTGTATCAGTAGGGAGCCAGTCTTTCTGTATATGTAGCGAATAGAAAATTGCACATAAAGACGTTGCCTTCCATCAAAACTTCCATTATAGATTGTGATAAGTTGTTTTTTCCCCTAACTTCATTCCCGTAGTCCTATCGCTATTGGGCACCACTCTGAACCCGTTATGTAATGTCGGCTACCAAAAAAAATTCAGCCATTCTGTGAGAGAGGCGATAAATCAAGTTGTTACTGACTATACATTAACTCACTCATGACACTGGTATCACATTTATTGAAACATGAAGGTCCATGCGAATTGGCACTGTTCGTGAGCTCTGAAATAAAATATCGATCTACGCAAAATTACACATACTGTAAGAAATGCATGGCATGTACTGTCTTCGCTCGCTTGGAAACCGGGATCGTGGGTTCGAATGCCACTCAGGGCATGAATGTTTAGTTTGTGTGCGTGCGTTTTTCTGTTTATGTACAGGTAGAGGCCTTGCGACAAGCTGATCACCCGCCCAAGGAGTCCTACCGAATGTGTACGATGTAAAAAACCGAAGTGAACGGAGAAGTTCATGGAGGTAGGCCTAGACCCACTGGGGCTGTAATGTCAAGGAAAAAAAAAATAGGAAATGCATAGTGATTCTGAATTATTATCGGGGTTTCCATACTCTCCTATGATTTTCAAACCGGAAGGAAAATATAAAATTACTTAGAGAATATGAAAATATAACTGAAAAAGTTGTATTATTTATATCAATATTGCAGAATGCTAAAGACTTCAAAATTCGCCCCTTTATTGGCACGTAAGATGTCCAAGCGGGATTCAGTTTCCCTCCAAGTGTTCTGCAGCATTTGCGGTGTAACTGTTTCTTGGCACGCAAGATGGCCAAGCGGGATTCAGTTTCCCTCCAAGTGTTCTCCAGAATTTGCGGTGTAACTGTTTCTTGGCACGTAAGATGTCCAAGCGGGATTCAGTTTCTTTCCAAATGTTCTGCAGCATTTGTGGTGTAACTGTTTCTTGGCACGCAACATGTCCAAGCGGGATTCAGTTTCCCTCCAAGTGTTCTCCAGAATTTGCGATGTAACTGTTTCTTGGCACGCAAGATGCCCAAGCGGGATTCAGTTTCACTCCAAGTGTTCTGCAGCGTTTGTGGTGTAACTGTTTCTTGGCACGCAACATGTCCAAGCGGGATTCAGTTTCCCTCAAAGTGTTCTCAGGATTTGCGGCGTAACTGTTTCTTGGCACGCAACATGTCCAAGCGGGATTCAGTTTCCCTCAAAGTGTTCTCAGGATTTGCGGCGTAACTGTTTCTTGGCACGCAACATGTCCAAGCGGGATTCAGTTTCCCTCAAAGTGTTCTCAGGATTTGCGGCGTAACTGTTTCTTGGCACGCAACATGTCCAAGCGGGATTCAGTTTCCCTCAAAGTGTTCTCAGGATTTGCGGCGTAACTGTTTCTTGGCACGCAACATGTCCAAGCGGGATTCAGTTTCCCTCAAAGTGTTCTCAGGATTTGCGGCGTAACTGTTTCTTGGCACGCAACATGTCCAAGCGGGATTCAGTTTCCCTCAAAGTGTTCTCAGGATTTGCGGCGTAACTGTTTCTTGGCACGCAACATGTCCAAGCGGGATTCAGTTTCCCTCAAAGTGTTCTCAGGATTTGCGGCGTAACTGTTTCTTGGCACGTAAAATGTCCAAGCGGGTTTCAGTTCTCCTCCAAGTGTTCTGCAGCATTTGCAGTGTAATTCTTTCTTGGCACGCAAGATGTCCAAGCGGGATTCAATTTCACTCCAAGTGTTCTGCAGCATTTGTGGTGTAACTGTTTCTTGGCACGCAACATGTCCAAGCGGGATTCAGTTTCCCTCAAAGTGTTCTCAGGATTTGCGGCGTAACTGTTTCTTGGCACGTAAGATGTCCAAGCGGGATTAAGTTTCCCTCCAAGTGTTCTGCAGCATTTGTAGTGTAACTGTTTCGATCGCAGCAAAAATTATGAACTTAAATTCGTCGAGGGAGGTCACAGGGATCTTGGAAACATAGTTCTTAACATAAGATTTGCGGTTTTGACGGCAGTGACTATGAAGAATGCCGTCTTCTGGGATGTGACGCCTTGTAGATATTTTGTTCACCGAAATTTCGGAGGAACGTGTCGCTGGTTCATTGCTCACGCTTGTCTTATATCCTGAAGATGGAGACGATAGTTGACGAAATATCTACACTGCGCCACATCCCAGAAGACGACATTCATTAATGTTGTTAACGTATCCTCACAGGAAGAAATCAAGCGGCCATGGGAACCCCGACAGTAATTTAGAATCACAACGTATTGAGCTTCACCGTCAGTGGCGTTGGCAGTTTCGTCATCGTCTGAAAGTTATTATATTCTATTTTCAACATACAACCAGTATTCGTACGCTGGTACGAAAGTCGAACGTACGTATACGGGACTTTTCTCCCGTAAGGTTGCCTACAGAAGGCATGACGTACTCACTTTAGTGGAGTGGATGGACTTTACTGATATTAAACGTGTAATTTCTATGGCTCCCACTTTAAGAGATGAACATAAATTGAGGTGTACGGGAACAGGTTGCAGAGGAGAATATTTGGACCGAAGAGAGACGAAGTAACGGGAGTTTGGAGGAAACTGCATTATGAGGAACTTCATTATTTATATTTTTCGTTAAGTAAGACAAGGTCAGTGAAATCACTGGGGATGAATGGGCCAGATCTGTAGTACTTATGTAGAGGAGAGAAATTATTACAGAGTCCTAGTAGGAAATTCTGAAGGAACTGTACCACTTGGAAGACCTAGGTGTATACAGGAGAATAATAAAATAAATCTTAAAAGGTGTGATTGTGGGATGTGAATTGGATTAATCTGGTTCAGGTTAGGGAAGATAGCAGGGCTTTCGGTTTGCATATGAAGCTGGGAATTTCATGCCTGCCTCAATAATCGTAACGTTTGAAGGAGGGCTCGGCCCAATGGAATTAGAAGCCAGAGTTATATAGAGGTATCTGGCCGCGTTATAGCTCAAGCGGTTATTCGCTGGCTTCCCACCGCGGCGCCCCGGGTTCGATCCCGAGTCTGGTCAAGTGGGATTTGTGGTGGACAGAGTGGTGCTGTGGCGGGTTTTCTCCGAGTACTTCTGTTTCCCCTGCCAGTCTTCATTCCACCAAATTCTCCATCATCATAAACACTCGGGACAGGCTACAATAGGCCAATAAGTGGCCGCCGTGCCGAGTGGATCCAGTTGGACTCCACCCCCCACTAAGCGAATTATATAGAGGTATGCCTAACGTATTTTTCAAACAGTTTCTTTTGAAAGAACTTAATTACTATGAACATATAAAAGGTAAATTTGTTCCTGTGCTAAACTAATTACACATTGCGTCATTAAGGCGTATGGGGGAGTGGATGTATAGATCCACATTTTCTTTACTTCGGAACTAATTGGAGGTAAGTAGTCATTTTCACGACCCGGGCGCTTTACCCGAGGGAAAGAGCCCGACTCACCCTCTAACAGAAATGAGTACCAAGAATTTATTAAATAATTTTCCTGGGGAGTAAAGCTCGGCCGGCGCGTAAGGCTGACAACTTTACCGCCATCTGTAAGCCGATTGTCTAGAAAATGTGGGACCCTCAACGTCCCACAAACCTATGGGCCTTCACGGCCTGTTACAGGGATAGCGTTACTTATTTATGCCCAGACATAATTTCTCTTCAACTTCGTATCCCAGAGTTGTTGGCATATAGTTCAAGTTATGCACAGTCTATAACCTGTATCTAAAATAATTTAATTAAATTACATCCAAGATAATATGTTAAATAATAAGTTTCAAACGAGAAGGAGAATCGAGTTATTTAATAACAAATATATTATTGCCTATCATATAAAAATTAATAGAGGAACGAAGGTATTTAGCAAAGCAAAATTATGTAATTAAATATATTTATCAATTTTTATTGTGATTCTGACCTGTTAGTGAGATGACTGAGCTGGTTTCTGGCACGCCAGCACCTCAATTCGGGGACGAATTTTCATTTTACTTACCCCGTAAGATATCTTCGCGTACCACCGGGTGTACACGTACCCCAGGTTGAAGACTATTGATTTGGACGACAGATTTAAGCGGTGCCAGTATGCTAGCGATGGCATTCACACTCCAGATATCTGACAATGCACTCATGTCGTATAAGAGATTATTCACTGGAGATGTCATAGATTCAGGTAGCCAACCACAAAAGTGCTTAGGTTGATATAAATAAAAATATTTTAGTATCCTGTTTCACTGATTGATTACTCTGTATTTATTCTCAGACTTATTAATTCAAATTTTCTAAATGTTTCAATTGTTACATGATTATTGACACACCGTCCTATTTGTGGCTCCCCCGATAGGGAGTTGACATTGTGAAATAACTTACAACGTAAGATATACTTCAGGATGGCCATGTAGATCTCGATTACAATGTGACGGTACATGCGCAGAACACAATTTTCGTGTATGGCCGGAACGGACAAGTCCACATTCTCTTACAGCAGCGATGAGGGTAGACAGTTCGGTTCTTTGCTGCCAACTGGTTTCTGCGCAGGAGTGGCTTGTAACGGGCTTACTCACTCTATTGCCCTGTTTCCCCTTCACTTCTCCTCCTCTGCGCAGATTTGTGTCATCACATAGTAATCGNCTGGCTGCGGTACCCGATGCTTCCCCATCTACCGGATGCATTGGAAACTACTTGGGCGGGAACCTTTTTGCCTGATTTTGCTCAGAGGTCTCCTAGAGATATGAGGATCTTTTACGTGCCGTAAATCTACGACATGGGACCCACGGCTTAAAGTCCCTCCCGGAGGACTTGTTCCCTGAATTTTTCCGCCCTTAAAAATTCCACAACCTCCGCCGGGTTTGAACCCGCGTACCTTGAGAGACCGAAACTTGCTCTATGGGTAACGCAGTATGTGGAGTATCGGCAGCTCACCATTAACCTCGCAGGCATTTAACATTTAGGAAAGCAAAACACCGAGAAAATACTAAACAAAGACAATTTTATTTTCTGGATAAATTAATTTATACGAGGAGAAGGAAGTTTTGATGGAGAATAAACCAATTCTGTATAAACGCCATGATTTTCGATTATCGAAAATGATAAATTGTTTTGATGTAACTTTCTGAGTGTTTCAAAATTTGATCGTTCCGAATTTTATACTGCAACGTGACTGAGTGTGACTACAGACGGATTTGGATTGATGACTGGATTTATTGGGCTCTTTTACATTCAACGCATGACTACACTTTACAGTTCACTATCACAGACACACACACCCACATATATACACTAATGTCCACAGTCATGTCTTCACTACCGTTGCTCGGTAGCGGCTTTCAACGTCGGACGTTCCCTTTCCGCTTGGTTATCGAGCTCTCCTCCGACTCAGGTAAGAGCTTCTCACAGCAACAACTCACAGCCACTGAACTGCAGCAGTTCCCTAGCTCACTGTCTAAATCGCTCACTAATCAATTAACTCAACTCAACTGACTCTCATAACTAACTATGCTGCTTATAACATCTCGGAACGGACCGCACAGAAAAAACTATTCAATTATTATTGTGCAATTTTTGTGGAAAATGCTTGTTTTTGAAGCCGTTTCTTAGCAACGGCTGTTATATAGCTGCTTCTTTGGCACTCGTTTCCTAGCAACAAGTCCACATGCCACAGTGCTTTCTTCCAATTTGTTGAAGACGTGGAGTGTCACAACTTAGTGTCTCTTCGTTTTTATTTACTTTGTATAATATTTTAATGACTGCCAGAAAATCACTCTACACACCTGTAGCGTCGAATGAGTGATGAGTAAACGAAGAGGAACTTGAAGGAAACAGACGTGGTCTAATTTAGGGTTCTCTTCTGGAGGAACTGAGTGGAACTGCGGAAAACATCGGACAAGTTAACCAGTGTCTCCGCCGAGAATTGAACCGGTTGCCTCTCGGATGTCAGAAACATTACGTTTTAAGTGTGTGTTATTTAGCGACGTTTCCGGAATCTAAAGTAAATAACTTCGGATGATAGGATGACTGATGAACTGAGAAGGATTTGGAAGGAGCGGTTATTGCTTAACCGGGGTACTAGCGCAGCATTTGCCTCACTCAGGACGAAGAATTAGTTCTCTCTTCTTTGATATAACTCCGTGTAGTACGATTGGAATCAACAGACGTTTCGGAGAACATATGGCTTCCATCTTCAGCAATCAAAATTCTGATTCCTGTCTGATTTCCTGCTTGCCTTGCTTTTGAATCATGAGGGAGGAGGCTATGTGTTCCTCCTAACCGTCGTTTGACGTCCACTGGACGGCACAGCATTGTATCTCAGGAGATGTAACTCTTCATAACCACCTGTGTGAGGACCTCAAATCCTACTCAGTCATAGTAGTCTGTGTCCCAACCGAGAGTTCAACCGGGCGTCTCCTGAATAGAAGTCTCAAGTTTTGTCGCTTGAGCCAGCAATCTCGCGGACTGGCCTGTGCTTTTGGGAAGCTCAAGTCATAATTTATTTCAAGATGAATGCGACGAAGATATTATATTTTTCATCGGCTCTACAGCCCCCTTGGGCCCTGGCCTCTGATTTTTAGTTTCATTATCATATTACAGACGGTAGGACCCCTTGGACGAGTGATCAGCCCGTCGCACGGCCTCTACCTAAACACAGGACAACACAAACAGAATAAACACATACCCATACCAAACATCCATGCCTTGTGTAGGATTCGAACCCACGATCCCGGCTTCCGAGCGAGCGATGACAGTACATGCCTCAGACCGCTCGGCTACCGTAACCGGCGACAGAGCTATTACCTGCCTGAATACAATGGACTGATTATCTGCAATTTCTCACTAACCCACAAGAACGGTCACTTTATCAACGCAGAAGATGTCTGCTTGACTTATTCACGTCAGCTTGCTGTCATGCAATCAGAATTAGAATTTGAAACTTTTTATACTGCATGACATTGAAAAATGCTGGCAAAAAAATTCCTGTCGTCTATGTGGTCATAGTTATGAAGCCGTGTTGCCAGATGTACATCTCTTGATTTGATGCTTATGCGATACCACAAGAGTAAGTTAATCTACTTAGCTTCATTTTTCTCGGGATCAGACAGGTTAATGTTGCGGTAACGTAGAGTGTTCTCGGTTCTAATCTCGGCCAGGACACAGGCTGTCCTCATTGAGGGTCTTGGTTTGGCCATGACGGCCGTGACAGCTTCCTTAAAAATTCGTCCCAATTCATCATCATTCATTTGTTATCGTTTGATGCTATGTACTCTAGCTCCTGGCAGTGTAGTTAGATTAACACACACTCCACTCCTTCATAAGTCTTCTCGCTGTATGGAGGAAAGCGGCTAGTTTCACGCTTCGGTCACTTTAGCCCCTGGGAAAGAGCCTAAAGGGGCCCATACACGTACGAGTCTGGCTCGCCCGTGTGTGGGTCGCAAAGTTGGGAGTCAGCTCATACGTTTGTGGTGAAATTAATCCGAGTCAAGCTCGCCGAGCCAGACTCGTACGTGTATGGGTCCCTTAATACTCATTGGATAGAAGGCTCGGTGGGCCTCAGCCGGTGTGGAGAAGAGAAGCTCGTGCTCCTGCCAGGAATCGAACTCTGGTTCCTCGAAGATTTCGGTCTTTGGGTTGTAACGACGTGTAATTCGGAAAGAGCCCGACTTTCCGGAGGAACATATCGCCTCCAGCTTTCCGAAATAAACGGAGATAAACTCAGAAGGCCGTAGTCTTCAGAGTCACCGGTGCAAGAACTCCAACCCGATTCCTCAGTGGTTCATATGTTGACAGTCACTATATCTTCTGAGCTACCCGGTTTCTTTTGTAAAGATTAATATAAATGACATATTTTTGAAAGTGATGTATGCTCTCATATTCAGGTGAAATATAGGACACTGCAAACAGTAGTAAAATGTTAAAATTAATGTTTTCCTACGTGATACACCAGAACTTTTTTAAAATTTTAATTGAACTTTGCAATATTAATGAATCTAAAATTGTGCAAATTGCATTTTGATCGCTCTAACGTATCGCGAAATGGTACAATTACCGTGACAAACGCGGTCCGGTTTAAAATCCAGAAATCATCTGTTTTTACCTTGCCTTACATTACGTCTTGCCTGAGCAAATTGGCCCTCCAAATGGAAAATCAATGCTCTTTTATATACCTCATCATGTTTTACTGCTTCAGTTCGTCTGTAAGGTCTAATGAGTTCGGTTCACGCTCCAATGGGCCGTCCGTCCGTCCGTCACGCCTGCCACAGTTTTCTTGCGTGAATCTAACAACACAGGCATTTTTCATGAAGGAAGACAGGAGGTCTCAAGGTCTATGTTTGTGTAATGACTTGCACCTGATATTTCGAAGGATAATTAAATAGCCTGTATTTAAATTTCGATTGAAGATGCCTTGATTTCCGTTTTCATTTTGTTTAGATACTGTCACGTGTAGGGGTTTGTTGCGTGACTTATAAATGGATTTTGGATTGATTGATTGGATTTATTAACACCTTATTCACACAGCTCGTGACTACAGGTAATACAGCATTATCGCTGATCTACACACTTTACATTTCACCGTTACACACGCACTAGTGTTCTCAGTCTTCACTAGTCGTATCCTGGCAACGGATTTATAAGAGTCCCGTCACTTCAAACAATACATGAAGTGTCTTTTTACAGCCAAATTCCTTTCCGTGCCATAATTCCGCAGACTGGACTCAATTCCTATGCTTCCAAGCTCACATACTGGCAGGCTGGCGTCCCGAAACTCGACTCGACGACTGCCAGCCTCGGAACTCTCGTAATAACAAGTTATGACGAATCACGCGGAGAACACGGCCTCTTTAATGTTGGTAAGACGTGTTTACAGCATCGTTGCATAGCATCAGATGTTATTTGTTTGTTGCTTGCGTACTCGTTGCCGCGGGAGTATGTTTACAGAGTCGTTACCTAGCAATGAACGTCTGTTCTGACTCCGCTATTCCGGCTTTCGGGCGTCGTGCCAAAATATTATGTGCTTTGTCTGGGGTTACTAAAGCGTTAACATTTCGTTAGAAATTGTGTGTATAGAGTATGTTGTTTAACGACATCAAGTTATAGCTACGTAAGGTCGAATATTGGGACTATTGAAGGATGATGAATTTGAAAGGATACTGAAGGAAGCAGCCGTAAGCTAATCGAGTTGCTATCGCGGTATTTGCCTAAAGTGACGGAATAAAACAATGAAAATCTTCAGTGAGTATAACCAGTGTTCGAACAGAGCGCCTCCCGAATAGAGGTCAAGAGTGTTAACAGCTAGGCCAACACGCTCTGTATTACTGGAGATTATGTTTTCTGGGATGTTCCTATTTAAAAACATGTTTAAGAGTTTTAAAACATGCAGTACCGAGAAAGAATGCAAAGAGAATCGTTCTGAAGACGCTTTTCTGAACAAGTATTTTTAATGAAAACGACAGCCGACGAAAGAGAGATTGTTGCTGGCAGATCCAGCTACCGGCAGGATTTGTAACGTCCGCAGGTGACCCATCGCTCTATTGGCGTGCCATAATTGCGATCTAATGTCGAGAGATAGGAGTATTAAACTATATATGTAAACTGTATCGGTCCTTTCGAATGAAGCAGTTCGAGAGCAATGAATCGTGAAGTTTCTCAGTGATTTTCATTTTGATTCAGATCCCTGGAAGGCCAACAATTATTATTATTATTATTATTATTGCCACTACAACTCTTCGTGTGTCTTGGTCTACTCTAAAAACTTTCTCCAGTCATCCCGTTCTTGTGACTGTTCTCCAGTTAATCACGCCCAAGTTCCTCAAATCCTTCTCCACACCATCCACCCATCACATTCTTTGTCTACTTTTCTTCCTTTTCTCTTCCGGTTTTAGAAGCATTATTCTTTTTGTGTCTTCATTTTCACTTCTTATAATACTCGTATTTCAAGGAAATAGCGGCTCCGTTCTAGAAAACCGAAATTAACGGCCGCGGGGATTCGTTGCCCTGATAACGCGATACTCTATATCCGTAAAAGTTGGCACTAACTTTGCCGACAAGCGGCCGTCGCTCGGTCAGAATAGTTCGCTTGCGGACTCAAGCCACGGAGTTAAGTTTTATCAGCATATGCTGAAATTAACTGCATCTTGTTGGGTTTAGCTGTTTATGTTTTATAAATATTAAACTAGTAACCGTGACAGGGTATTAAACCCTTGAAACAGTATTGGTTTAGAGTATTACTTACGTACTTACTCTCTGCTGTATGGGTTTCTTCTCTTGTTCTCCACATATGTCCACATATTTTATGATTTGCGTTTTGCCTCGAGTTCCATAATTTGAGCTCTCATGCATCATTCTCTGCATATTGCAGCCGTCTCAATTTGGGCATTCCAAATCTTCTTCTGCCTCTTTACTTATTACCAATTCCAGCTCCAAAAATAGGCGCTCTCCAGATGAGCCCTCAAGAATTAAATATCGAATTTATCCGAAACGGGTCTAACGATTTTGATTAAATTCTAATACATTATGGATCCCATCGCATTAAATAAAACAGCATAGGTGCTATTTTTAGAAAAATGGTACATGCACTAGGTCCCGAATCCCGAGTTGTTTGCGCATGCCCTAGCTACCAGCAGTGTTCTATCGAACAACACTCGACAGACTTTCCGAAGTAACGTATATGAGAAAGTATGTGCCTTGTCTTTGTACCGACTTTTAAAATTCACATACACAAACTTAGAGGCAGAAACTACGTCAATAGGACTATCATTTTCATTTCGCCAATCCCTGTACATTAATTAATTATCGTATCATCGACTGAGGCGGGCAGGGCATGTAGCACGAATAGGGGAGAAGAGAAATGCTTATAGGATATTGGCGGGAAAGCCAGGAGGAAAGAGACCACTGGGAATACCACGGCGTAGGTGGGTGGAAAATATTGAAATGGATCATAGAGGGATAGGATGGGATGATATGGATTGGACTGATCTGGCTCTGGATGTGGTCCAATGGAGGGCTTTGTGAACACGGCAATGAACCTTCGGGTTCCATAAAATGCTGGGAAGTTTTTGAGTAGCTGCAGAATTGGCGGCTCCTCAAGAAGGGCTCAGCTCCATGAGTGATGATGATGATCGAATCATCAACACTATGCAGTCTCGACACTGACAGTGTCGTTAAATAACCAGCCCATATTGTAGCATCTAATAATTAATTTGGAGCCCGGATAGCTCAGTTAGTATAGCGACGGGCTACGAGCTTAACGACCCGGGTTCAATTATCAGCAGGACACAGCGTCCAAACCGACCCTTGGGCCCACGCAGTTTCCTGTCCGATGGGTTACGGGGGCTCTTTCCCCGGGGGTAAAGAGGCCTGGGGCGTGAAGCTGACCACTCACCTCCATCTAGTGCCGAAGTCACGAATGGTGGAGTTATACCTCCACCCCCCCCCCGTATGTGTTCGTGGCGTAGCGCTTAAGCTCAGGGATAACTATACATTTACTTTATCTAACAGTTAATTGCCGTTGATTTATTATTGAAAATGGCAACACGACATGTTTAGAATATTTATTTTTAAAAAAAGCTATCCCTGCAATAGACAGTGGAGGGCCATATAGATGTAAGACGTCGAGGCTCTCACATGGCGGTGAGGTTGTCAGCTTTACGTGTTCGCCGCATTTACCCCCCCCCCCAGGAAGATTTCTGATACTCATTTCTGTTAGAGGCTGATTCGACCCAAGGGCCATAATGCGGCTGCCTGGAAGGCTTAGGTCAATTGAAAAATCCGATGACCTCATCGGAAATAGAACTCGCGACCTTCCGGCTTGGAGTGTAGTGCCTCAACCAGCTACGTTACAGCCTACCCCCAATTTATTTACTTAAGGTTCCTAAAATGGTAACGAAATTAATGACTAATGAGTTGGAATGGCTATGGAAGAAGGCGGTCGTGCCCCAAATTGAGGTATGGCCCGGTAATTCCCTAAGGGCAGCAAGAGAAACCTCAAAGCACTTCAGTCCGCCCAGTATATGTATCGGTCGAAATTCGAAAAAGGGAACCCCAGAATACAAATCAGATGCGCTACTGCTTTAGCCAACGCGCTGGATGTGGTTAGATATTATGGCATGTAGACCCGTTGCTAGGCAACGACCGCGTGATAACGTAAAAGAATAATTGTCCATAGATTATGAATTCTGTCGTTTGGACACCACTTCTAAGGTCTCTATCCTACGAGCGTTGGTGTCACGTCTTAGCAAACCACAGATCAGTCGTGTGGCTGTGTGGAAACAACTCCATTTAAATAAGTTGACTCGCTAAGACGCGCCACAAAAAGTGCAGCCCCGAAAGGGCTCGTGGGAAAGAAGCTTAAGAATCCGGACATCCCTCACTTACCTCCGTAATAACCTTCAGAGCGTTGGACCATCACAGATCGCCTGATGATTCTCATTCATTATTTTTATTTGTTGGTATTCATCCGGTAGAATAAAATGGCGGGCAGTTTGCCAGAGGAGCATGAGGTGCTTCGCATTACGTCATGGTGTATATTTAAACCGATGTGGGAACATCGATTCTGAACGACACACAAACGGTTCGACGCCTGCGACCCTGAGAAATGGAATGCTATTATGTATCTTCAGTGTCCAATTACATATCATCCATCAATATCGCTATTGACGTCATCGGTTATAATATTAAAGTGTGCCCGCGAAGTCAGTATAGCAACTGGCTACGATCAGGACGACAGAGGGCACGGAATTCGAGTCCTGGTGGGGTCAAGAATTTTCTCTTCTCCATATCGTTCAGACCGCCTGTAGAATCCACCTAGTAGCCTATGCTATGCGTACCGAGTCTCTTTCTCTGGGGGTAAAGCGGCTGGGGCGTGAAGCTGACCACTCCCAAATAGTGCCAGCGTCAAGAAAACGTGGTTCTATAAATCATACGCCTTCAAGGCCTGGTGTTTAATTGGCTAAACAGAGTAACAACTTCACTGTTTGCTGCTTGAAATATAATGCTAATTTAAAAATTGACATAGAATGTATTAAACACACCAACTTCTTGGACCATAGATCTGGTTGACAAATCTGATTTCTCTGTTACTTTACGAGAAGGTTAATTATCGTGTACATGAATCGCCACTGGACAGCAGTAGCGCTGGGGAATGGGGGGGGGCAAACCTGGCATCATCCTACACCTCTGATTTTCTTTTTGGAAAAACTTTTGATATTCCAAATATTTCAAATATTTGATATTGGCCGCCTCTGTGGTCTAGTGGTCAGAGTTCCTGGCTACTGATCCAGAGGTTCGGGTTCGATTCCCGGAGCTACCAGATTTTCTGAGGAATATTGGGTCTGGAACGGGGTCCACTCAGCCTCGTGAGGATAATTGAGGAGATATTTCAAGGAAACAGCGGCTTTGGTCTAGAAAACCCAGATTAACGACCGTGGGGATTCATTGCGCTGACCACGCGACACCCTCTGTCCACTAAATTTTGCACTGACTTCGTCGACAAGCGGCGGTCGCTCAGTCGGTATAGTTCGCTTGCGGACTTGTATTCCAAAAATTAAATTTATTACTAAGAATTGTTTCATATCATGAATACTCTAAGACAATAATTTAAAATATACTTTGAAGACTAAAATACAAATATGTAAGCAAATATTGTTCCCCCGTTTTGGAAATCTGATTGTCCCAGAACAATTTGGGCGGCACTCATATTGACCCCTATGGCGACATAACCAAACCCAGTCGACATCCTCACATACTGTATTTGTAAGATTTTTCATTCAGGCTTTCGAACTAAAAATTTATATTCATTTTTTCATCTTCTCATGTGATCTGCGTTTTCTGTCTCTTTCATTCACTGGACTACATGTAGTTATATCCCAGAAGTTAGAACTCTTCAGAATTAATTAATCTTCCAAGAAGCATACAACCCATTAAATATACTCTGCGGGCAAACAGGAGGGTTCGAGTAGGGTCAGTCAGTTTCTGCAAAGTATTCCCGTGTGTGACCAAAGTGTTCTACAGCTGCAACTTCTCTGACAGCAATGCATGGCGTGCAGTTGTATCCTTGTTTTGCAGGCGCACGCAGTGTTCTCACATGTGAGGAAGTTGTGGAGAGGCTGCCTGACATTACGATTTTTAAAAGTGAATTTGGAACTTTGGAAAAGTCGAAAGTTGTGATTGAACTGCGAATTATTTAGGGAGAAATTTTGATATACATCATATATAAGGGCTAGCAGGATTTTCTTTATTTGCTTAGTGTCTCGTATAGTGAGTTTTAACGATGTAATTGGCGCATATTATTACTCAGTCAACACAATTCTGGTATAAACACACCACGCGTTTCTCACAATGCGGCCACCGTAAGACACACAGAGCCTTTACCATCACCTCCCTTCTATCTGCTACACCTCCCTACACTGGCCAGTGTTTACATATTTTGAGTGAGTATTACAGGTATGTTATTAATGTAATTCCCTTATGTTATGAAATGTATTAAGGTAAATTCATCCCTGTAACAGGCCGTGGAGGCCCGTAGGATTGTGAGAGTTCGTGTTTTCCAAATTTTCTAGACAGTCGGCTCACAGATGGCGGTGAGGTTTTCAACCTTACGCGCCGGCCGCTCTTTATCTCCAGGAAAATTCGTGGTACTCATTTCTGTTAGAGGTTGAATCGACCCCATGGCCGTAACGCGGCTGTAAGGATTAGATCAGTTGAAAAATCCAATGACATCGTGATTCGAACCCGCGACCTTCCGGCTTGTAACATAGTGTCTCAACCAACTCTGCTACAGTGTGCCCCATTATGAAATGTATTAAACATTAAAATTTAAATTTCTAAAGATATTAAAATATTGCAATTGAAATTGAAATTAAGTTATGTGTTAAAATATATATAATTTTGCTACCGTGTCACTTTCGCTTTGTGTTTGCCTGATTTTTTGGTGGTGTTCGCCAATGCGTGTTCTTGTTTAGTATGGGGATCTTCCTATCACCTGAAATATGAAAGCCCATCACAATGGCCGCGTGGTCTACTAAAGCATCAACTGCCTTCTCTCGCTCGAATCCTGGGGTCGTGGGTTGGAATTCCAGTCGATGTATGGATGTCTGTTTGTGCTGTTCTGTGCGTAGGTAGCGGCGTTGCGACGGGTTGATCCACCGTCCAAGGAATTCTGCCGACTGTCTCTAGGATTAAGGAACTGAAAAAGCGGCCAAGGTCCAACAAAAGCACAATAGAGCCACATATAGATAAATAGACCTGAAATGTGAAGGTGTTATTAGTGCACGTATTGTAGGTTTGTATGTTAGGTATGCGGTATATGTTGATTTTCCTTAATTTATATTAATGTTCTGATTATGTGTTGGCCTAAGGGAATGTGGTGTGCTACTTTTGTGTTCTTTTCTTCCCTCGGCCTGCCCTTGTGTAGGGAGAGCGATGCCTTTAGGAATGGCTGCGTGGCACATACTGTACCTGTACAATGCATTGTCTCTGTGTAAAGATTGGCCAGTATAGGGAACAGAGCAAATAGAAGGAAGAGCTCTTGTAAAGGCTCTATATACTTGATGATGGCCTCAGTAGGCCGAAACATGTAGTATATGCAAGCTTACATTGTGTCTGTACCAATATTATGTCGACTGAATAATAATAAACATTATTTTACCGAAAAATTACGCTATATATAATATTTTTTATTTCATTTGTCGTTGCGTAGTATTTGATGTTTTCACTCATTCCCTCTGGGCGGCTGCTGGGGTAGTTCTTTGAAGTAACACCCCTTCCGCATAACTTCTATTTGTCATATTATCACATGTATTAGTTAATATAGACGGGGTTTTAGATAGAATATTTGGATTTATTGACACCTTATTCACACAAGTCGGGACGACAGGCAATACAGCGCTATCACTATTTCAACACTTTACAGTTCACTAGAGCATACAGTCGAATGTTCTGAGTCTGTTACTAGACGTCTTTTGATAACAGTTCCAACAATGGCTATTCCTCAGCCTCCGACTCAAGTCCTCTCTTCATACACTCCGGTACAGAACTAACTTTCAACTGACTACGCTCCAAACCTCGCCTCGCTTATAACCTCTCGGCACCGACCACGTAGAAAATACAACTCTTCCATTCTTATAGTTCAACTATTGCATAATTAAGAATAAGCTGCCTAGTAATGGGAACGTGTTTACCGCGTCGTTACCCAGAAACGATCCTGGTATATCCTCCCATCTCGCGGTCGTTGCAGAGTAACGGCTCTACACACTACAATATGATGTTCGATTTGAGACATTGACTTTGAAGAATGCGAATTCCTGGGTTGTAACGCCGTGCAGTTCGGAGGGGTTGCACCTGCTTCCGCAGGTTTTTTGTTTGGCATACCCTTCAACCCCTGAAAACGAAGATGATAATTTCCACGGAAGCTGCAGTCTCTCTTCAAACTCCGCGGTGTTACAACCTAGAGGATTTCAGTCTTCAACAGTAACATAAGTTTGCTCTGAAGGTCGTGTTCTAGTGACATCCATTTTCCTGTCTGCTCCCCGTCCACTGATTGACCGTGGACATGGCCATGAACCTTTTACATGTTAATGTACACATGTAGTAAATCAGACAGTGATAAATAAAGAAATTATAGTTTTAATAACCCTTTGAAACGCCATAGCTCAAGCGGTTAGTCGCTGGCTTCCCACCGCGGCGGCCCGGATTCAAGCCCGGGTCCGGTCAAGTGGGATTTGTGGTGGACAAAGCGGCGGGGGCGTAGGTTTTCCCCGAGTACTTCGGTTTCCCTTGCTAATCTTCATTCCACCAAATTCCCCATCATAATCACGCGGGAAAGGTACAATAGGCCAATCAGTGGCCGACATTCCGAATGGGACAAGCTGGACTCCCCCCCCCCATATGCAAATAAAAAAATAAAAAAACTTTGAAACGCGGTGCTTGTTATGTGTGCCGCCTGCTTTAACATTTAAAACCTCTACATTTTGCATTATGGTAGTACACAGTGCCAAAAGGACGCTGCTGGCATGTCGACCTGCTAAAAGTAGTCTTTCTGTCGTCATCTGATGAAGAATTCTTATTTACGGGGGCTTCTTTTATACTACCTTATGCATTATTTTAAAGTTTGGGTGCTATGCTAGGGTTAGATTTCCCCTATGCTTAATGAAGCATTGCGCCATGAAGACATAGGGATAAGTGGAGGTTTAGATCCATATATTCTTCATCTCAACTCTAGATGAAAGTATGTGGTCAGCTTCACGTCCCAGGAGCTTTAACCCAGAGAGAGGGTCCCCCTGCACCCCTTGCAGAGGAAGGCTGGCTGGGCTCCAGAGACGGTCTCGATTCTGTGGAGAAGAGAAAATCTCATTCGTCGGAAATCGATCCACGATTCTTCGGTCCTCCACCTTGTAGCCTGTAGCTATACAGACTGAGCGTTCAACGCCGTTAAACATTATTTGATTGTAATTAAGCTGAACTCCTAGTAAATAAATATAATATTTTGGTTGCGTGTTTAGCCCATCTGATAATAAGCACTTCAGGGGATTTATAGATGTGGCATGCCCACTGTGCACATTGAGCGAACTGTAAGAGCGTCAGCGCGTCAGCACGTCAGCACGTCAGCACATCAGCAAAGCAGCACTTACTCAACATCGCGGCCTAAGCAAACCATCCTTAAATGCTGTAACCGTATCCTGCAAAAATAATGGGCAATATATTAAAACAATTACCACGAAGTATTACTTAATTCTGAATTAATAGTGAGAGAATAAACTAGACGTGAAAGCAAGCTGAGGTCAGGTTCTATATATAGAAGAAGAACCAGGAGCGCCAAATTCTTGGTCGTGACCTCCGTAGGCGACAACCTTGACCGATGTTACAAAGCAGGCAACCGGTACCACGACGGTAATAGTCTTGATGTGATGTTAATTATCTTTATAGTACAGCTGGAGTATAAGGTGTTCAAGCTTCATTGTAACAAGATTGGAGAGCTGAAATCCGTACTGCGGTACACACACCGCTCTTCGTACTTAGTATTCTACAATGCTTCTAGCTGTTCCGAGAGCTATTTCAAGGTACTAGCGGTTCCGGCCTAGAAAACCGAGATTAAAATCCATGGGATTCCGTTGCGCTGACACGTGACACACTCTATCCGCAAAAGTTGGTACTAACTACGCCGACAAGCGGCGGTCGATCGGTCGGTATAGTTCCCTTGCGGACTACAGGCCACGAAGTTTGTTGTTTGTTTCTAGCTGTTCCGAATAGATTAAATCGGTCGGTCGGCTAAGTTGCTGCTGGATTCGCCAGCATAGTAAATCTTGATTTCGGATCCCATCGGAGCCAATAATTTTTATTACTTCAAAGACTTTTACATGTTATGAAATGGGACTTCCTCTACAACGAGAGGAGGGACTACTGCTCATTCCAATTCCGGTGGGGATGGCTCGAGCGGGCGCTCACCCAGTAACTGGCCCATCCGTAACGACTTCTTAGTCTACTAAAATAATTGCTCCTGGTCCTCGCTAGCACAGTCATTCTTGGTTTCGGGTAGTTTTGTTCTTTCCAGACTTTTACATGTTTTCAAATGCGGCCTCCTCTACGACGACAGGAGAGGTCTGAACACTACTGGAGACTGATTCAGATTGCTGTCACTCTCAATCCCTCTCTCACTCACTCACTCACTCACTCATCACTGACAGAGTCAGAGTCACTTTACGACTGGCAGTTTACCGTCAATCAGTTCGACTTGGCGCCAAGCCCTTTGAGATCACGACCAAACAAAAAAACAACAAACTCTGTTATTTGTAGTCCGCAAGCGAACTATACCGACCGAGCGACCGCCGCTGGTCGACAAAGTTAGTGCCAACTTTCGCGGGTGTCGTGTGGTCAGTGAAACGGATCCCGGATGCCGTTAAACTCGGTTTTCTAGACCGGAGCCGCTATTTTCTTGAAATATCTCTTCAGTTCTCCTCACGAGGCTGAGTGTACCCCGTTCTAGACCCACTACTTCAGAAAATCTGGTAGCCTCCTGGAATCGAACCCGGGACCTCTGGATCTGTAGCCATGAACTCTGACCACTAGACCACAGAAGCGGTCTTGAGGATCACGACCAGAGTTTTTTTTTTCAACTGAACTCTTGCGGTCATAGACCCTACATAACATTCTCTCTGATGAGAGGATGGGTTTGTCTCTTACGAATTGACTACATTAGAGGAAGAGGCTCTCAAATTGGTTACTATGGTTACTTTGGCTTCCGTCGTTACGGACATTATTATTACGTGTATTATTTACAGCTGTTGATGTAACACTCTGGATTGTAACGCCTTGAAGTTCGGGGAGGCACTGCGTTTCGGAGGGACGTATCGCCTACATGTATAAGGAAGAAAAGTAAGCCAAGTTCTTCAGAAACGTCGGGTCGTCTTCGAACTACATTGCATTACAACCCAGAAAACCGCACTATTCGAAGTCATTACCGGCAGGAATCCAAATCCAATATGGCTACTAATGTTCAGAATTTTTAATGCGGTTTCTGTTGTCATCGTGGAAACTGGATTTCTATAGAAACTCTACTGTCTCGCCCATATGATATGTTATAAGTCCGCCATGTTTTTATCGTTTGTAGGAAATGAAAATATATGTTTTAGGTGTCATATATGGAGTAAATTTATATGAAATCTCATAAAAATGCACCCAGCGATTTTCGATTTGAAACATTCGAACATTGAGATACAAGCGGGCAATCACACCATCCTGCTGAATGTCTGTCAATCGGACAGGACTTACGGGTGAATCTAAATTATTGTCGGGCCTTCCGTGGCCTATAATTTCCAAACCGGAGAAAAGCAAAATAAACCTGCTTACGGAATATTATAGTGTAACTCAAAAAGTTATTTTATTTTTAGAATCAATACTACAGAAGGCTAAACAACTTCAACATGCGCGTCTTTCTTGGCACGCAAGATGTCCAAGCGGGATTCAGTTTCCCTCCAAGTGTTCTGCAGCATTTGCGGTGTAACTGTTTCTTGGCACGCAAGATGTCCAAGCGGGATTCAGTTTCCCTCCAAGTGTTCTGAAGCACTTGCAGTGTAACTGTTTTTTGGCACGCAAGATGTCCAAGCGGGATTCAGTTTCCCTCCAAGTGTTCTGCAGCATTTGCGGTGTAACTGTTTCTTGGCACGCAAGATGTCCAAGCGAGATTCAGTTTCCCTCCAAGTGCTCTGCAGCATATGCAGTGTAACTGTTTCTTGGCACGCAAGATGTTCAAGCGGGATTCAGTTTCCCTCCAAGTGTTCTCCAGCATTTGCGGTGTAACTGTTTTGATCGCGGCAACAAGACTACTCACTCTTTTGAAATTGCTTTAACCAACGTCGGATAACATTATCTGTAGGTGGATCTTTTGCATATTGAGTTCTGGAAGGGCGTTGCGTTTTGATAAGGGACTCACAATGAACGCTCGCCATTTTGAGGTTTGATGTCATTTTTTCTCCCAGACATCAATGCGGCGAATACAGCGTTGCTAAATAATACTTTCTGAGTTTCATATTCCGTAAGCAGTTTTATTTTGTTGCTTCCGGTCTGAAAATCACAGGCCACGAAACCCCGACAATAATTAACGTAGCAACTGGCTACGTGTTGGACGACGGACGGGTCGGAGTTCCAGTCCTGGTAGGGTCAAAATTTTTTTTTCTCCACGTCGTCCAGACCGGCTCTGGAGTTCAGCCAACCTCCTACCCAATGGGTACCGAGGGCTTTTCCCCGCGGGTAAAGCGGCCGGGGCGTGAAGCTGTCGACTCATATCCTGATAGTGCCGAGGTCAAGAAAATGTGGATCTATACATCTACTTCCCCATACACTTTCATGAAGTAGCGCTTAATTAAATAAGCACAAGGACAACTTTATTTTATCTTTTATGTATTTTAATTGTGAAGAATATTATCCTTGATGTCTGGAACCATATAGTCTGATAGATGTTTACTGACGCTTAGAAGGAATCGCAAGAAGTTACGGCTGAATATTCACCTTCAAAGAAACTTTTTCTACCCTGAAGATGTATGCAGCATGTTCCTCCTACAAGCTTGTACATAGGAGACCACTCGGCGTTACAACCTAGAACAAATATTCTTTATAGTCACCACTGTAAGAATGTTAAGTATCAAATTTTTATTAGCGTAACTAGTTTCGTAATTACATAGAAGTAAATGGGGATTGTCGTACATGCCTTCACCACCAAATCACAGGCATTCTCGAAGTGTATAAATGTCTGGCTTGGCCTAGCGTCCCAGAGTCTCTGAACACGCACAATTTATATTCATTTGGGCACACATCTGCTGTTGTGGTTAGCAGATACACGTGAAATCTGCTCGGTAAAATTCTGATTTATGCTAAATAAACTTTCTCTTCCCTACGTTTACACGAGGCTGCCGTTCTGGCGTTAAAATTTCCAGGGTCACTACACAAATTTCTGCTGGTTACTACGGCACGTATCTCACGTCAGAATGAATATGTCTTATCGTCCTATTAAAAGACTTAAATAGAAATTTATCTCACAGATAATCAGCATTACAGTCCGACTGGATGTAGCTGTAGGCCTGTATATGATCTGCGCATGCTTACTGAGCTCAACGAACCAGGTTGGTATAGCGGTAACTCTGTATACTTGTATTCGGAAACCTCTCGGTTCGAACCTCGACCGCCCCGCCGGCTATCCTGACTGAGGTTTCTCATTGTTTTCCTCAGACCCTATATAAAATGTATGGGTTGATACCTCAGTTCTCTCACGACTGCTGTCTTGAAAATGATTTCAAACCATGAAAACCATGAGCATAGTTGGTATCGTAGACCGTATTCAAATCGAACACCTTCAGAATACTCTGCTCTGCTTCTTATTTTTATACAGAAGGTGTCCTGTTCGAATATCGACGGAGACACCGACTAACGTGACAGATTATTTTCATGATTTTCTTCAGTATGTGCAAGCAGACACGCGGATAGTGTATTAAAATGATACCACTACCTCCTCCTTCTATATTCTAACCAATTCATTATTCAGTACCACCCACTGATGCGAGTCTGCGCAATCCTTGAGGAAGGTTATTTTCAAAATCATACCAAAAACAGGATGTGATTACATACATAAACCAACCCACTGGTCTCATCTTAGCGGGATCTTTCTTCTCCAAAGGAATTTCGTCATAATCTCCTTTCCTTTAAGTGGGGTCTGGGCAACGGTTGAACTCATAAATACGACCTCAGTACATATTGTCACGATTTAGAGGCGACTGTAGACGGGGGTTTGGGATAACTCAAATTATTCGCCACTTACAGATCATAACTGTAACACTATCGCCGATTTGCACACTACAAATCACTTCACGTTAAGCCTTCCCAGTCTGCTTTCACTAGTAACGAATCTTAACAATGGAGAATTTTCAGCTTCTGTGGTCACTCCGTTGCCAGCTGGTTAACACTCCACAACTGAACTGTCAGCTTAATTATAGCGCCATTCCTTCTCAGCCTCCCTTGCAGAACTCAACTCTCAACTGACTGGGTCAGAATGAGAGTTGCTTTACAACTGATGATTTACTGCCAATCATGTTCGCCCTGGCGACAGACCCCTTCAGATTCACGGCCAGTATTCTGTTATCAACTGAATCCTTGTGGTCATAGTCCTTATTTTCCAACTGAACGCTTGAGATTATATCCTTACATAGCATCCTCTTTGACGAGAGGATGGGTCTATCGTTTACAATTGCTGCTGGTCCTCGCCAGCACAGTCATTCCCATGTTGGAATCTCAGGGGACTCAAGACCGTAATTTACTGTCTCAGATTCGAGACTCGACCAACCTGGAGGCTCAGGTCCCCTTATATATATGTCTTCAGGAACAGGATGGCCCCTGACTGACTGGGTCGCCCCATAATCCCCTTTGCATTGACCAAGTAGAAAACACTATTTTCAACAGTAAACCCATTGTCGCTTGCGTTTTGGTTTCTGCGGGAACGTGTTTACCGATCCATTGCCTAGAAACGGATTGCATTTTTTTCCTTTAGCGCTACAACCCCAATTTGGACCTTGGCCTACCTCCATGAAACTGTCCGTTTCACTTCGGTTTTCTAGAGCTTAGACATTTGATAGGACTCTTTAGCGGGTTATCAGTTCGTCGCAAGGCATCTACCTGTACGCAAACACTAAACATCCATGTCCTGAGTGGGATTCGAATCCACGATCCCGGCTTCCGAGCGAGCGAAGACAGTTCATGCCTTAGACCGCTCGGATGCTGTGACCGGCAACGGGTTGCATAACATCGTTGTTTAATATCTTATTGCATAGCAACGGCTGTACACGCTGTAATGTAAAATTGAAAACAGAGTCGCAGAACAAGGATTGCATTTATTAGACATCCTGTGGAGAGCTGAACTCCTGGCGGAGTGAGAGGAACTTCTTCGTCTCTTAATCTCTCGAGGAGAGGATGAGTGCAAGAGGAACACAACTTCCCTGGCAGTTTCGCATTTGTTGTGTGACTTGTGGAGCTTGTATTCCGGGAAAGATGCATTCACCTGGCCAAAATGATGTCAGCGTCACGCATAACTACTATCTCGCCATTGTGTAAATAACTTTTACTGATATTGTTGAGGAGAGCATGGTGGTCCTCTGAAACCCTTGCGAGAAGAGCCGGAATCTATTAGAATCACTTTCGGTCTCGTGTCTGTCAGTTTTGAAACTGATTCGGCTACATTTGCGACGAGATTTAGCTGAGTGTGAAGCATCACAATTACAAAGGGCACAAACTTCATAGAAGAGTATTCAGCTACAGGCGCCAAGGTTTATAAAACCCGAAATTTCATTCTTGTGCTCACAGCAGCCCCTTCATTGGTCTCATTCCTGAGCCACATGACCCCAGTACCCTCCTTCATTTTGTTATCATCTCCATTTTCAGCCTATTTACTTCATGCGAAAAGAATAAAAGGACTCATAAGATCGCCTCGCTGTCTGTGTGTTCCTTATTTTAAAAAATTAAAGAGGATTATGAGATCACTTTACTGTCTGTATGTCCCCACCTAATATTTTTCCCTTTTCTGTGCGGTCCGTATCATGTCAAAGGAAGGTAGTTGATTAATTTTTCCCAGAGCTTCTTGTAATATTATCCTATGAATATATCCCGTATGTATTTCTCATTTCTTCTGTTTCGTGCTACATTCCCCGCATTTATCACATCTGTCTTGATTTAAACACCGTATTCATGTTCATTTGGTTCTAGACAGAATAATCCACGTCCAGGCATAAAAAGTAACATCTTGCAGAATGTTTTCATTTTAAGATAGTGAACTGTAATTTTTAGGGCAGTAATGTCGAGGATACTGAGATGGGCTGGGCTGATAGCAGTCATAAGAATAAAGAGAAATGTGTTCAAAATTCTGATCTCATGTCCTGAATATAAGAGATTATTTTGGAAACATGGACATATATGGGGATATAATATTAAAATGAGTGTTAATGAACTAAGTTTATGAGAGTGTACACTGTACTCACTTCGCCCGAGACGGGGGGTGCCAGTGGTGTGACCTTACGAGCGCGGTAATGAATATTCGAATTCCATAAAATATTGGAATTAATCGAACTTCTGAACTTTGCGAACTTAATTGGAAATTCGTCTTGTGTGACCAGCCAAATTCCGGGACAGAAATGAAGCCCATCCGAAATTAAAGGCTGGAATGCATGATAATTTGCTGCCTTTTCGGGGTTATCACATGCCTGAAGGGATGCGTAAGGGACAACTACTGAGCAATTGTGAAATGATCATTAGCAAGGGAAAACCGAAGGAAGTCTGTGCCAGTTCGTCCTCTATGAATGCCACAAGAAACCACCGGATGCTGAAACTTAGGTCCAACCTTGAAAATCCATGGCCTTATCGAATGTTCTATAATGTACTAGCGTGGAACTTAATGAAGTCTGGACCCAATGATATGTTTTGTTTTGCATCCAATTCTATGTGCCTATGGCTGTACAGCCCTTTTGCACCTTGGCCAGTGTCTTCAGTTTCTTAATCTATACACAGTCGGTAGGACTCCTTGCACGGGGGATCAGCCCGTGGCACGGACACTACCTACACACAGAAAAACACAAACACATAATCAACTTACGCAAGCATCCATTCCTCGAGTTGGATTCGAACCCACGATCCCAGCGTTTTAGCTGGCGAAGACGGTTCAGCCTTAGACCGCGCGGCCCCTGTGATCGGCTTACATCCAATTCGCAAGATTTAAATATGTGATCGTACTGATATGCGTCTACAGTTCCAGCTGTATGCCTGTATCTCATGCATTTCGAACCAAATTAACCTTACTGATGTTGGGCTTTCACAGTAGTCAGCTGTTGCTAATCCAGTTATTGGTTGTAGGATTTTAGGTTTTCACAGAAGTGGTTGTGAAGAGTACTGGGATATAACTCCGTCTATTCCGTTAAAAGTCAACCGATATTTCGGAAGAACATATCGGCTCCATCTCCACGGTCTAAGAATAAACCAATGAAGAAGCAACCTTGCTACAGACTACACGTCGTTATATCCCACAATATAGATCGCTTCAGTCATTGGATATTTACGTCGTGTGGATATGAACAGTGTTGCTGATGTTTCGGAGCGACTGGCAAGAGGCATATGCCTTCGAAATGTCGGCACACATTCGCACTATGTCAGCATCCAAGAACTGCCTTAACATCTACACATTAACCTTGTCAGATTCCAAACGTACGAGTTTTATGAGGTACGCTCTATTAAGGTCGAAACAGACTTGAACTTTCATAACACTGACACACGTATTAGTAATTATGCGGTCATCCTATTACGCAGGGAAACAACATTAATTTCATCTAAGGACAAAACTTGTTGCAGATGTTTCGGAGCTACTGGCAAGGAACATATGCCTTCGAAACGTCGGCACACATTCGCACTATGTCAGCATCCAAGAACTGCCTTAACATCTACACATTAACCTTGTCAGATTCCAAATGTACGAGTCGAAACAGACTTGAATTTTCCTAACACTGACACACGTATTAGCAATTATGCGATCATCCTGTTACGTAAGGAAACAACATAAGTTTCATCTAAGGAGGAATTATGGGACAACACTTGTTGCAACATCGCACAAAAACTGAAATTTCCTTGTCATGTTTGTTATGCACCCACTCCTAAAGGCGCTATTGGCAAGAGAAGCCAACAGACGACTCAATCGGAAGTGGCCAATTGACCTGATTTGAATTACTGAGGATCCGCCACTGGACGACTCCTCATCAAGTCATCTAAACAGTCATAACATTAGCTTATAGAATGTATATTCTGATTGCTGATTAAACAAATAAATAAAAATTTGTTATACTGTAAAGGTCGTGGGTGGAGGCTGAGAGATAACATAGCAAATAAGAACATGTCTAATTTCTTAACACATGCGCCAAGAAAACTGAGAAAGGTGTTTTGTAGAAGCATAACTCACCACGAAATGAGTGAATTATTTTAAACCCGTCATCTTATCGCGGATACAAAAAGGACGAGTTTGGCATGGTGGGACAAATAATTAGTCAGTGAAACAAGAATGTTGAAGAAAGTTATCGAAAGTAAATCAGAAGATACGAGTATAATGGAGGGGACATATCCCAGATTGGGATGGCTCGAAGATGCAGAGAATAATTTATGAGTGCTGAAATTGAATAAATGGAGGCAAAATGCAAATAACATAGAAGAATGGACATCTTCAGTAAAGGAGTTCAAGGAGCTTAGAGGACCACATAACCAAGTAGGAAGTAAATAAGTAAACAGACGTGATTTTGCCTTGTTCTTAAACCGACTAGGCCAGGTTTAAATTTCGACACGTATTTGTGACCTTTAGAGTTGATAAACATTAGAACTAAGCGCGATAGTAAAGCCACTGCTGAACTGGTCTAAACTTATTTTTGAGCCAGTTTATTCAGACTCAAGGCAAACTTATGTTGCTAACAGGGCTCTGTGTCTTCTGTACTGTTTACAAGGCTTGCGGGTATAGTGCCTTGGTTAAGCTGATTAAATGTTGGATAAGAAGCTAAGGTCAAGTGATCTGTCTTATCCATTTTAATGGACTCAACTGAGTAAGCACGGCCGCAGCCATGTATTTTCCTGACGATGGCTTTTAATAGTCGAAACATGTAGCAGAGCCAAACTAGGCACTGACCTTAATATAGTTGTGTTGTGACGGTCTTAATGAAGAAACTTGTATATTATAACCAGGGCCCGGATTTTGATGACCTGAAAATATTTATAAAATGACCTATAAAATGACCTATAAAATGACCGAAAAAGTCCAGAAAAATGACCTAAAATATGACCCAAAAATGTAATATGCAGGGACCGGATTTTGATGACCTGAAAATATTCAAAAAATGACCTATAAAATGACCGAAGAAATCCAGAAAAATGACCTAGAGGAGAAAAGAAAGAACACTTCGCTTCCATGTTATTCACATTTGAGAAAACATATGAAGAAAAATTCCCTAAAATGGCCAAAAATGACAAGGAATACCCTTAAAAGTCCAAAAATTTACCAAAAAATTATCCCCCAAATGACAAAATTACCTTAAACATAAAAATGTCAAAAATGACAAAAAAATACCTATAAAATTTACATTTCTATAACCAGCAGCTCATATCCGAGATTTATATATTTAAGAGCATCGCATAGAATACAAGAAAAAAAGGTGACATGTCATCAAACTCCGGGCCCTGATTATAACACAGCAGGATGCATGAAATGAGAACTTTAATCTGAGGACGAAGGATGATCCGATTTTCGAAATATTGTGTTATTTCAGAATACCATACTATGGGCGAAGTCTGGAAAATCTGTAATCCAGAGATTATTCTCCGTATCCACGCCATAAGAACATCAGATCTCACAAGATCTCACTTTAGTGTCTGACTCAGCGCATGCAAAATAAGTTAAATTCTGCGAATGGTTGCTGCCACTCCGTTTAGTATCGTTCTGTTTCCTTTCGCGGCGTGAAAGTTAAAAGAAAGCTATCTCTAAAAGGTCTATAGGGTAGTGAGACAATCGGCTCATAGATGGCGGTAACGTTGTCAGCCTTACGCGCCGGCCGCGTAAGGCTGTAATTTTCCAAGGAAAATTATTTATTTAATTCCTGGTACTCACATTTGTTAGAGGCTGAGTGAAACCCAGGGCCATTGTGCGGCTGGAAGGATTAGGTCAATTGAAAAAATCCAATGACCTCATCGGGACTTGAACCCGCGAACTTCTGACTTGTAGCATAGCCCCTCAACCAACTACGCTACCGCTACTTTTACCAGTGAGAAACAAAAGAGTTAACTGTACAAAATTTTAATTGCTTTGCATGGTTTGGAACTTGGTCTTATATTAAGGGAAGAACGTAGTCTGAGGGTGTTTCAAAACAGGACGCTGAAGAGAATAAACCAGGGGGGGGGGAAATAACATAATGTTGAGCATCGTAGTTTGCATCCGCCGAGAAACGCTATTCGTTCGGTGCCATGTAGACCTGTTGCTGGGCAACGACCGTGAGACAAGCAGATATGTAACAGACGTTATCGACTTCGCAAACAAACATGTTTCCACGTTAACAGCTGAACTACGATACAAGAACAAGAAATGGTGTTTTGAGCGCGGTCGGTGCCGAGATGTTATAAGTGGGACAAATTGGGAGATGCAGTTAGTGAGTCAGACGAGAGCTGGTATAGTTGAGGCCGGGGACAGTTCGGGAACCCAGACTGAGAGGCACATCCGGCATTGAAAGCCGTTACAGTGCAACGGCTAGTGAAGACTGAGAAAACTTTATGTGTGCTGTGGTTACAGTAAACTTTGGAGTGTGTAACTCAGTGAGACTGTCGTAGCTACATTTGTAAGTACATTCTGTAAGTGTTCAGTAAATCCGATTAGCAATCCAAACCCCGTCTGTAGTCACTAATGCAAGTGACAGAGATGGGAAGATATTACGAAAGAAACACGACGGGACTGTGTGAAGTGGATTCAGCTGACTCAAGATTGGTACCAGTGGCGGGATCTTGTGAACACAATAATCGACTATTATTGTCTCAAGAAGGAATTGCTCGATGACATTAGTTGTCGTTCAGAACATGCTTTCAGTGGCAGTTATTGAACTTCATGGGCAAATGGGTAACAGTCTTGCTTCATATACGAGAAATCCCGAGTTTAATACACTGCCCAGTGACGTGCTCTCCTGACTGATGTTCGTCGTGGTTTTACTCATTCCCTTCAGGCAGATGCCTTGATAGTACTTCTGAGTACACCATGGCAGTCACCTTCCATATACAGTAAAACTTGGTTATAGCAACATCGGTTTCTGCGACACCTTGTCTATTGCGTCAAATATTCAATGGTACGAACTAATTCCTCATAAAGCAACTGTTTTTATACCTTGCTTAGTACGACATGCACAAATGCATCAACCTCGTATGTAACGTCATTTTCATTCCTGAATTTCTCTGATATCATGGGGAAGTTCGATGTGTCTGCCCACCCTCACTTTCTCTACTTGCTGACATGACTGTCCTGGAAGAATACGACCGCGGGCTGCAAGAGGAGCGTGGGTTTTATGCGAAAACAAGGGTGTGGGGTGGGACTGCGTGAATAGTGCAAGAGGATGCGGCAGGTTGTTAACTGCATTCCTTTCCTAGAATCTCGTCTAACAGGACCTCACATTGTCTACTTACCCTATAGTGTTCCTGCCTAAACCCAGAGAAGTGCAGTAGCGAAAACATGGCAATGAAAAGGAAAGTTTTAAACACTGAAGAGAAAGTTAAAGTGATTCGTGAAATATTGTGTGTATTGTCAGTGAAAGGCGCTGTAATATGTCTTTAATATTACACATTTTGGCAATTCCACGTTAATGTTACGTTAGTCTGTACTTAACTACGTATTTCACTAAAAATGCAACATTTTAACTCGGTTTTTGGTAGATTTTTACGTGACTAACATAAGGCTACTGTGGAAGTGCCCATTTCGGTTACAACGACATTCGTTTATAACGACACTATTTTTAGGTCCCTTTGATGTCGTTATAACCAAGTTCTACTGTGTATAATTTTAGCTAGCGAAAGTGTCGTTAAACAAACCAGTGACAGCACTATTGCGGTGTTTACGCTGGATTGATAGTGTTAATGATTTAAGCGTTGAATAGAGACACAACAGCTCATGATGCAGGCAAAGCAGAGATTGACCGTACGGTAAATATACACATACTGTCAGATATGACAATTACAGGGTTCATACATGCAAATTTTATGTCACATCAATTTCTCACTTCTTGTGTTAACATCTCTTTTAAGAGAGCTGTGTTCATAATTGAGGAGCCGTGATAGCGTACTCGGTATTGCACTGGCTACGGGCTGGACGGCCGAGGGGTCGGAGTTTGAGTTCCGGTGGGGGCAAGAAATTTCTCTTCTCTATGCATCCAGACAGTCTATGGGTCCCACCCAGCCTCCTATCCAATGGGTACCGGTGGCTCTTTCCCCGGGGGCAAAGCGGTGGGGTCGTGAAGCTGACCACTGACCTCCAACTAGTGCCGAAATCAAGAAAATGTGGATCTATACATCCATTCCCCCATACGCCTTCATGACGTAGTGCTTAATTAGTTAAACACAGGGACAATTTTACTGTTAACCTTTATATCCATAATTGTGTAAAGACTAAGAATTAGCCCGAATCAGTCCAGCTTTCTTCCGCATTTGCAATTTGAAGAACCAGAGTGTGTCAAGTTTCTGTTGAATTTGCTGGATCTGCAGTTACTACAGTGGCGTGCCGGCAGTGACGTCATGGCTTCAGTGTAATTTCCTTGCAGGTTCTTCTACATCAGGACGCCTGCATTTCGGCATCTGGAAACAAGGGAGGAGTTTCTGTGCGTTTCCACGAACTGTAGTGGTATAATTGAGAAACAATCCGGACATATGTCTCGGACGACTGGGTCAAATGCCGATAAACCTCGGTCAAGGAAACCAGTCCGCAGACCAAGAGTTGAACCCACGACCTCTCACTTGCAAGCAATATGAAAGGATTTCTATGCACGTCACTGTGCTGAAGCACGACTTCACTGAGACAACAGAGGAGTGAGGTAGGGGTGCTGTGAAGAGGGGTGAAGCGTAAGGGGGAGCTTCGTAACTTGTACTCTTCGTCAAGAGTAATTAGAATGATCAAGTCAAGGAGGATGAGATGGAGAGGGCATGTAGCACGCATGGGGAGAAAATTAATTAATGTAGGATTTTGGTGGGAAAGCCAGGAAGAAAGATACATCTATTAAGACAANACAATATTTGTACCAACCGTCTTACAGTGCATACAATTTCACCTTTCACTTCACTACATGTTTCAGCACTAATGAGCCATCTTCAGGTGTGGTTTTATTTACGTCAAACCATTGCACTGTATGCCATCATGTCTCCTTTATAAAATGATTAAATGTATATATGTCATGTATAATAATAAAGTTTATATATTAAAACTTTTCTATACGTCGCACTTCAATTTCGCGAGTTACGTCAATCCTCTCCTATGGGAGTGCTCTTCCTATATTCTTGTGTATATTGTGTCCTTCCCTTGTGACTGCGTGCGTTGTATTGCTGGATATGCATAGGAGAGGATTGACGTAACTCGCGAATTTGAAGTGCGACGTATAGACGATAAATCTTGAAAATTTGTAATATATAAACTTTATTATTATACATGACATATATACATTTAATCATTTTATAAAGGAGACATGATGGCATACAGTGCAATGGTTTGACGTAAATAAAACCACACCTGAAGATGGCTCATTAGTGCTGAAACATGTAGTGAAGTGAAAGGTGAAATTGTATGCACTGTAAGACGGTTGGTACAAATATTGTACACATCATGGACATGAATCAGTGCAACAGGACGCTAAAATATAACATTAACAAATGTAGTTAGGAGGATAATATTAAAATAGATTTTAGGGAGGTAGCATGGATTGTTCTGGTTCCGGACAGAGAACATTGCAGGACTCTTGTGAACACGGTAATGAACCTTTGGGTTCCATAAAATGATGAGGAATTATTGAGTAATTTGGCAACTTGCGGGTTCTTAAGGAAAGCTCAGCTCCATGAAGTTAGTTATGTTATTATACGTACTATCAGCTCTAACATTAAGAAAATTCTGCATTTTGTCCATGAAGTGTCATTTATGTGTTTCGTTTTATTTTCGTGGTGAACATTGATAGTTTCCCTAAAGAGAATTGACCGACTGTTCTTTGTAATTGAGACTCTGAGGTAGGAACTTTATTCTTAAGTACCATTTTTAGATGAATTTCGTGCTTAAGCAGTTCAAATATGGTAGAAGAAATTCGGAAATTTGTTTATAAGATTTAACCATCGTTCAGTAGTGATCTTTATAAATAAATTATTCATCGTAATGATATCTCAGTGAAGAGTTCTATCTTGCTCGCTTTACGTGTAGCCCTCCCAAAGGTAAAATAAAAATTTGGCGCTAATATTACCCTCCCGAAGTTATATCAAATTTTAGTAGAATGCAGCGCTTTCAACCTTGAAAACATTAATTCCGCTCATATGCATTTCCTCGGGGGCACGCGGTAGTGCAGTTGGTTGACGCACTATGCTACAAGCCGGAATGTCGCGGGATCGAATCCCGATGAGGTTATTGGATTTTTTCAATTGACCTGATCCTTCCAGCCGCACTATGGCCCTGGGGTCGACTCAGCCTCTAACAGAAATGAATATTAGGAGGCTTCCTGGGGATAAAGGGCGGCCGGCGCGTAAGGCTGACAACCTTACCGCCATCTTTGAGCCGATTGTCTACAAAATGTGAGAACCTCGACGTCTCACAACCCTTTGGGCCTCCACGGCCTGTTACAGGGATAGCTTTACTTACTTTTTTTACTTACATATGCATATCCGCTACCAGAAGGACGAGCGCGCACTGCTTGGGAACCTTCAAAGTTGAGATATAATTTCTTGTCTCCCCCCAAGTGTACTATCCTCTTCTCTTCGCTAAAAGAGCAGTCATCCACTGTTAAACTCATTGCCTCCAGTGTACTCGACGTACTATGGTTCCGCGCGACACAAAATGACGTCAGCCAGAAGCATATTCTTCAGAGCAGGGAAGGTGTAGGTGTCTACTTGACTTAGTTACTTTCTATCCTGTGCTTGATTGTGTATGAAACAAACACTGCTCTGTGGTGTGTGAAATGAATGACGAACGCTGCAGGATATTGTCGTACACAATTGGTAGCACCGTAAGGAAGGAACACAAATTAGCCGTACACCGTGTCTCCGGATAGTTATTATACTAAAAAGAGGAAGAGATTCCTTACATCACATCGGGAGTTTCCGTTAAAATTATGTCTTAGAATTTGGCGTGGGATTTTCCTATATGTCTTCCTTTTTCTCGTTCACAGGCGGTTACACGTCTTGTTGCCATGTTCTCTCATTCTGGTGTGTAGTTAACATCACGTAACTGTTCTTCCTAATTTGACGGCTATGTTATTCTTGCTCATTTTTAAAGTAGTAAAAAAATCGTTCTGTGAGACTGTTTGTAAGGATCTTTTTAAGAGAGTTTGATTATAATCTCAGATACAAAAATACCAAATGCTACTGTGGTTAATTTTAATCTCCCACGAGACATTCTGTTTTGTTTTCTCTTATTATTAAAGTCTTTTGTTGTTTTCTTTCACGCCGACATAAGCAGCACGCAAGAAAATTCTGGGGCCGAACGAGTGCTTCATTTCTCAAATGACCTCTGTGGTGTAGTGGTAAGTGTGGTTGTCTACAGATCCAGAGATCCCGGGTTCGATTCCCGACTCTACCAGATTTTCTGAGAAGTAATGGGTCTGGAACGGGATCCAATCAGCATCGTGAGGATGACTGAGGAGCTACTTGAATGGAAAAGTAACGACTCCGGTCTAGAAACCCGAAATTAACGGCCGTTGCGCTGACCACGCGGCACTCTCTGTCCACTAAAGTTGGCACTCACTTCGGCGACGAGCGTTTGTCGCTTTGTCAGTATAGCTCGCTTGCGGACTAAACGCCATAGAGTAGCCTAGTAACTGCATTGACTGATATATCCCGGCTCTGAAATACAAAGAAAGGCCACGTAATAGGGAACAGTACAGATCGTCTGTTCATGTCATGATTTCATATAATTACAAATGAAGCTGAAAAACGCACTCCTGGAAACGTCGTTGTTTTTCGAATATTCAGAGCATCTGTTTCTTTGTTTTGAGATACGAATAGTAGCAAGTGCCGTGCGGTTGCACTTTATGCGAATTGGAAACAGTGCGAAATAAAAATGAATAAAAACACGCTATAGGTAATTAGAATGATCAAGTCAAGGAGGATGAGATGGGCCGGGCATGTAGCAAGAAGAAGAGGAATGCATATAGGATATTGGTGGGAAAGCTAGAAGGAAAGAGGCCACTTGGAAGACCAAGACGTAGGTGAGTGGATAATAATAAAATTTATCTTGGAGAGATAGGATGGGATGGGATGGATCTGGCTCAGGATGGGGGCCAGTGGTGGGACCTTGTGAACACGGTAATAAACTGTCGGGATCCATAGAATGCTGGGAAGCTCTTGAGTACCTGCACAATTGGCAGCTTCTCAAGAGGGGTTTGGCAAAGTTTGAATCCCCTAAAATTCGGCAAAAGTGACTTATGTGATTGAAAACTTGTCCCGAATTACGGGAGTTTTGAATTATGCGAGGTCTTCAGGAAAACATTGTCGCACAAAATGCGACAGCACTGTAAATTGCAACTAAAAACTAATCATAATTATGCTGATGTGTGGAGGTCGACGTAGGATAAGTGGTTTGTTTATCCTTAACTTTTCTTATATATTAACTTGTTGGAGTAATTCAAGGAAGTGCAGTTTTTGAGACATGACATAGACATAGACGTTTCGGAGGAACATTCTGCCTCTGTATTGAAGTTAGCACTCAGCAAGAAAAAACAGAGGACAGAGTCTGGGACAGGTTCCTTGGATACTTTAGCATCCATTGTATTAGACTGCACGGCGTCGCACATCAGAAGGATCTATACGTTTTGTTCGCATACTGAGCGAAGAGCCACGGTCCTACGCACACTTTTGTCTCTGCTGGAGCAGTGTTTGACAGTTCACGGTGCGAAGTCTTTTTGCACGAATTCTAATTAGCACGTAAAGTTGAATGTCTCTTAATGTATATTTAGTTTACTGTTTACTGTGTTCATTCTTAGAAATATGCGCTTCCAGAGGCCTCAGAATTGGCTGCCAAACAGTGTTTACACATGGGTTTCAAATGCAACCAGCGGAAAGAAAGGAATGAAACTAAATTAAAACTGCATGATTATGGTCTTCCATAAAAAACATAGGACTTTCAGAGTGCAAAGATCCGATATCACGATCGTCTGTGACATGTGTTGCTCATTCTTGTGGTTGTGTGGAAACGGCTCCATTTAAATAAGCGATTCACAAAGAAGCTCCACAAACATTCTTGGAAGGGGAACCTAATAGCCACGTATGGTACATACGCAGAATTTCTTTTTTTTTTTTTATCGAAGCGTCAGTAAGTCCCGTTATAGTTATCTAGCGTCGAATTATAGGACGATTGGGGAATCATGAATTGAAATGTATAAGGAAGGAAGCGCTCTTGACTTAATTTGAATCATTCTTCCAGCATTTGAATAGCTGGGACTGCATAAAACCACGAAAAAGAACTTCAGTCGCGATGGTTGGTGTAGTGTCCGAGATTCGAAGCTGTCACTTTCCGAATAGAAGCCAGATGGAAAAGCGGCCACAAAATAATTTAAAATGAAACAAGTGACAAATTCAGTGACAGCCATATTAGGGCCAAATGTGTGATTAGAGTATTTCCGTCTGTTATTATAAGACGGGGTAATGTTTTAGTTCTGGACAGTTAATCGAACTAACTCCACAGAGTCGAGTACTTATTGAGAATCTAACAGTTGCTCAGCCACTCAAATTTCGAACATTTTATGTAATGCGAAAATTCAATTTCTTATTCGCAAGGCGCGCCACTGGTCTATATCCTCTTCCAGTCCAGTTCATACCCTCCATTCTATATCTTAAGATCCATTTTAATATTATTCACCCATACACGACTAGGTCTTCCTAGTGGTGTCTTTCCTTCTGCTTTTCCACGGCAGAATCATGTATGCATTCCTCTTCTGTCCCACGCACGCTATATATTGTCACGTGTTTCAGTGACTGAGACGTGGGTTTGGATTGGTAAATCGGTTTATTGGA
This sequence comes from Cryptotermes secundus, assembly GCF_002891405.2. Lineage (NCBI taxonomy): Eukaryota > Metazoa > Arthropoda > Insecta > Blattodea > Kalotermitidae > Cryptotermes > Cryptotermes secundus. The sequence continues at coordinate 1,472,978 of NW_019738961.1, read as the reverse complement.
TCTTAACTAGTCGTAACTACAACTAATTCTTATACCCTCAAGTTTACTATAACTACAGCACATGTAACGTCACACACTAAGTCTTCTAATTCTTCTTCTGGCCACACTTCTGTTTCCTTGGAACTTCGGAACTCAAGTGAAGTCAATTCCCATTCCCATATTCTCTCATATCCCCTCAGCACGGACCACGCACAGAAAATACAGTTGTTTTCTTGCGTAGCGCAGACCGCACAGAAAACAGTTCACGTGTTAAATCTCTCGCCAGTTCATTGGCGCGCTGATTGTTGCCTAGCATCGAGCTATAACATTCGTCCTGTTGTTTCCTGAGGTGTTTATCGCGCCGTTGCCTAGCAATACACGGTACAATATCCTGCCCATCTCAACTTATTTCAGCTGATTATTTTAATTATATTTGACGAGAAGTCCATATTACGAAGTTCTTCATTATGCGATTATGCTGATCCTATTATTTCATTCCCCTTTTATCCCAATATTTTCCTCAGCATCCTCTTATCAAAGTCACCCCAAATTTTCCCTTTAATGTCTTATCCCAAGCTTCATACCCATAGATAATCACAGGGAAAATTATACAAAGTGATTCCAAATTATTGTCGGTGTTTCCGTTTATAGGCCGAGGAAATCCCGAAAATAATGTAGAATCAACCCGTAGTTTTGTATATTTTAATATTTACTTTTCTAGACAGACGACGAGACAAAAGTTTCTGAACTGAATGGTAGCACGATTTTTTTCCCCCCCTTGGCACTACAGCCCCAGTGGGCCTAGGTCTACCTCCATGAACTCCGTTCACTTCGGTTTTTCTAGATCTTACACATTCGGTAGGACTCCTTGGGTGGGTGATCAGCTCGTCGCAAGGCCTCTACCTGTACATAAACACAGAGAAACGCACACAAACATCCACGCCCTGAGTGGGATTCGAACCCACAATCCCGGCTTCCGAGCGAGCGAAGACAGTGCATGCCTTAGACCGCTCGGCTACCGTGACCGGCGGTAGCACGAATTACCCGAAATTAATCTGTTCTTAATTTCCTCATGAGTACAATTTTGATTTATAAGATTTGAGGTTCTCACAGCTGTGGTTATGAAGAGTTCTGTCTTCTGGGACATAACGTCATGTAGTCCGTTGAAAGTCAGTCGACGTTTCGGAAGAATATAACTTCTCCATCTTCAGGGTCGAATTAGCCGAGGAGGATATCGGCGTGAAAGAAGGTGGCGAGCACCTGTTATTCTCTTAATTGCAATATTCTTTCTCCTTTTCCTTTCCTTCCTCTTTTCTCCTATTCTTATTTCTCTTCATCCTCCTGCCCTGATCCCGAACCGTTTTGCACTGAGGATCATGGAACATTAAGTAGCAAGCGCAGAAATAAAATCATAATGTAATGACTTACCGTAACGGAGAGTTTAAGATAATATGCCTTAGTTATTTGTGAACTCGACATAATGGCTACAGGAGCACATGTAGGTATATCCTCAGAGGTCAGCGCTCGCTCTTAATAGCATACGGAAGCAGCTCCAAGAAGCTTGGGAGCGCGTCACGGAGACATATACGTCGGTGGTAAGAGGCGTGCTACGCACTGTCTACATTGTGATTATTCTGTCGTGGCCAGAGAACGTCAGTGCGCATGTCTTACAGTCCGGAACAAACTATGTGAATGCACCCCGTGTCTCTGGTAACAGAGCCCATCGTCATCATCATCATCATTATCGGCAAATCAGCCTTTTTTGAGCCGAAACCTTCCTTAGCATATTCTGCCAGATTGCATCTGGTTTTCACTTCTTTGGATTTCACAACTCCCAAACTGTGGGCCGCGCCGTAGCTCAGGCGGTTAGTCGCTGGCTGCCTACCGCTGCTGCCCGGGTTCGAGCCCGTGTCTGGTTATGTGGGTTTTGTGATGGACAAAGTGGCGCTGGGGCAGATTTCCTCCGAGTACTTCAGTTTCCCCTGCCAGTCATCATTCTACCAATTGCTCCACAGTCACCATCATCTATCATCTGGGGGCTGGTACAAGAGGCCAGTAGTGGCCGCAGCACCAAGCGGACTCAGTCTCACCCCATCAAGAATAATAATAATAAAAATAAACTCGCAACCTGGAGGACCAGGTCTCTGTATTTATGTGGCCCAGTTATACACACCAGGCACCTGGTTCCCTTTTGGTCCCCTTCTATTAATCGCGGGGTTACGGTGGAGGTATTCTAGCCGACCTCCATGCGGGAAGAGTCCCTTACCTCCACAGTCGTTGCAGGCTTTGCAAATGAGATAGACACAAGTTAGCAAATATACGCGTCTTCTTAACAAATCTTGCGTGCTAGTTCCGCGTTGTTAGTTATCTGGAAAACTGTATGAGCTAACTAACTTCACCGAGCAGAGTCCTCTCTGAGAAGTTAATAGTTGCTCAGCTACTCAAGAAATTATAAGCATTTAATGAAACCGTGTTCGCAAGTGCCCGCCACTTGTCTTTATCCTGAGCCAGATGAATTCAGTCCTCACTCACACATCCTGTTTATTGAGGTCCATTTTAATATAATTCTCCCATCTACGTCTGGGTCTCCCTAGTGATCTCCTTTCTACAGCTTTCCTGCCAAAACTGTATATGGACTAATCTTCTCTTCTATGCGTGCCACATTCTCTGCCCATCCCACCGTCCTTCACTTGAGCATTATACAATCCAACCTCCTATTTCGCAATCCCTCTTGGGCCCAAATATTCTCCTTAGCACCCTGTTCTCAAACACTCACAGTCTCTGTTTTTCTATTAATGTGAAAGACCAAGTTTCACACCCATACAAAACTAAAGGCAAATTTATAGGCAAGAACTTTTGGAGAAAGCAAATTGTATATCTACAGCTTCTCTCCGGAACATTTTTCGCTCTTATAAGTACTTAGGGAGTTGCGCTCGAGACGGGTGTGAAAACGCATGCAAATCTTCATATTGTACCCATTACTTTTGTTGGATTTTAACTAAAAATGTAATGAGTCGATACATTTTAGTAAACCTGCTCTAATACCAAATTTCATGAAAACCTGTGCAGTGGTTCTCGAATTTTTACTTGCGGATAAGAAGACGAGCTAATATAGTGAATCTAATAGGCTGCGTCTTAGCAGAAATCGTTTCGAATACGTCACGAAACGAAGCTACAAGCCATCACTAGTAAGTGTGGGAGGAACATGAAGCTGCAGACTAGACGACCGAGGTTCAGTTCCCTCGTGCGAAGGGATTTTCCCCTTCTCCGCAGTGTCCAGACCAGCTTGGGGGCGTATTCGTTCATCTATAATACAGTTTGTGCTTGAAGTCCACAATTTATCTACATATATTTAGTGCCAGTGTGGGATTTACCTAAATACCATCATATTTCAACATAGCACGTTTACTTTAGCACGAAAATAATTTGGCTTGATATTGGTGTAAGTTTTAATCCCGATGAGGTCATTGGATTTTTTTCAATTGACCTAATCCTTCCAGCCGCACTAGGCCCTGGGGTTTACTCAGCCTCTAACAGAAATGAGTACCAGGAATTAATTAAATAATTTTCCTGGGGAGTAAAGCGCGGCCGTTGCGTAAGGCTGACAACCTTACCGCCATCTTTGAGCCAATTGTCTAGATAATGTGGGACCCTCAACGTCTCACAACCCTATGGGCCTTCACGGCCTGGTACAGGGATAGCTTTACTTTTACTTACTTACTTTTATTGGTATAAGTTTTATATCGCTTGAAGTTTGATTACATGCCTATCATGAGTAGTGAAGGCCGCCATTTTATGTTGTTATTTCACGCTTTACACCAAGAAGGGTGTCGTCATGCACCTAGACTTCTGACAAGACAGCAGTAGATCAAAGGTCGGTTTGTAAAAACCCGCTTTTATTTGAGGCCAATGATTCTCTCTTCAGGGTTATCAGTGACATTAGAAAGTAAATGATCGGGCAGAAAGGAACGAGCCAACTTGTAACATGACCGAAGGAAACGCAGAAGATCCAAGGATGATCAGAATTTATAAGAATGTCCTTAAGAAGCTTGAAAAATGATGTGGAAGAAAATATTGTAGCGTGTAGAGCCGTTGCTGTGCAATGACCGCTAGAGAAGCGAATAAACAACGACCGTTTTTGGGAAACAGCTCGATAAATACGTTCCCTCGGCAACCAATACGCACGCAACAATAGAAGAACGATGTTTTCTGTGTGGTCCTTTTCGAGAAGTCACAGCCGGGCCAGTTGGAGCAATGAGTTCAGTTGAGTTCTGCAAGAGGGCTGAGAAGAGATGGCGCTATAATTAAGTGGAGTTCAGTTGCGGAATGTTAGCCAAAGGACAATTATGTGACCACAGAAGCTGAAGAATTTCCATTGTTAAATTCCGTTACCAGAAAACGACTAGTGAAAACAGATTGAGAATTCTTAGCATGCGCTTAGTGATTTGTAGTGTGTAGCTAAGTGGTATCATAAGGCCGTGTGTGTAATTTGTCAATAAACCGAGTCAACAATCCAAACCCCGCCTATAGCCTCACACCCCTAAATCGTGACAGTATTTTGACTCGAGAGAATGTAGCCAAACGAATTTCACAGGTACGGACCCTGCCATAGATTCGGTGATTTGTTGCCGGTTTCTCGTCACTGAAACCGGGGTTCGGGCCCACGGTGTTCTTTGGGAATTTATGCTGAATGAACTGGCATTAGGGCAGGATTTTCTCTGAGCATTTATCCTGCTCTGATGTCGTCAGAGGCTGATACAATAGGCCCATCATGGGCAGTACTACCAATGGGCTTATACTCAACCCTTTTCTGGAAATGGATAAAGATACAGGTAGATTGCGAGGACGACATGTTACCTAATGTGAAACCAAGCGGTATGTATTTGGCATATTTGCTCAAAGCAAGAACTGTGTAGCCACAGAAACAGCCGTTGGTAGCGAACGGTTCTGAAACAACGGCCGCGAAAAAAAAGTCAAGAAAAACACCTGTTGCTAGGCAGCCACAAGCGCGCCAATGGACGGGCTGAGTACCGATTACGTGGGAACTCCAACGAACGCAAGAATGGTGCAGCAACAACGGAACGGTGTTTTATACGTGGTCCGTGCCGATGTGTTATAACCGGGACGGCTTGGGGCGACCAGTTAGTTGTCAGTTGGTAGGCAAGCTTTGAAGAGAAGACTAGGAGGATGGTGTGAGGTGGCCTCCGGCCTGAGAGTTAGAGAACTGCAGTTCAGTCGTTGTGAGCTGTTGCTGTGAGAAGCTGGTAGCTGAGGTACGGTGATGTTTCGGACACCCAGAGTAAGGGGAATATCCGCCATTGGAAGCCGCTACCAAGCAACGGCTAGTGGAGACTGTAGTAGACTGAGGACACTAGTCTGTGTGCATCAGTGATTTGTAAAGTGTGGAAATTAGCGATGGCGCTGTAATTAAGTCCGATTACTAGTCATGTTGTAAAGTGGTCAATAAATTTAATATGCAATCCAAAACCCCGTTAAGAGTCACTCGAAAAAGTGACAATATTGTTTCCACTGTTATATAAAGGATTGAGCACATAAACAGAAATTATTCAAGTCATCTGGTATATAGTGACGGTCCGTGACAAGGGTGACGAACCAGTGGGAATGGTACCAAGTGTGGCACGAACTCAGATGTTGAATGTAGCCGGCGGTTACTTGTTTTGTCCGAATTAACATCTGGAGCCAGGTGATAAGACCTGAAGCTTTCCCGGTTAATAAAGTTAACAAAATCGCCTCAGACTAGCAACCATTTCAGTTGTTTAAAGATTACCGACGTTTCAGAGACATCTCTGTTCCCCAGCGTCAGGGTCTGACGTGACATGGGCTTGTATACAGATGGGACCGTTTGAATCTTACATCACACGCTATTCTCATTGCCGGGAGCAGAGATGGCTCCTGAAAAACGATGTTATTTTTTTAACAAACTGGTATGGTACGCCGTGCCATAGCTCAGGCGGTTAGTCGCTGGCTTCCCACCGCGGCGGCTCGGTTTCTTGCCCAGGTCAGGTCGTGTGGGATTTGTGGTGGACAAAGTCGCACTGGGGTAGGTTTTCTCCAAGTACTTCAGTTTCCCCTGCCAATCCTTAATACACCGACTGCTCTACATACATCTATCATCCGGGGCTGGTACAATAGGCGAGTTAGTGGCCGACGTACCAAGAGGACTCAGTCTCACCCCACCCCAAGAAACCAAAACAAAAAAAGAAAACATATGGCTGATAGCCCGAGACAATTTTATCAGTTCACCGATTCTTTTCCGTACACGTTTTTTGCTGTTGCTTTATGTATCTAGCTCGAATACCAAGAATTGTGATCACCCAGCGGAACACAACTACAAAAAATCACAATGTTGCTTTATGTTGTTGATTATTTTGAATTGTGAAAAACATAAATTCAGATTTAAAAAGAAAACTGTACCACAGAGCAAATTAGTTTAACGTTAATGCTTTAGACTTATATTCGAGAAGTGTTTGGTCCGTTTCTCTGTCAGTACACCGGCTATCTGCGCTGAGGTTTTTCGTAGTTTTCTTCTGTCTCGTCAAGTAAATACTGGTATAGAGCGTCGAATATGAAGTAACCGTTCCCTTGTACACCCTTTCAAATTCATCAGTCATCCTAGCTTTATGCGCTGTATGGGCTGGAGACTGAGCACGCGGTAAAATAGCCCTTAAAATAGGGATCTGTCGTACCCAAGACCCGAGTGAAAATGACGAGTAATGTCTTCCGTCACTCTGTGTACGTTAGTAGAGGTTACAGGTGTTTCGGAGGACGTACAGTCTACTTCTTCAGGAGTACGCCAAGCAAGCACGACCCTGAATGTGGAGGCAGAATGTTCATCCGAAAGATCTTTACCTTCTACCAGACTAGACTGCGTCACAACCCAGAAGATAATATTCTTCCAGTGAGAAGAATTTCTTGTGGGTTTTATTCATTGGCTTTGTAGTGAGTCTGATGTTATCACGTGACCTTCGTAGCGCCATAAAAATCATATTTCCAAGAAATTAGCATCAATACAAATTTCCTAGATGAAGAGGTCAATGGCTGAAACAGACCACATGCATTTAAAGTAATTACCAGGAGATGATATTCTGAAGCTACTCCATGCTGATGTCTACACTTTGAAGCCCGTCTTTCAAAACAAGACAAACGCCCTACAGAGAAGACATCCCATGTGCCTACCCCCTGCCAAGTAACATTGGCGGATTTTAACAAGTTTTAATTAAGGGGTCCCTTCAAAACATTCGAACACAGTACCGCGAAAAACATAAATTGCGCTTCAGTCGCGTTTCGTCTTCGGTCTCAAAACACGCAAAGGACATTACATTTTAATGTCTCATTTTTGTATTCGCTGTTAAGATCTAAAGAGGTTTAGTCCACTGATCAAGTTGATTCAGCAATATTTTGGGGCCGTCGACACAACGAAGTAAATTAATAATAATTTTAATAAACTCGATTAAAATTAACAAAATGTATTAGTGGTTCAATTGTTCTTTTATTATCTAATTTACAACTATATGACGTGTGAATGGCTCTAATACCTCTGTGTTATAACAGAGGCAAAAGAAGGTAAGGATGCCCTTTACTTAATTAATTAAGCAGTACGCCATGAAGGCGTAGATCCACATATTCTTGACCTCGGCATTAGCTGGACGTGAGTGATCAGCTTCACGACCCGGGGAAAGAGCCCACAGTGCCCATTGCATAGGAGGTTGGGTGTACTCCAGAATCGGTCTGGACGCTGTGGAGAGGAGAAAAGCCTTGCCCCCACCGAGAATCGAACTCCGACCCCTCGGTCGTCAATCCCGTAGCAAGTCGCTATACCGACTGCACTATCCCGGCTTATGGTATAACGCAACAGGATGCTACTTGAAGTTGAATACGTTGAATAAGGCTCCAGCACTTTTGAACTTATATTCTGGAAGTGCGTGGTTCGAATCCCGGCTGACACCGACTGTCAGTTCTTCTCAATCCTTTCAGGGCAATTCCGATATAGTATCTTGAAATAGGCTACAGAAACTTCCTTCCAAGTTTGGAGGCAGTAAGTCTGTCTGAAGAGTCTGTGCACTTCTGTCGCACAGTACGGCGCCCATTTCCTGAAGATATTACTATATAAATATTAATTTTTTATGGTCAGTCACAGAAATTGAGAGCAAAGCCTCAGAACAGCGCCTAAGAATGCATTGTCCCTCGCAACAAGTAGCTATAATGAGACTCGTTGTTCTTGCGAAGTCCCAAGTCACTCAGAAGACAAACCATTTCCACGGACTATAATTTATCAAGATTTTTGGAACAACCACTCTTAATACCATAGCATGTAGAGCCGTAACTGTGCAATGACCACGAGATAAACAAATATACCAAAGCCGTTTACACGCAACGTCTCGGTAAACAAGTTCCCGCAGCAACAGACACGAATGCAACAATGGTACAGCAACAGAGGAACGGTGTTTTCTGTGTGTTCCGTTTCGAGATGTTATAAACGGGACGGTTTCGGGCAACGAGCTAGTTGCAAGAGTGCGGCTGTGAAGAGAAGGATTTGTATGTAATATCTGTAGTGTGTAATTCAGTGAGACTGTTATAGTTCATGTGTTAAAATCCGTTTCCAGGAAACGGCTAATGTAAACTGTAATAGACTGATGACACTAGTCTGTGTGTGTCAGTGACCTGTAAAGTGCAGTCACAAGTCGTGAGCGTATAAGTGGTCAATGTATCAAGTCACCACTCCAGACCCTGTTTGTAGTCACTCATACACGTGACAATACGTAATTATAACTTAGGCCTATTTACATGACTGACTCATCAAGTAGTTTGATGTAGCGGTAAAGCTCCGGGCTCGCATTCGGGAAGTACTGGGTTCGAACTACAGAAGGCATACAGTCTATTCCGAAAGAGATTTTTCGTGTTTTTCATCAGTCCCCCCAAGTAAATTCCGGAGTAACATTGATTACGTCACGAAGGTTTCCTAAAATCCTTCCCAGTTTCACCAGTCATCCTAACATTAGACGCTATATGGTCCAGATGGGGCACCGTCGTGATATGAGTCACAGACTCGTTCATTACAGAGATTCACGCTGAGAGTGACATTAACCTCCCGGTTGGCGCTCTCTCCGTCACAGCGACCGAAATATTTGTCCAGGTCAGTGACCTCAAACTAATATTATTAAGTACTGCTTAAGAGCTTCTCTCAGGTTTCTCTTGTAATGTACGCCCTGCAGATACTGCTCGTATGTGGTCTGTGGTGATCAGTTTCGTTTGTTTGTCGTGATTATGCGTCTTATTTTTCTTTGTGGTGTACTTTACGATGTTGCCAGGACCTAGACCAATGTAGGATTGCCAGGATTTAGACCAATATAGGATTTGAGGTTCTCACAGAAATGGCTTATAAAAAGTTCTATTACTGTGTAGTCCGTCGAAAGCTTGCTCCCTGCGTCATGCGGATATCTTGCTTGTCTTATTCTTCGACCCTGAAGAAGGAGGCAACGTGTTCCTCCGAAACGTCTGTTGACTTTTAACAGATTACATGATGTTATAACTTCGTCTAGACCAGTAGTTCCTAACATGGGTGACGTGAAAAGTGTTCCCGGCAAAGGGGGATGCGTTTAGCTATTACGAGTTAAAAAAAAAATAAAGATATCCCGGTAACAGGCCTTGGAAGCCCATAGGGTTCTGAAACGTCGAGGCTCCTACATTTTCTAGACCGTCGGCTCAGATATGGTTCAGAGGTTGTCAGCCTTACGCGCCGGCCGCCCTTTATCCCCAGGAAGATTCCTGGTACTCGTTTCTGTCAGAGGCAAATTTGACCCCACGATCATAGTGCTGCTGGAAGGATTGAGTCAATTGAAAAATCCAAATGCTTCATCGGGAATTGAACCCACGACCTTACGGCTTGTACTGTAGTGCCTCAACCAACTACGCTACCGCGTGCCCCTTAGCTATTACAAGAAAGTAATCAGCTTTTAGTGTAAAATTCAGCTGGAACAAACATTTTCATGTTAGCGCCTTCTAAGTATTTTACATCGCAATAAATATTTAGCGACTTTTTCTGCTCTTGTTTCTTACTTGGCTTGCATTTTGACCCTGAAGTTGGAGGCAGTACACTCCTCCGAAACGTCGGTGAATTTCTATCGGAGTATACGGTGTCATATCTAAAAATAGTAGGTCTACTGTTCCACTTTGTGGTTGTTTTAAGCGTTGCTTTCGAGAAGTCGCGGTTAATTTTTTTAAAAAGTTTTCGTGACTTTGGATTCCCCCCCCTATAACTTCAAAAAGAAGGTTCAAAGAACAGCCACCGGAAACGAACACATTGCCTTCTGTTACCGGGCACTATTTTAGAAGATGATGCAGCTGAGGGCGTTAACTCTGCAAGGATATCATTAGTTGCATCCTGCTTTGCCACCTGGACCGCAGCCATGGCTGGCTACGGTTCTAATTTATCATAAATTTTCTCTCTACACGTTCCCACGTGTTCCTATATACTTATGAATGTACACCTTATTTCACTCTGCCGGCCATTATCCCTTCTTCTATAATGCGTTAGACTTATTGAACTATTTTACATCTGCGTCCTCTACTAGAAAGGCACATGTCAGCGTAGTTCGTTGAGGCACTATGCTACAAACCGTTACGTTGTAGGTTCGATTCCCGATGAAGTCATTGGTTTTTTAAATTAAGCTAATCCTTCCAGTCGCGCTATGACCTTGGGGTCGACTGAGACTCTAACAGAAATTAGTACCACGAATCTCCCTGGGGGTGAAGGGCGGCCGGCGCGTAAGGCTGGCAAAATTACCGCCATCTGTGAGCCGATTTTCTAGTGAATGTGGGAGTCTCAAGGTCTCACAACCCTATGGACATATTATATGCATAGCTTTATCATTTTTGCCTGTAACATATTGTAACGTGGACGGCGCAACACTCGTTAAACACCCCCTACTCCGTTGTGACGTAACAGGGGAAACCGCGGTTGCTATGCAGCAATAAACAACTGGGCAGCGTTGCCCAACAACGCCTTTGTAAACACGGTATCACGCAACAAGGGAGCCCGTGCAGCGACTGTTTCTAGACAATCGGTAAACACGACGTCACACAACAGTGAAAGCTATCACGTAACTGTTTTCTGTGTTGTCAGTGCAGAAGCTACATAACGCGAGTGATTAGTTAGTGAGTAGTGACCCCGTGTGGAGGCGGGGTCGAATACCTCCACCGTGACCCTGCGAGTCGTAGGAGGCGACGAAAAGGGAAGTCTCAAATCTGAGACAGTAAAATATGATCGCGAGTCCCAAGGGGCTCGGACACGATAAAGAGTGCGCTGGCAAGAGCCAGCAGCATATACAAAAGACAGATCCGTCCTCTCGTCAGAGAAGGCGCCCCACAGAAACAAGACCGTAACTGTCAAACGGTAATAATTAATATCTGGTCAAGAGCCCCAAATGGGGCTCGACACCAAGACTTACTGACTGCCTGACCGTCAGTCGCAATGTGACTTTGACTTTGACTTTGACTTGAGTGAGTAGTGAGTATTGAGCCAGTTACTCGAGAAAGAGTAACCAGTTATTTGTATTTGTGATACTGCCGATGGCAGTAATTGTGAGATTGTAAATTGTGTGATTGTACGAGCGAGTGTGCAATAAATTCGCTATGTCCAATACGGCGTGAAGTTATTTGTCGCGTTATACCCCCAACACGTGACAGTATTTATTTTAATGTACATTTAATATTTATAGGATTCGGCGTTTTCACGTCGGTGGTTGTGAAGATTTATTTCTTCTTCATCTCCGTATAGTCCGTTGAAAGTCAAGCGACGTTTCCGAGGAATATATTGCTCCCATCTTCAGAGCTGAAAAGTAAGACAAACACGAAACTAACGTGAAGCAGGCAGCAAGCAGAGCTCATATTCTGCTGGTTTCTTGTACTGCCTACTCCTCGATCCCGTAGATAGGATCTATACATTCCTCACAGCACTACACCCTGTTGTATCCCAAAAGACATCACATTTCAGAGCGTGTTTCTGATTTGAGACAAAGGTAAAGTTATTCCTGTACTTAATTAATTATTTAAGCACTACGCCATGAAGACGTATTGGGGTGTGGATGCACAGATCCGCGTTTTCTTGACATTGGCACTAGATGGAGGTGAGTGGTCAGTTTCACGCCCCAGCCGCTTCACCCCCAAGGAAAGAGTCCCCGTTACCCATTGGACAGGAGATTGTGTGGACCCCAGACCCGGCCTGGACGACGTGGAGAAGAGAAAATTCTTGAAACTACCTGGACTCAAACTTCGGCCCCTCTGTCGTCCAGCCCGTAGCTAGTCATTGTACCGACTGAGCTATCCCGGCTCTGTTTTATGTAGCATTTTGATGATCTCCATGGCTCAAGTGTGGAGGAAAATTCTCCCATGATAATATTGGTGATATAATTTTTTTTAAGGATGTTCGTCTTGCTGTAAGTTGCAGGATAACGCTGACTGAGCATCTTGTATTTTTAGAGATAATTGACGAGCCCTCAGTGCCGTGTGTTGCATAAATATGGCGAGAAAAGACGTAGACTCAACCTTCGGTCAGGTCACGCACCGGACACTGGCTACTGGTCAGTACCAACACCCACATGTGGGAAAGCTGCAATCTGCAACATCTGGCTTAATGACTCTCACGAATATTACGAAGTTACCAAACGGAGTACTTAACCATTGATGCAGAATAAAATGGCTTCTCGGCTTCAGGATCCACAGACTACTTCTGATCACGCGAAACTTCAGAACTAATGCCTGCTAGCACTCACTCAGTAGCTCAGTTGGTATAGTGGCGGGCTGGATGGCCTGGGTCCAATTCAGACAAAGGAAAGGGATATTCCTCTACTCCACAAAGCGGACCTTACACGATCAACAATAATGTCATTACCTTATCAGAATGACATTCATAATAATCGTGTAAAGTTGATGGAGCTAGAATGATGGCCAGTGATGACGCGAATCCGGATTTTCTGATTTCGAGGCATCATTACTGGCGCGTGGTGGGGATACTGTCATTAGTAATGACCGTGTAGAGTGGTTGCGTCATTACTCCTTCATTACCCTCTTCACTTTGTGGAGTTAGCGTGGCGGTAACTACACATGGACAGCGAAAGTGAGCTCTCCGTCACTGAATCCCCTACAAGTGAGGTGAATGCAGAAGAGGGTGAAGTTCTTCGAAACTTCATAGAGACATATGGAGCCTTACCGGAACTGTGGAACCCCACTAACCCAGTGTATTTAAATAAGGCAGAAAGAAATATAGCCTTGGACAAACTGCTGAATATATGTTGAACTCTCCCTCATATTAGAGTCCTCGCTATCAAAAATGGTTCGACCATTCTCAGTAACTTATCAAATGTTCCTTCACTTATACGAAAATAGTTTCTGTAATCCTCTGATTCTGTCGCAACAAATTTTTTTAGCAGAACATGGGAATACTTTCCACGTTTTTATAGTCAGTTTCTCATACGGCGTCAGCGCTTAACATTTTGTTTTGTGCCTAATGCTAAAATTAAAGCAATACACGCTTCTTTGCAAGGATCCATTCTAATACTCAAGAAAACCGACACAAAATAAATGTGCTTATCTCTTGATGAGTCGAGCGGTACTGAAGCAAATACGAATAATGTAATTTCAAATGATCGTGTAAAGTTGGAAAGCAATGAAGGAGTAATGAACGAACACTTTTGGCGGTAATGACATTACAGATAGTGACATTGTTATTGAGCGTGTAAGGTCCGCGCAACGTCCAGACCGGCTCTGGGGCCCACTCAACTTCTTGTCCAATGGATACCGGGAGTAAAGAGGCCGGGGCATGGAGCTGACCACTCATTTCCATCTAGTTCCAAGGTCAAGAATGATGGAGGTATACCTCCATTCCTCCATAGCATTCATGGCGTGTGCTTGATTAATTTAGCACAGGGACAAGCCTGCCTCTACAATTTACCAGTCACTGAGTTAGCTCTGTGAAATGGATAATTGTATAAAACAGTCTTTAGTTCTGTAATATCCCCAAGAATGTTAGTGAAAGTGAAAAATATAATTCTGTGAACTTCCCACGAGGCGGTATCCGAGTCCATCTACGTTAAATTTTGCTGACTTTCCAGGACTGAGCTAGGATACAACCATATTTTTAAAAATAATTTCTTGAGAATTTTGCGGGCCCCTGTGCTCGCGACCCACAATTTAGGAAACCGTGGTGTATTTATTAATGTAATTTGGTAGTTGTAAGCCGAATATTCTGTGGAAGCGTTGCAGTCTATTGGCTCTACAGCGAGGTTCAGCTCTTAGTAAAGGCAGTAATAACCAGGACTAAAGTTAGACCAATTTTAAAGTAGAAAGAACTCTGAGTTAGGTCAGCTGCTGTTGCTTATGTTCAGCTTAAAAGCTGAGCAGTACATCTAATGCTCTTCAAGGCTTGTTAACAAGTTTGACTAGACTGCACGGTGTCACAACACGGAAGCCAAAAATCTGAACGTAAACCCTACATACATGAAATTCTCGCTTTAGTAAGCGGTATTTTGAGTTTCTAACATAAGACATTTATGGCATCGAGTATAAGATGATTGGAGAGTATTTCGAAGGAACTGATGATGATCATATCGGTCGAAAAATGCAGTGCACCAGCGATGTGAAAAATATGTTTAAATCTAAAAGAAAGGAAAAAGCGAATTTTAAGATTTTAACATAAGTTTGCAGGTGAGACGGCGATTAGTAAGGGAAATTATGTGAAGTACAAAAGGATGCTGCAGTACAGCCATTTTGCTTACACAAGTTAATGCGCAATTTGGTTCGTAGTGTGGATAGACTCTACTGTTAACGTTCTGTGTATATTTTCATTTGTTGTCTTCGGTACCATTCATTCCCGAAATTCTATGTCCTTCTACTCCTACATGTTACTGTAAACAGTACTAGTATTCTTTTTCGAATCATGAACCGTTGTGTTACATGTCATTATACGTGTGAACACTGTGAAACTGAACTACACCTGCAAGGTCCGGGACGTGACGCTGTGGGAGAACGTCTTGTTTTGCATTTCCGGTCTTTTGTTGTTGTGTCTGTGCTTGAGATATTCGCTTGTCCTATCATTATAATTCTTACCGCCCAAATGATCCTTCCATTTGCGGCTCCAAACAATGCATCCACGATTATTGCGAAGCAAAAATTTTGGCATTGTAATTGTTGTTAGTGAGACCAGAATTCAGCAACAGTTTGGAACTCTCAGGACTGAACATGTAGGTGTGACATTATCAGCAAATCATTAAAAACATAAGACCACGAGAAATGTATAGGTTTTAGAGAGTCTATGGCTGTTGCAAATTAATTAATTAATTAATTGACTAACTAACAAACTGACTAACTTCATGGAGCTGAGCCCTTCTTGAAAAGCTGTCAAATGTGCGGCCATTTAAGAATTTCCCAGCATTTTATGGAACCCGAAGGTTCATTACCATGTTCACAAGAGCCCTCCACTGGTCCCTATCCTGAGCCAGATCAATCCAGTCCATACCAACCCATCCTATCTCTCTGAGATCCATTTTGATATTGCTCACACACATACGTCTTGGTCTTCCCACAGAAAACACCGTTTCCTTCGCTATTCCAACAATACCTCGATTGTTGCTTGCTTTTTCATTACCACGGGAACGTGTTTAAAGAGTCGTTGCCTAGCAGTGAACGTCTTCTCTGATTCAACTATTCCGGCTTTCTTGCTTTGTGTAATAATGTTTTTTTTTTTTGCTGTGTTATCGCAGTCTGTAAGCATCTCATGAATTAATCTCCATGCGACCTGCCAGGCCGTTTGTATCTGCATCTACCATCTTCTGTTTTATAGAACATTCTCGAAAAATATTAAATTGAATTCCGGAGGTGCTAGCTTTTGATCATGGCTGGGCAATCAGGTATTTTTTCTGAAGATGTTCAAGGTTTTCCTCAGTTTCTCGAGGCAAATGACGGTATAATAACTTGGTTAGGCAATGACCGCTTCATTCCAAATTCTCTCCAATTTAATCTGGCTTCTTACCATTAGACGCCATGTCTGCTGACAGCCTCCCGAAATGGACTACGAAGTAGTGCTTTAGTGCTTACATCCTGCAGTAGCGTTTGCTGCTCAAACCTTTTCCGTGACTGTGTCTTGCGCAATGAACCACCGACTTTTAAACCACGCTCGTAATATTTAATAAGCTGTTACTTGACTACGCGTGTTAAGTGTCCTTACACTGTCTTCCGTTCAGTAATTCGCTTCGAGTTTATGTTCCAATTGGCTCATTCAGGGGTGTCAATGTTAGCGTGTTTTGTTATCATAGAGGGATAATTCTAAGTGAACCTAACATTCGTTTCTATTCGTGTTCCAGCTGGATTATTCAGGTGTGTCCAAATTAATGTGTTTGAGAATAACAGAGAAATTAGCATTCGTTCGATATTGTCGGAAATACAGGGTGATTCTTGGGCTGGGCATGTACAGAGAATGGCTAAGGAGCGTATCCCAAAGAAAATATTATACAGTACAATAGATGGTAGGAGACGTGCTGGGAAACCAAGAACTAGATGGATTGATGCGGTGGAAGAAGATGCAAAGAAGTTAATGGGCGTAAGGAACTGGAAGAGAGCAGCGCAGGATAGAGAGGAATGGAGGGGCTTGATAAGGGAGGCCAAGGCTCGACATCGGGCTGTTGCGCCATAGAAGAAGAAAAAGACAGGGTGATTCTAAATCATTGTAGGGGTTTTCGTGGACTTTAATTTTCAAACCGGGGGGGGGGGAACTGCTAACAGAATATGAAAATGTAACTAAAAAATTTTATGACATATAGAATAAATAATGCAGAAGGCTAAAAAACTTCAACATGCCCGCCTTTCGTGGCACGTGGTGTCCAAGTAGTACTCAGTTTCCCTTCAAGGGTTCACCAGCATTTGCGGTGTAACTGTTTCGATCACAGCAAAAATTATGAGCTTCAGTTCATCGAGGGAGGTCACAGGGATCTTGGAAACAATATCCTTAACGTATCCCCACAGGAAGAAATGAAGCGGGGTAATATCGGGTGGGCGCGGAGGCCACGGAATTGGTCCATCACGCCAAACCCAGCGCTCAGGAAAATGTATGTCAAGAAATTCTTGGATAAGAAGACCTCAGAAGAATTACAGCGACTGAATTGTGAAAGTATTTTGATTTCACCAGTTAGTTTTGTAATCTTTTTGGAAATTTGAAACAGCTCACATCATCCAAATCATACAATTTGATCTGTGGCTACTGCAAGCTATTACTCATGCCTGGTTGAATGAGGCATGCGTTGGTTTCATTGTTATATCTTCTCAATAAACTGGTCATATAACATTTTTATATCAGCTATCTATAACATGAACCTACGTTAATGGTATGGCATGCAGACAAATTGCTAGGCAACGACCGCGAGATAAGCAACCATACAACAGCCGTTGCTATGTAACGGTTCCGCAAACAACCACATCTCCATGACAACAATTGCACTGCGACAGAGTAACGGTATTTTATGTGCGGTCCGTACTGAGATGTTATAAGCAGGATAAGTCAGTAGTGAGTTAGAGAACTGCTGGGGTTCAGTCGTTGTGAGATGCTGCTTCAAGAAGCTGGTAGCTAAGTCCTGGGACAGTTCGGGAACCCAGAGAAAGCGGAAAGTTCGGGGTTGAAAGCCTATACCAAGCAACGGCTAGTGAAAACTGAAACCGACTGAGAAGTCCTAGGGTGTCCTATAGTGAATTGTGTAGAACAGAGGGCATAATCCTTACTTGTAGTTGCGAGTTGTAAGAATTCAATAAATCCGCTTATCTCTCCAAGCCCCCGTCTATAGTGGCTCATACACTTGACAGTAGTTTAGGCGAAATAATATGAAATGTCCCGCTGAATTTCTCTTCCAAATTGGTTTAAATGGAATGTCTTTAGAGATTCTAGCATTTCACCAAAAAGGCAAGAATAATCAAACTGATTTCGGGGTTTCACAGCAGCGATTGCATGTGACCCTGTGTAATGCTTCTATCTTCATGGTCGAAAAGTATGCGATGCAAGTAAACAGCAAATTGAGTGAGTCTTTCATGGAAAACTTGATTGGATATGAGCCCGAATAGGGGCCGAGAGAAAACCAATAAGAACAAGGCCTTAAATGGGGCCATATTTACAAGTTTGACAGCCAGGAGACAAAAATAGTAATAAATCATTGCTGTTACCATGTTATTAGATAGATCTCTTAATAAACAAATAGAAGGTGTTTGTGTTTGGATAAGTCCATATGAGCTAGCAGCGTTCTCTTTCGGATGAAACATGAAACTGATATCGTAGCTTTGAAGTCTGCATCATTTTGCGAATAGTGGGGTGTTAACGAGCCTGAACACAACACGAACGACTATACAGAATCAGAAATATCAACACAGGTGTAAGTAACTGCTTCACACGCTTGAGCTTGTAATGAAATAGGAGTAGGAAACGCTGTATGATACAGGATGGCACTAGAGTCATCTTACGCATTGTGTCACAAATACACAAGCAGATGTTTTATTTACAGGCATTGTATCGGACAGTAGGCCGAGATGTCGTGTATTATAGGCGAAGTTGATTCTGATCCTTACTAAACGCACAGCATAAAGTCAGGAATCTTGTATCTGTCAATAATATTCCTAAAATCGATTTACCATTATATAATCCTATGTGGGATACGCAGTAGTGCAGTTGGTTGAGGGGCTATGCTACAAGCCGGAAAGTCGCGGGCTCAAGTCCCGATGAGGTCATTGGATTTTTTCCAATTGACCTAATCCTTCCAGCCGCACTAGGCCCTTTGGTTTACTCAGCCTCTAACAGAAATGAGTACCTAGAATTAATTAAATAATTTTCCTGGGGAGTAAAGCGCGGCCGGCGCGTAAGGTTGAGAACCTTAGCGCCATCTTTTAGCCGATTGTCTCACAACCCTATGGGCCTTCACGGCCTGGTACAGGGATAGCTTTCCTTTTTTTTTTTTACTTTATAATACTATGTAATAATCTTGAAACATATCGTCGTATGCAGATCCATCTACGTGCAGTCCTGTATTCTGGACTCTTTATGGGCTATAATTCTGCCTTTGTATGCCCTTTACGCTGCTTGCTGTCTGCTTTATGTTGGTTTCTTGTTTAGATTATCTTTCATCCCAGAATTTAGAGAATATTCCTCCGAAACGACAGTTGACTTCTAACAGAACACGGTGTTATATCACATAATATAGAACCCTTAACAGCCATAGATGTGAGAACATCAGACCCATTATTTATTGGCTGTAGTTTCCATGGTTAAACGTTTTACAGCAGAGAACTTACTCTATGGAGAAATATGGAATATGATATTTTTTACGATATAAGTATAAACATCTAGAGGTATTGTATAAATGAACACAGTTGCCTTTCCGGAATTTACAGCAGCAGCTGTAGGGACTAGTTACGAGTTAGATGATAGCGAAATTTGGATTCTATTCCCGAAATTTGGAAGAAATATTCTCCACAGCGTCCAGGTGTATTCATCCGGTCTCCTGTACAACAGGTACTGGGCGCCTGAACATGAACCTAGCCATACATTTCAATATACTCGTAGTTCCAAGGTTAAGAATGCATAGCTTTATTGCTGTTCCTCCCTATACATCTTCATGGCTTAATGCTTAATTAAGCAGAGGGACAACTTTGCCTTTACCTACTTTACATACTTAATGGTACCGATCATAGGAACGCTTGGAGTTGCTCTGATGTTCAATAAATTCGCCCAGTGTAACAAAATGATGGGACAAGTTAAGCAGTAAGAAATGTCATAATTTGCGCTCCCCAGTTAGGGTGAGTGAACTGAGAAGGGTGAGATTGCGGTGCATGTAGCGCGCGTGGGGATGACGAGAAGTTGTAATCGGACGAGCTGATGGAAATAGAGCACTCGGAAGACTCGGCATAGATGGGAGGATATTGTTAAAATGTATCACAGAGAAATAGGGTACAAGGTTAGAGATGAAAGTGAATTGCTTCAGTTATATAGTTAACCAACAGATGAAGACCACATATTATAGTTTATAATACAGTATATCACACTAGCGGCTCAACTCGTTTTACATGCAAAATCTACGCTAAGTACATGATAGAAAAATTGTAAATAAGAACTGGACCTGAAGATGGCACACATATATCGAAACATATCGTCTTAGTCAGCAGACTGTATCTGCAGGCAATAGTGTTTAGCTGACAAGACTGAAATAAATATTATCCATAGCGTAGTTGGTTGAGTAACTATGCCACAAGCCGGCTAAAACAGCCATGCACTCTGCTCACAGGATGTCTTCATGTACGAGGGAGAGTCAGTAAATAGTCACAAATGGAAGTAAAGCAGCTGTAACCGATGTAATAGGTTTTCTGTGTGTATCACTAGGTAGCAGCACAGTATAGCTTCATGACAGTCTAAGTAGCAGGCACGCATGCGCATGTTCAGATGATTATTTCAATAGTCAAAATGGCGACCGTGCTTGAGGCGTGTAATACCGAAGAGCATCGTTCTGTTGTGCATTTTTTGTGGGCGAAAGGACTGTATATATATATATTATTTATTATACTGCAATTGGGTTTTAGCCCGGTGGCAGTAGTACACAATAGGACACAACAGACAAGTAACACACATTACACTAAGTGACAACACGTTCAAACAAAACACAATACACAAAACACAACAATAAGGACATCCTACCGCAATGAATACAAACCAAATACGATTAACAACTACAACAATTACAGAGAAATACAAGAAAAAAAATACAACACCCAAAACACAAACAAAAGGAAACCAACAGTCATGGATGCGTAATGTCATTTACTTCACTTCAATTCACTGCAATTTTTTTCTTTTTAATTATTTCCACCCCAACTTTACTTCGCCTCATTTATCACTTTCCTAATCCTTTGCCTAAAATTGCTTGGTATGCAAAGGATATTCATAAAGAAATGTTTCATGTTTACGGTGGGAAGTGTTTGTCACGTAAAGAGGTTCAGCCTTGGTGGCAAATGTTTCACTGATGACGAGAGAGGTTGAAACGGAGGTGAGGACGTGACTGAGACAACAGCCAAAAGACTTCTATGCTGCGGGTTTCGACGCACTGGTAAAGCGATGTGACACGTGTATCAATGTTAGTGGAGGATATGTCGAAAAATAAAAGTTTTTCCCAGGTTCGAATATCATATGTTTTACGTTCTATATCAATTCTGACATGTTTACTGACTTTCCCTCATATTATCAAAAGAGTCAGAGAATAAGTAGCTATTATGTCTGTAACCGGCATAACAAACTGGTATCTGTAATTGAGATACGGTGTGTTTCTTCTGAGGTGGGAATAGACTTCTTAAATATTATTTAGAATGAATTTGTACTTTGAAAGGTGAAGCAAGGTTTGATATGGCTACGAAGAAGAAATCTCGCAGTGACGGGGAAATGTATTTTTCTAACATGTGGTTGGTGTCCGTTCTGGGAGATTATCTTCAAGTCTTGGAAGTACTTATATCAGATGAGCAAGCACAGGACGTGTAGAATGGTGCTGCCCATCGGCTCGCTTAGTGTTGCTGCCGACATTACGAGAGACTGTGGGTTGCTGAATGCTAGATTGGTCCATAAGCATGAACACTATGTATAATAAAAGGTAAGGTAAGGTAAAGCTATTCCTGTAACAAGCCGTGGAGGCCCATAAGATTGTGAGACGTCGAGGCTCCGAAATTTTCTAGAAAATCGGCTCACAGATGGCGGTGAGGTTGTCAGGCTTAAGCGCCGGCCACCCTTTATCCCCCAGAAAGATTCCTGGGACTCATTTTTGTTAGAAGGTTAGTTTATCCCATGACCATAGTGCGGCTGGAAGGATTAGGTCAATTGAGAAATCCAATTACTTCAGCGGGAATTGAACCCGTCATCTTCTGGCCTGTTGCATATTTCCTCAATAACGCTACCGCGTGTTCCCATACTTTGCATAGTACTAAATGTTAAATATACATTACTAAAGTTTATAATTGCATGTATTTGTAGACAAGATTACACGAATATTTAAAGTCGCATTCATATTGTCTGTTTTCATGCATGTTATGGGGGTAAAGAAAGGCTGAGGAACGTAACCTACTTATTGCTTAAATTTCTTACGGTGAACGGCGTTTCACATAACGTAGCGGTTTATAAGAACATAGCTACGAAGCTAAACGAAAACTTAATGTACACGAAAACGAATAGGAATTGGAGACGTAAGGTTCAAAAATAATTATTTAAATTTAGTAAGGACTGCTTTAATTGACGCAAGTAAGGAGGTTGGTCTAGAAAACACAGAGAGAACAAAGTATATGTTACTGTCTCGTCACCAAAATGCAGGGCAAAATCATGATATAAAGATAGCTAACAGATGTTCCGAAAATATGGCACAGTTCAGATGTTTGGGAACGACGATAAATCAAAACCTGATCCAGGAGGAGATTAAGAGGCGATTTAACGCGGGTAATGCTTGCTACCATTCAGTCCAGAACCTTTTGTCTTCTCGTCAGCTGTCCAAAAACATAAAAATTAGAATATACAAAACTATAATTTTGCATGTGGTTCTGTATGGGTGTGAAACTTCGTCTCTGACATTAAGGGAGGGACATATATTGAGGGTGTTCAAGAACAGGGTGTTGAGAATATTTGGACCGAAGAGGGATGAAGTGACAGGAGGTTGGAGAAAACTGCATAATGAGGAGCTTCATACTCGTAACTTGTACACTTCTCCAAGTATAATTAGAATGACCAAGTCAAGGAGGATAAGATGAGTAGGGCATGTAGCACGAATGGTGGAGAAGAGGAATGCATATAGGGTACTGGTGGGAAAGCCAGATGGAAAGAGACCACTGGGAAGACCAAGGCGTAGATGGGTGGCCAATATTAAAATTGATCTTAGAGAGATAGGATGTTATGGTATGGATTTGACACTTTTTTAGTGGAATAAATCATTGACACATACAGCAGTTCCCAAAATTCATTCACCTGGTCAGAGAAATGAACACTGAAATACGTTAGATTTATTATTATTTTGTGAATTTACAAGGAGCCGAGATAGCCCTGTCGGTATAGCGACTGGCTACAGGCTGGACGACCGAGAGTTCGAAGTTCGAGTCCCGGTAGGGTCAAAAATTTTCTCTTCTGGAAATTATCCAGACCGTCTCTGGGGTCGACATAACCTCCTATCCAATGGGTACCGGTCGCTTTTTCTCTGTGACCACTCACCTCCAGCTAGTTCCAAGGTCAAGAAAATGGATTTGTACATCCACTCCCCCCATACGTCTTCATGGCTTAGTGCTCAATTCGTTGAAGCCAGGCATAACTTAACTTCTTTTACCTTTACTGAATGGGATCTTCCGTGTTCAGTGCACAATTCACAGCGCTGTGATACAGCTCTACAAATTGACTGACAGGTTTAAATCTGAACATTCCTGTCGATACGAGAGAATGTTTCCGGTTAGCTCTTTTTTTGCGCCATTCTGTATTTCCGAGAAAGAATCTTGCTCTGGTGGGCCGCATGCGGCCTGCTTTCGCGACTTGTACACTTTTACTATATAACTAGAGATATAATCGTTAAATAAATCATAAATAACCATAACTTATGTGATATGATACCTGATATAATGATAACATTTTATAACTAATTACAACTGCGTTATTTTTTCTGTTGCACTGTTATTTTAATATTATGTGATATGTGAGAACAAGTCTTTACGTGAAATTACACAGTCGTGTAGCTTTGACTAAGTGCTGTACGTTTCATAATAGTCCATTTAAGGAATTTAATCATTTATAATGGTGTACGTCTGAGGTATCTTAGATTCCAGCCAGATTGCTTACACCCGTTTGTCACTGAGGAACACAACATAGCTCAACGATAAAATATTTGTTTTCGTCCCGGCTGAAGTTACGCACACAGAACAGAGCACGCCGTTTGTGCAGATTCTGGCAGCTGTTCTTACGTTATGTGTATGTATAGAATCTTAGCTCTGAAGATGAAATGTGCGTTAAATCATTCGTCGGTTTGTTAAGCTCCAGTTCATTATCACATTTCCTCTACCTTAAACGCAATAATGGCATAAATTTTGGTACTATCGCGTGCAGGAGGGTTGTGCGTGGCTTATAGACGGGTTCTGGATTGGACGATTGGATTGACAACTTATTGACGCAACTCGGGACTACAGGCAATTACAGTACTATCGCTGATCTACACACTTTACAGTTCACCGCTACACACGCAATGGGGTTCTCAGTCTTCTCTAGCCCTATTCTGGCAACAAAACATCAGACAAACAAACTTCGTGGTTTTAATCCATAAGCGCACTATACCGACCGAGCGACCGCCGCTTGTCGGCGAAGTTAGTGCCAACTTTAGCGGATAGATGTTGTCGCGTGGTGAGCGCAACGTATCCCCACGGCCGTTAATTTCGGTTTTCTAGACCGGAGCCTCTATTTCGTTGAAATAGCTCCTCAATTATCCTCACGAGGCTGAGTGTACCCCGTTCCAGACCCACTACTTCTCAGAAAATCTGGTAGCGCCGCGAATCAAACGTGGACCCCTGGTTCTATAGCCAGGAACTCTGACCATTAGACTACAGAGGCGGTATATCCTGGGAACGAATTTGTAAGTCTCACTGTAATTTCAAATCACGCATGAAGTTTTCTTTTCGCAGCCTAGTTCCTTTCTTGCCATTATTCTGCCTCTACAAAATCACTTCAGTTCCTCTGCTCCCAGGCTCATATCCCGGGAGGCTGGCGTCTCGAAACTCGACTCTTTTCTTCTCGACTGAACTCTTCTTTATAACCACTTTGCACGGACCACGCAGAAAAAAAAACAGCGTCTCCCTTGTTAGGAAGGCGTGTTTACAGAGCTGTTGCATAGCAACGGAAGTTACTCGAATTTTGGTAGCGTATGCGTTGCCGCTGTAATATGTTTACTGAGTCGCTGCTTACAATGAACGTCTCCTCTGGTTTCACTATTCCTACTTTTAGGCGTCATGTCACAGTATTTTTACTGCGGTAATATTTCATATTATACCGTTACGGGTTGTAATATTTTATAGTGTTTGTTGTGGGAAACCGACGTTTCGGAGGAGTATACTGTCACCATCTTAAAATATGGAGGTGGAGACTTTTGGTTCCTCCGGAAAGTCGGTGAATTTCTAACAAACAATATGTCATCACACCCCAGCATATGACACGCTTAAATGTTCTAATTTAAAATCAGTGTGACGAGTTGTTCCTCTTCAGCGACGACGTATCGAGAATCTTTCGTCCCATATGTTCAGCATCTCTAGGCGCCAAAGGTCAGTCACCTTTATATACCGATAAGACATCATACCGCTTTATTTACAACTGCGTCTGAAATTAATCGTTTCGATCTTGATGATGACGATGGTGGAATGGATCTGTAGATCGTGTGGTGAGGGATTTATATCATATGGTGTCCTCATAAAAAGGACATAGACAGGGACGAGAAGAGTGTGTCCAGTTTTACAAAAAAAAAATAATTCAGCCGTTGTTCAGCAGATGACGAGGCAGAAAATTTGCCCGTATATTGGCCATCATTTTGCTTCACTGAGAATGTTTTGTTCCATTTTGCAGCGGACGTTTTACACAGTAATTCATGGCAAGCAAAGATGTTTATTATAAAGTACGTCAGCCGCTATGGCGGCGGTTATTCCGAAGAATCCTGAATAATTTCTACCAGGTTTACGAAAAAGTGAACTCCTCATGATATTTCAGTCTAATTCCCTCCCTTCTCCCATGTTCAGCAAGTAAAATCGGAAACTTGACACGTAACAACGCAATATTTATAATATTCCACTTCACACATAGAAGAACTGTATTTAAGACCGTAAAACTAATTAGAATATCCTTTTTTTTTCTTTACGTAGTAAGTACTTTTGAACACCCTGTTTGGCACCGCTCCTTATCCGAAGTTTATATAGACTGTAATAGGCTGCAGATAGCCGCATGTTCTAGCAGAGCAAGAAACCGTGTTAAGCAGGCTGCAGAAGAAGTCCACAGGAGACCATTACAAACGGAACAACTTTTATTCGAATTCATACAATAACCGTTTTTGGTAACCCTGTTGCTTAACATGGCAGTACCGTACACTGAAGTCTTTTGATATTTGCTTCCTGATGCATTGACAAATTAAAGGACAACTAAGTATTTCACCGGCTTCTGGGAAGGCAACCCAGCGGTAACAGCAAATAGAACACTGCAACTGTATTTATGAATAGTAAGATGAGAAGGGTCGTATTTATCTCTCTCTTGCAGCTATCCCACTTTTTTATCTCCGAAATTACTGAAGAGACGTGGAATGAAAACGGGTACTGTTATGTCTTTCCGTAGCATATATATACAGGGGATGGACAAAAATATGGAAACACTCAACAGAAAAACATTACCGTGACTAATATGGTGTAGGACAACCTCTGGCTTGCAGAACTGCTTGCGGTCTCCTTGGAAAGGATAAATAGAGGTCCTGTATGATTTGCAAGGGAATCTTGTACCATTCTTCCCGAAAGACATGGTAAGTTCTGTTATCGATGATGTAGGTGGATAGCGCCCACGCAGATTGCTCTCCAAAACAAACCACAAAGGCTCAATAATATTGATATCTGGCGATTGTGGGGGCCATGACAGACGTGACACTTCATCTTCGTGCTCAGAAAACCAGTCCTGGACGATGTGAGCTGTGTGAACACGGGCATTGTCATCTTGGTAAACGGCGTCACCATTAGGGAACAAAGTTTGCACCATGGGTTGGACTTGGTCGCCCAAATGGTCACATAGTCGTTGGCAGTGACGTGATCTTGCAGGGTAATGATGGGTCCGACAGAATACCACGATATGGCTGCCCATACCATGATCGAACCCCGCCATGTTTCACGCTTGGCAGCAAACAATCTGGATCGTAGGCTTGGGATGGCGTTCTCCGGACGTAAACTCGGCCAGAAGTGGGAAACAGTTTGAAGGTGGACTCATCCGACCAAATGACCGTCTTCCATTGCTCCATAGTCCAGGTTTTATGACTTCGGCACCACACTCTCCTCTTAGTGGCATTTTGATCACTGATGAGTGGCTCTGAAATTGCAGCTCGTCCAGAAATACCCGGCTTGTGGAGTTCTCTTCGTACTGTTTTGGTGCTGACAGGGTTTGTGAGCGTGACATTCAGTTCAGCAGTCACTTTTTCAGCTGTAGTCTTCTTATATTTCGTCACAATCCTACGCAATGTTCGTCTGTCTCGATCACTCAACACACATTTCCGTCCACGCTGGTGTTTATCGGATGCGGTTTTCCCAGTCCTCCTGTATGCGGTCATAATCTTGGATACTGTGCCTCGCGAAACACCAAAAACCTCGGCTACCTTGGTTACGGAAGCACCCACCATAGGGGCCCCAACAATTTGCCCGCGTTCTAATTCTCTTAGTTCTGACACGATGCACTAAAAACTGCACAGAACACTGTCTCGACAACAAATGAAACTTGCAACGTATTGCGGAGGTTGTACAGGTAGTATTGTTGGGCAGATACGACAGCGTCACCTACATACGTCGCTAAAATAAACACTTCAATTCAGGCATGCATTTCACGAGGTGGCTGTACAGCCCTTTGTTGGACCTTGGCCGCTTTTTCGGTTTCTTAGCCCTATACACAGACGGTAGGACTCTTTGGATGGGGGATCAGCCCGTCGTAAGGCCTCTACATATGTACAGAACAACACAAGCACATAACAAAAGCCCACAGACATCCAAGACTTGAGTGGTATTCATATCCACGGTTCCAGTTTTCGAGCGGGCGAAGACAGTTCATGCGTTAGACCGCGCGGCCAGTATGATTAATTAGAGTAAAGAGTTCGCTTGAACAGAACTTTTTTCTGAGGTGTGACACGGCATAGTCCAGTCGAAGTTCACAGGTGTTTCGGAGGAACGTATTACCTCCATTTTCATTGCCGATTAAGCCAACCAAGCAAGCAGAATTAAGCATAGTGAGCAAGAACCCCTGCTTCCTCTCTCTACTGCGCGATCCCTGGCGAAGGGTAAGGATGCATGGAAATAATAATAATAATAATAGCAATATCTGCATAACAATGCTCTGCTAGTCACCCACGTACATATGTGTGGTTACTTCGCTTGCTCGTGGATCCTGAGATGGACGTTGTACGTTCTTGCGAAACGTGGGTTAACTTGTAGCGGACTTCACTGCGGCGCATGCCAGAACATACGTGTAGCTCTCTCCTAGCCACGGCTGCGGGAAGCTCACATCAATCCAGTTTCAGTTGGTCTGTATCTGTCCTCTATAAAGCTTGCTTGTTGTACACCAGCTTGAAATTGGAATTTGTAATTGTTTTTAACATGCCGGTCACGGTAGCCGAGCGGTCTAAGGCATGTACTGTCTTCGCTCGCTTGGAAACCGGGATCGTGGGTTCGAATCCCACTCAGGGCATGGATGTTTGTGTGCGTTTTTCTGTGTTTGTCTACAGGTAGAGGCCTTGCGACGAGCTGATCACTCGCCCAAGGAGTCCTACCGTATGTGTAAGATCTAGAAAAACCGAAGTGAACGGAGAAGTTCATTGAGGTAGGCCTAGGCCCACTGGGGCTGTAGTGCCAAGGAAAAAAATTGTTTTTAACTAACGGCTTACGGTACATCAATTACTAACTTGAGGAGAAGGGAAAACGCAGTTGGTATAGCGACTGGCTACGGGCTGTGGACAATCGAGGGGTCGCAGTTCGAGTCCCGGTACGGTGAAGAATTTTCTTTTCTCCACGTCGTCCACACCGGCTCTGGGGCTCATTCAGTATCCTATCTAAAGGGCTCCGGGTGTTCTTCCCCCGTGAGTAAAGCGGCCGGGGCGTGAAGCTTACCACTTAACTCCAGCTAGTGCAGAGGTCAAGAAAATGTGGATCTATACATCCACTCTCCCATACGCCTTCATTGCTTAGTGCTTAATTAGTTAAGCACAGTGATAATTGTACCTTACCTTACTATCTTGTAGAAATTTGATCTAAATGCTATATTTTAATATTAATGGAAGGTGCACGGAAGGAACGGATGAAGATATGTAAATGTAAAGAACACGGAAGAATTACTTTGTAAATGGATAACAATACAGTAATAAATTGTGTAACAATTAAATTGTGAAGACGCTGCTTAAGGATCCGGGCTAACTCAGTCGGTATGGCGAAGGGCTACATGCTGGACAGCCGGGGTTCCATTCCCGGCTTGTGTAAGGAATGATTTTCTCCTCCACAGCGTCCAGACCTGCTCTGGGGCCCCCCAAGCCTCCTACCTAATGGGCACCCGTGGCTCTTTCCCCGGGGGTCAAGCGGCCAGGACGCGAGACACACCATTCACCTATACGTCATCATGGTGTAATGCTTAATTAGTCACAGGGACAAATTTGCTTTTACCTAAACGATGCTGTGTAAGATATGAGCGTTCACTCACTGGCTGCAAGTAAATATGTTTGTGTCGGTAGATGGGTCTCGTCTCTGTGCTTCTCCGAGATAAAAACGTCGAGCCTCCGTGTCAGTAAACCGCATGAGAGCAGGCCACTCCAGTTTTAAAGCAAGCTTAAGTAGAGTTAACTTTGTGACCACGGCCGAATGCGAATGTGGTGATGGGCTGCAAACGGAGAAACATATCTTCTGGGGCTCTAAACAGTACGAGGGCCAGAGGGCAACACTGATGGGCATTTTGTCTGAGAACAGCAAAAAGAATACCCAAAGTCAGTTATAGAACTCTTAAGGCTAGAACTGCAAGGTGTCTGTTACTTCATAAACAGCGTTCCCATATTTATATAAAATAGGCATGTAAGAAAAGCAAAGAAGTAACTGTACTGATTATTAACAGTAACTCTCAGATTTAAGTTAAGGTCTATATTAAGAATCGCGGGGTTAGCGCTGTTATAGAATAAGATGTTTATAAGAATGTGCTACAGAGGGCCGGATGGGCACTGCCTAGGCCTTCTTTGTATTTGCAATAGCTTTTATTCCACATTAAAAAAAAGTCGTCAGCTGTCATTATTTTCATGAAACATTTGTTACGAAGAGCTTCTAGAAATCTGCGTATATTTTTATCAATACTGGATGTTATGACTGGGTTGTGAGTATCGGAAACCGGGTCGTTAATAACTACGTAAGGAATATTTTTAGGTTTATGCGCCACATGAACCGTCTGGTATTGGAAACAAAACCCAAAGTTTCGAAAACTGGACCTGTTCCCGTCCTCAGATGAAAATGTATGGAGATACCTACTGTTTTCCTTTTTATAAAAAATTCCAGTCACTGATTTTCTCAAGCTTACAGGAAGTAAATATTTAATTGGAGGGCGTGCCCCATTATAAGAAGAGATATAAAACATATTTTGAATTTCAATGAAGCAGAACTGAAGCTAAATTTTATGTATTTTTTAGTGGCCGGATCATATCTATCATAAAATATAAATTGTAACGGTCTGAGTTGCGCACACCGGCTGCGCAGCTATGGTTGCAAAGATTAAGATTGCTCTCAAACAATCCTAATTCTCGATTAAACGTTAGATATAAATCAAAGAATTCTCAGTAAAGGATTCGTTACCGCTGACCCTAATTTGAGCTTCTAAAGAACTTTAATTCATTTTATTTATGCTGTAAAAGTAATGGTGCCGATCACAGTGGCCTCGCGGTCTAAGGCATGAATTGTCTTCGCTCGCTCAAACTCAGGGATTGTGGGTTCAAATCCCACTCAAGACATGGATGTCTCTGTGTGCGTTTGTTCTGTGTTTGTGCTGTCCTGTGTGTGTAGGCGGCGCTGCTGCGACGGGATGATTCCTCGTCCAAGGACTGTGTATAGGTTCAAGAAAGTAAAAACAAAAAGGCGGCCAAGGCCCATAATAATGGTAGAGTTGTTCCTGTGCTTAATTAAGCACCACGCTATTAAGACATATGTGGGAGTGGAGGTATAGCACTGCGATTCTTAACCTCGGCAGTAGCTTCTCGCCCCGGCCGGTTTACCTCCGGGAAAATATCTCCCGGTACCCACTGGATAAGATTCTCAGTGTGTCCTAGTGCCGGTACAGACGCTGAGTAGAGAAAAGTCTTTTTCACTTGTCGGGAATCGAAACCCGGCAGTCCAGCCCGTAGCCCGTTACTATAGCGACTGAGCTATCCAAGCTCGTAAACTGGAGTAACAGTAAGTTAAATTTTAATCCGAGATTGAGAGCAGTTGTAGCTTCCGTGAGGGATTGCGGAAAGGAGACACATTACACAGAAATGCGTAAGGTACTGTATGAACTCACAATGTAACCGTTCATTAGCCGCCAATTTCGAAGCTATTCAATGGTTAGGGGGCTTTTATTGCACCTCGACACGCAACGGAACATAACAGAGGGTCACTGCACTGTTTCTGCTATTCGAATGGATTCCTCGGTCAAACAATGTCCTTTGCGTAATATCTGATACCCCGACGGGGTCTCTCAGCACGCTCAGCACTCTGGCTCCCTTACCAACATTTTGGAGTCGACTCGCATAGGCGTTAGTGTTGTCTTAATGTTCAGATGAGGCCTTTGCATTCCGTACGTATTAGGACAGAGCTGTCCATCATGCAGCCTTCATAACTAATTAAACTACATAAGCGACCAACTGTTTGAGAAACTACTAATTATTCAGGTAGTTTGTGGGTTCTGAAGTTTCGTTGTCGTGTTCACAAAAGCTCGCTGTTAGGCCCTATACAGACTTTTAAAAACCACATGTTTCTTCAAGCTACAGTTTAATATTATCATCTCCATATATGCTCAACTATTACGTATATCGTTTGAGTCCTTTTAATATATTGTCACATGTATAGGTGACTAATAGACGGGTTATGGATTGGACGATTCGATCTATTGCTGATCTATACACTTCGCAGTTTACCGTTACACACGCATTGGCGTTCTCAGTCTTCATTAGTCGTATCCTGGCAACGGATTTATCACAGTCTCACTGTCTCTTCAAATCACATATAAAATCTTTTCACAGCCTAATTCCTTTTTTGCCTTTTCTTCTCGACCACCTCGGATTGACATCTCCTGAACTTGACCCAGTTCTTGACAACATCTAACACTATGCTGCTCCTGTCAGCTGCAGTCACTGTGGACCGATCACGCAGAAAACACAACCTCTATTTTAAGGAGGCATGTTTACTGACCCGTTGCCTAGCGATGAACGTCTTACTGTTACGCGCCTTTGCTTCCGCGGGAATGTATTTACCGAGACGTTGCCTAGCAGTGGGCATACACATCATAATGTTTTGACGAAATGTGACGTACGACACTTGTATTATTCTGTCAGAATTTACATTTATTTTAATGCCCACTTTGCTGAAAACATGTGAAGCTGCGTCTGTGATGTTCACAGCGGTGATTATGAAGAGTAGTGCATTCTGGGATTTAACACCGTGTAGTTCGATAGAAATTTGCCGAAGTTTCAAGGGAACTGAACTGTACCATGTTCAGGATCCAAGAGAAAGTCAGTCAGTCGGTAAGCAATGAAGAGTGCCGTCTTCTGGGATGTGGCGCCGTGTAGATCTTGTTTGAAGAGACGTTTCGGATGAATGTATCACCTCCATCTTCAGCGTAGAAAAATCCGCGAGCTAGGTGGCTGCAGCCACCTGCTGACACTCGTTCCTCGCTCGCGGATTTTTCTACCCTGGAGACGGAGGCGTTAAATTCCTCCGAAACATCTGTTCACACAAGACCTATACGGCGCCACATCCCAGAATACTACATTCTTCATAGTCACAGCTGTGGAAACCTCAAATCTAAACAATTGACAAACAAGTTTACAACCTACGCCTTACTGTATACTTGGCTTCTTATAATTTGACCTGACGATGGAGGCAGCACTTCGCTCCGAAACGTCAGTGAACTTTTACCGGACAATACTCGTACAGCGTCACATCTCAGAAGATGGTGCTCTTCATACGTTTACGGTAATTGAAACTTTCAGTAGCGCGATCAAATGCTTTAAAATTTTAGGAAAAAATCGAGGAATTTCTTTTTTAAAGAAAGGCCAGTACAAGACCAGTTTAGAATTTAACGGGAAGTCTTATCAATTGTCCTACTAGCTTTCCTGTTATTGACTTTCCCCTACTTTCTCCCGCAATCCTTTTTAGTCATTCATGTTATCGAGTGGTACGTCAAGGCCAACGTTAGAAGCCATCTCCCACGAATGACACGCACATGTAATCAGTCATAAAACGTCTCGTTTATGTGGTTTACTACACCTCACATATTAACGCAAATACGTTTTCAATAGAGCCAGGATAGCGCAGTCGGTATAGCGACTGGCTACGGGCTGGACGTGAGGAGCCGGGATAGCGCAGTGGGTACAGCGACTGGCTACGGGCTGGACGTGAGGAACCGGGATAACGCAGTCTGTATAGCGACTGGCTACGGGCTGGACGTGAGGAGCCGCGATAGCGCAGTGGGTACAGCGACTGGCTACGGGCTGGACGTGAGGAACCGGGATAACGCAGTCTGTATAGCGACTGGCTACGGGCTGGACGTGAGGAGCCGCGATAGCGCAGTGGGTACAGCGACTGGCTACGGGCTGGACGTGAGGAACCGGGATAACGCAGTCTGTATAGCGACTGGCTACGGGCTGGACGTGAGGAGCCGCGATAGCGCAGTGGGTACAGCGACTGGCTACGGGCTGGACGTGAGGAACCGGGATAACGCAGTCTGTATAGCGACTGGCTACGGGCTGGACGTGAGGAGCCGCGATAGCGCAGTGGGTACAGCGACTGGCTACGGGCTGGACGTGAGGAACCGGGATAACGCAGTCTGTATAGCGACTGGCTACGGGCTGGACGTGAGGAGCCGCGATAGCGCAGTGGGTACAGCGACTGGCTACGGGCTGGACGTGAGGAACCGGGATAACGCAGTCTGTATAGCGACTGGCTACGGGCTGGACGTGAGGAGCCGNTGACCGCACCTCCAGCTAGTGCCGAGGTCAAGAAAATGTGGATCTATACATCCTCTCCCCCATACGCCTTCATGGCGTAGTGCTTAATTAGTTATACATTTTATATTTTCAGTACTCACAGAAAAAACACGATACGCTGATACAAAGGTCTGTTCTTTCGGTTGTGATTTTCTAAATAAACTTTCTTGCAATATGTCAACGTTCGATAATTCGCTGTTGTGATAACCCAAAATTGGGTAGCTTTATAGTTCCTCACACATTTAAACTAGTTATATATATATATGTATATATATATGTAAGAATTTGTAAGAACACAAAGGTCTATATTACGTTTCATTTAATTTCTTAGCGGAATTGTAATTGCTAAAATTGAGTGTGGCTCAGTTAAAATTTCGGGTCTTGCATACCGAAAGGGACTCTCAAGGAAACAAATGAACCTACGAACATGTACGCGCATGGCGTGTGTAAGCCAGTACCGCAAACAAAGAAAATTCGAGTAAGTGATATTATACTTCCGTTGACTCTGGACAACTTGATGTATTCCGCTTAGGATATATGAATCAACTCCCGGGAGCAGAGCCCTTCTTGAGAAGCTAGTAGTAGCTCTTCTCCTACTTTATTTCTTTAAGATACAATTTAATGGCGTCCTCCCTGTACTTTTGGTCTCCCAAGTGACCTCTTTCCTTCATGTTTTCAGACTTAATTTTTATTTGACTCTCTTACCTCTTAAATTCGTGCTACATATCCCGTCCATGGCGGTCTAGTTTTCATCATCCATTATTAATATTTGTGAGTACCAGTTTAGAAGCCCCGTATTATGGAATACTGTAATAGTTTTCGAAACACCTTGTGTAGTAAGAGAAGGGGAGAAGCTGGGGTGAACATGTGCGGTGTCTGCTGCACTTGTTCCAACCGTCACTGTCAGCTTTCGCCGATAATTTGCGAACACCTTCAGGGACTGACTCATGAATACATGGAAGTGTATATGTCAGTCCCCTAATTAGTTCTGAGGAGCGGTAATGGGCTGTATAAAAAGATAAGTGTATCGCTTTATGTGGTTATTGCATGTTGCTCTGTCTGTGCTCTCCAACCCGCGGGGGAAAATGTGCCTGCTCTCCTATAGAATATGCAACAAACACCGCGGTATCCTTCTTGAGAAGCTAATAGTTACTCATCTAATCAGGGAGCTACCAAAGTTTCGTGACTTTACTTTATTAATACTGTCTTCAGTTTCCTGGACATTATACGTTGTCCAATTTTCTTTATTTGAAGCGACGTTTCGGTAACTGGAAAACTGAACTACTGAGGGCAAGAAAGTAAGTGGAAAATAAGTACATCAAACCACACAACAACCAAATTCAGGTATACAAGTAAGGTAAAAAAGATAAAGTTGTATTGCCTCTCTGCTTAATTAATTAAATACCAAACTATGAAGGCGTATGAGAAACGGAGTTATAGCTCCACCATTCTTGACCACGGCGTTGAGTGCTGAACTTTACACACTGGCTGCTTTATCTCTCGGGAAATTGCCCCCCCCCCCGTATACATTGGATAGGAGGCTAATTGGGCCTCGGAACCGGTCTGGACGTTATGGATGAGAGAAAACTCTCTTGCATTTGTCGGAAATCGAACAAGATCGTCCAGCCCTTAGCCCGTCACTGAACAGAAGAAAATTAAAATTTTCGTGTTGTACAATACCATGCCTACCGCTAGCAACATCTATATGTAAAACGTAAAATAAAGGTAAAGCTATCCCTGTAACAGGCCGTGAAGGTCCACAGGGTTGTGAGGCGTCGAGGCTCCCATATGGGTTCACAGATGGCGGTGAGGTTGTCATCCTTATGCTCCGACCGCCCTTTACTCCCAGAAAGATTCCTGGTACTCATTTCTGTTAGAGGCTGAGTCGACCCCAGGGCCACAGTGCGGCTGCAAGGATTAGGTAAATTGAAAAAAAAATCCACCTCATCGGGACTCGAACCCACAAACTTCCAGCTTGTAGCTTTGTGCCTCAACCACATACGCTACTGCGTGTCCCGACATCTATGTGTTCTGTTGAATATTAGAGCATGCGCAGAGTCTGTAATCTCGAGTGTTAAGGGGCTTGTCGATTTTTTAGCCGTCCGGGCATCCGAGGCCTCAGGGTGAGAGGACCGTCCGCCGTCTGGGTGGACGGGCACTGTGCGGTAAGCTCTGAAATGATCGCGCTGTATATCAGAACGCAGGCATGGACGGAAGTCCTAACTGAACACCCTCATGAGTGAGTGCTGAGTACAATGTTAACATTCAGCGCTGTGTAGTGCCATAGAGAGATTCTATATACTAACTCCGTGGCCTGTAGTCCGCAAGCGACCGCCGCTTGTCGGCAAAGTTAGTGCCAACTTTCGCGGATAAAGGGTGTCTCGTGGTCAGCGCAACGGATCCCCACGGCCATTAATCTTGGTTTTCCAGACCGGAACCGCCATTTCCTTGAAATAGCTGCTCAGTTATCCTCAAGAGGCTGAGTGGACCCCGTTCCAGACCCACTACTTCTCAGAAAATCCGGTAGTGTTGGGAATCTAACCCGGGAGCTCTGGATCTGTAGCCAGGAACTCTTGACCACTAGACGACAGAGGCCGTCAGCAGGTTCTATACAATTTGTCATAATTGCAAATTGTTTCTTCCCACTGTGAAATGCCTTTATTCAGGAGGCGAGAAAGAGACACATTGTGCACTGTGAAATAATCGTCTGCTTTTAACCCTTCAACTTTGAAATCGTTATTGGTGCTGTTCAAAGTAAATTTTGTAGGAATCAGTGAAGCGATACCTTCTGGCTATCATCTTGTATGATGGATGTTTATTTTGCTTAGAAAGTTGTTCAAGGCGGATGCTGCTTTACTCCCATTACTCGCAAAAGTTTTACTAAGTAAATATTTGTAGCATAAATTAGTACCTAATTTGTGATTCTCTTTAATTTTTACCATGGCAGTCATGTGGAGCTGTAGTTTGATCTCAGAAAGTCTATCTGAACATCTGATATTCCCTATGTTTTACGGTTGTAATTTTCAATTGGATGTTTATTTTTCTTCAATTAAATATATATTTACCACCACCGCCAAGGGCTTAACTAAGTACTGACTATGCAGAGTAGTAGCTAGAGCTAAGCTATCCCTGTAACAGGCCGCTGAGGCCCATAGGACTGTGAGATGTCGAGGCTCCCAAACTTTCTACAAAATCGGCTCACAGATGGTGGTATGTTTGTCAGCCTTACGCGCCGGCCGCCCTTCCCCTCCCTACCCAGGAAGATTCCTGGTACTCATTTCTGTTACAGGCTGAGTCGACCCAAGGGTCATAGTGGGGCTGGAAGGATTAGGTCAGTTGAATAAAATCCAACGACGTCATCGAGAATCGAAACCGTGACTTTCTGCTTGTCGCATAATGCCTCAGGGATAGCTTTACTTTTGTTTTACCTTTACCTTTACACGTTATGACCATTCGGAACTTTCTGAAAGGGGTCTGTTAGTCATGATAAAACTGATAAATTGGTCATTGTCAGCTGTTAGTTAAATGTAAAATTGTAAGACGTTTCGGATGATGCATCTGCCTTAGTTTTCAGGCGTAAAAGAGGAAAATATTCTGCTAAGTTGGACCCGTTAAACAGAGTTAGTCTCGATAACAGGAGAACAGTAGGTGTTCTCAGCGGCAATTCTCCTCTTGTCAAATGTACATGCCAGCGGGAATCAAAGAAGAGACATTTGTCAGACATCTGTCATTTGATGCTAGTATCGGAACACTTAATCTGCTTAGAACTTCTTTGGTTGTCAATTGATCGAGACACGATTTGTCTACCGGGCCCAACTGAACAAGATCCTTTCTCATTTTTACACCTGAAGACGGAAGCAGATCCAGCTTTCTGAAGGCCATAAAATTTAAATATATCCAAGACAATTGAAAATGAACACCACAATGGGTTTACAGCCCCTACGTTATGTAGCTTTAAACACTGAAACCATTGTCATTAAATAAGGATATGAAAGGAAACGGTCGTGGATTGTTTTAATAATTGTAATAGGGACACTGAGGAAGACAGCGGAAATCCTTCAAGTTATTCGGTTTTAGAGTTAGGATTGGAAACCAAGATCTCCCATAAAAGAAGCAGGAATTTTAACCATTCATAAATTAGGTTCATTTCTTGCATATATATATGCCTCTTGTCCTTGTTCTTTTTCTGTTTACGGTGCAGGCAGAGAAGCCTGTTCCGACTTCAAAAGATCGATTCAAGGTTTT
Source organism: Cryptotermes secundus (assembly GCF_002891405.2). Lineage (NCBI taxonomy): Eukaryota > Metazoa > Arthropoda > Insecta > Blattodea > Kalotermitidae > Cryptotermes > Cryptotermes secundus. The sequence goes on along the minus strand of NW_019738961.1, from coordinate 1,434,732 downwards.
CTTTATCCGCCTCATCCTTTTAGTTTATATAGCATAAACCGTTTCAGGACTCTTTCATCAGTCATTTCATCCAAGTGATGTATCTAGTTTTGTTGTTTCGTCTATTATCCTTTGCTCTTTTCGTGCTTTGATCTCTCCCATAATGTCTTCATTCTTGATATGACCTGGTGTACTATTACATATTTATAACACTCGACGTCTCACAACCCTGTGAACCTCAACGGCTTTACCTCTTACCTTTATGTGTTATAATTTGATGTTATTACCATAAATGTGTACGCTTTTGTCATCTTCCACATATTCCTGAAGTGCTACATCTCCCTCGCATCGGACAGAATGCAGCTGATTTTAATCAGCGTTTCATTACTTTTACTTTTAGTCCTTTTCGCTTGTAATTTATACTTCACTCAATAACTTGACTATCTGTTAGCAATAGATTGAATTAAGTTGCAACTGTAAACACGAAACTGTACGCATTTATCGGTGCTGTGGATGCTGTAACTACATTAACTGCTCGAAAAGTAATATTACATGCTCCATTAGCCTCCGATGTAACTTTACGCTTGCCTGAACACCATTAGATTCTGCTTATTTTCAATTAAACACTTCATGGAATGCATTTTATTATGCGTTCCACTTTATTGAAATGAGTTTAGTAATACTTGAAAGGCTTTCTTTCTTGGTTTCTACGTTCTTTCCCTTGTGTGGAGGGCAACGATGAGTTGGCGGAAGAAAACAAATTGTACATTTCGACTATCGCTTTCGGTTAAGGAATTTTAAACGAAAGAATTAAAAATTGGGATTACCGCTTCCATTATATAAACATCGGTAAGACTGATGTAGTGGTAACGCTGTAGAATTGCTTTAGGGAGACTCTTGGTTCGATTCTATGTCGAGATATCGGTATCATGAAAATATTCATGGTCTTACCCAGTCTCTCCAAGCAAATTTCCGGGTATTACCTTGATCAGGCATTGCTCGCTTCCTTCCGAATCCTTTAGTGAGCTGTAAGTTGTGGAGATCAGCGATAGCGCTGTAGTTACCTGTCATGCCGAATGGTGGTTATAAGTGGTCAATAAATTCAATATTCAATCCAAACCCCATCTAATAGTCACCCGAAATGGTGACAGTATAATCAAGAGGTGTAGATGTTTATGCTAAGTATAGCGCCCATAGATAATGTCAAAGTGAGATAATTGTATCGCTTCGTTTAACTAGGCAAGCCCTCAGTACTGTTAGTTGACAAGATCTGTGCTTGTATCGTGTGAAGAGTGGGAAAGTGTAATGTGTCCGATCGGGTAGGTCCCTAAGTGACGCGCGTCTCATTAGAGACGGGAAATGTACACCAAGGCGTCTGTCCATTCGCTTCGAAATTAGCGTAGGCGGATGCCATTATGTTCACGCACGAAGGAATTCCGTAAGTAGCGCCACCTAGGTTTGCAGCAGCATAGCGACTGTTAGGGGGCTATACGCTCGCTCGTCAGTCCCACTCGGCTCGGGTTCCAATGAGCCAAACTCGTCCGTATGTGGGTCGCCACGCTCATACATGTGTGGTGAAATTAATCTGAGCCCGGCTCCTCGCCGAGCCAGAATCGCGAGCCAGACTCGTACGTGTATGGCCCGCTTTAGAGTCTTCTTTGGCCGACATGCAGAGAGTTGGTACCAGGCGAAAGGAAGTTGACCCTCCAGGTTGGGGTTTTTGAAGGTGGGGTAGTAACCTGCCTTATTAAATAGTGTGTGTATCATGTACTTGATAGATATGGATACATGAACATGACATGGCCCTCATTGCCTGTACCATGAAGTAAAAAGTGAAGTTTTCCTTGTATTTAATTAATTAAGCGTAGTGTCATGAAGACGTAACGGGGAGTGGAGGTATAGCACTAGATGGGAGTGGATGGTCAGCGTCACGCCCTGTACGATTTACCCCCGGAAATGAGCCTCCAATAACCATTGAATAGAAATTTGTGTGTGCCCACCAGTGTCGGTTTGGACGCTGTGGAGAAGAAAACAATCTTGCCTTTCTCGAGAATCGAACACCGGCCTTCCGGGCCGTAGCCCTTCGCTATACCAACTGAGCTATCCCGACTCATATGCCATGAAGCAAGAAATTATGTCCGTTTCTAATTTCAAATCTATGAACTCACAGAAGGTAAAAAAGAAAATTGGCAAAGTTACGCCTGTAACAAGCCGTGGAGGCCCATAGGGCTGTGAGACGTCGAGGTTCCCACACTTTTTAGACATTCGGCTCACAGATGGCGGTGAGGTTGTTAGCCTTACGTACCGGATGCCCTTTACCCTCAGGAAGATTCCTGGTACTCATTTCTGTTAGAGGATGAGTCGACCCGAGGACCATAGTGCGGCTGGAAGGATTAGATCAACATCACAGCCATCTTTGAGCAGATTGTCTAGAAAATGTAGGAGCCTCGACGTCTGAGAGACGTATGGGCCTCCATGGCCCTTCAAAGGGATAGTTTTACCTTCTTAGATTCATAGAAGAGTGGAGGCCATGTTAGGTGGGTCACTTGTCACCACGGCGTGGCGCGTCCTCAGGTTGCGGATGGAGGAGGCGGCCTCCAGATACCGAGGGTAGCTGCGAATGTATTTAATAAGCAGTCGCGTACAGCCTACAGAGGGTGGTCCTCTAGCTTTGGGGTTGGGCTTGGGGCTAATAACTCCTAACCGTAAAAAAATAGTCATGTTACGGAAATGAACACAAAGCCTCGGACTTGGACGGATCCTCTGGATAAACAACCTCGGCTAAAGAGAATGGATATGAGATTCGGTTCCTGGAACGTCAGAAGTTTGTATAGGGCAGGTTCGCTCAGGGCAGTGGCAGAAGAAATCTTAAAATATAAGTTAGATTTAGCGGGAGTTCAGGAGGTCAGATGGGATGGAGATGGCATCGCACCAGCTAGAGACTATACATTTTTCTATGGAAAGGGGAATGAAAATCATGAATTAGGTACAGATTTTTTCATACATAAGAGAATCGTATCAGCAGTTAAGAGGGTAGAGTTCGTTACTGATAGGATATCATATATAATACTAAAAGGCCGCTGATGTGATATCATTGTTATGAATGTTCAAGCCCCAACAGAAGATAAGATTGATGACATAGAGGATAGATTCTATGAAGAACTAGAACATGTATTTGATAAATTCACGAAGTACTCTATGAAAATTCTGTTAGGAGATTTCAGTACCAAAGTAGGGAGGGAAGACATCTTCAAACCAACAATTGGGAATGAGAGTTTGCATGAAATTAGTAATGATAATGGAGTTAGAGTAGTAAACTTTGCCATATCCAAAAACCTTTTTGTCAGAAGTACATTGTTACCACATCGTAATAATAATATCGGTCTAGGATGATGATGTGAATCTACTGGGTGATAATGTACATACCATAAAGAAAAACACACAAACTTTAATTGACGGAAGTAAAGAGGTTGGTCTAGAAGTCAACACAGAGAAAACGAAGTATATGTTACTGTCTCGTCACCAAAATGCAGGGCAAAATCATGACATAAAGATAGGAAACAGATGTTTTGAAAATGTGGCACAGTTCAGACATTTGGGAACAACGATAACAGATCGAAACCTGATTCAGGAGGAAATTATGAGGAGATTGAACTCAGGTAATGCTTGCCACCATTCAGTCCAGAACCTTTTGTCTTCTCCTCTGCTGTCCAAAATCATAAAAATTAGAAAATACAAAACTACAATTTTGCCTGTGGTTCTGTATGTGTGTGAAACAGCAATAATACAGCAATAATAACTATGTTCTCTGTGGACCGTGCTACAACTCGTTCCTAGGTAACACAACAATACTCGACAACAGAAGAGGTTCTTTCTCTGTGATCCGCACCATGCCCAGTGCTGGGCATTGGACCAGTATACACGGATTCTGACAACATACGAGGTGTTTACTGTGTGGTTCACGCCATGCCCAGTGCTGGGTAACGGGCAAATGATACGTGACATGTTTTCTGCGAAGTCCGACGTAAGTCTATACAACGACAGGCGAAAAATTGTTCGGAGGTCAGATCAGTAGTTGAGTTCATCTGGGGGTTCAGTTGTGGCGTGTTAGCCAGCGGGCAACGGCGTGACCACGGAAGCTGAAGAATCTTCAGTGTTGAGACCCGTTGCCGGGAGGCGACAAGTGAGGGCGGATTTAGAAGACGGATTGTGAGTTAGTGTTGGGCACGACCATAAATACATGGCAATGCGTTTGAAATATCTTACTGAAAAGGATTATTTCTTTGTTCATTCGTGGTCCCATGTAAAAGGAGGTTTTGCTCTCGGCCAGTATGGCTGAAAGTCAAAATTAGTCTCACAAGAAGTTACTTAACAACTGTCGTTACAACGTCCATGAATGTGCAATGATGGTATTTGATGAATAATGACCTATGCATCGGTACAGATATTGCGTATTCTTAAGATTTAGAAACTGAGGTAAAAAATAAGGCTTTCACGGATGCCCTATGCTCCAAGTTGGAGCAACAGGGATAGATAGACAGATAAGATAGACAGACAGACAGAGAGACAGATTGATAGATAGATAGATTTTTTCCTTCAATAATAATTTATTTGGCAATAACAATAATAACAGTATCAAATAACAAATAACAATTAACAATGGCTTATATTAATTATAGTATGACATATAGATGGAGGCTTATGTTTGTTTTTGCATGTTGATATTTAGAGGTTGTTCACTATGATCTGTCCGTTTGTGATTCTGCCCAGGATGTCGTTGTGTAACCAGTAGTTCTTGAATGTTTTCACGTCGTTTCTCCAGATACTGTGGTGCATTTCCAGTTGCAGACGGAAATGCAGTCTCATTAGGAACATGCGGTGGTAGTTGGCTTCTTGATGTTTGGTGCTGTTTGCTGTCGCTGCTATGAATGTCTTGTAGATTGTGGATTTGGCGAAGACTATTAGGTAGTTTGCAAGTTGCTGTGGGGTGGTATGGAGTGAGGGGTAGCCATAAAGGATGTGTTTCTTCTGTAGTGTGTGGGGTCCTAGTAGTTTATGGAATGTTTTTATGAGTTTGTTATAGAAGTCTTCGGCATTGAGGCAGTCTAGAAACATGTGTTCAGTTGTCCCTGAGGTGCCAGGGCACAAAGGACAGTTCGGTGTATCTTTTTTCTTCCAGCGGTGGAGTTGCTGGGGCGTGGTGATTCGGTTATGCAGGATCTTCCAGGCTATATCGCCGTCTTTGCTGAGTATGTGGGGGTGATATACTGCTTCCCAATTGGGTTTCCCTAAATTCCAGCAGCATTCGCCCTTTACCAAAATGTGTCTGTTTAGGTTCAGCTTGAGGAGGTGTCTGTAAACTATGCGTTTGGATATGGGGAGCGGAATTAATTTGTTGCTGGGTTGTCGGATGACGAAGGTATGGTGGGGTTGGTGAGGCGTGGCTTTGGCCGGTAGGTTGGGATAATGGTGTCGGAAAAATGTTTCTGCTGTTTCAGATTGGCTTTCAGTCTGCGGATGGTTGGTTGGGTGCATTGTTCCGTGTTGATATCCTCTATTCGTATCCAGTCACTGTTGTCCTTAAGTAGCTCACCTACGAAGTTGATGCTTAGTCGGTTCCAGGTCATTTCAAATTTCAAGGTGTGGCCGGAGATGCGTGGGGTTAGCAGTGTGGAATCTTGTATGGGGGTGCTCCTTAGGTTGTCATAGGATTGTAGGTTGGGGTTTTGGATGGGGTTCATGGTGTGCCAGGCCTTCAAGGCGCTGGCGTAGAATGATGGCATTGCTGAATATTTGGCTGGTTTTAGCTTTAGCTTGAGGATATCCTCTGCTTCTATTGCTGGGGCATATGCTAGGATGTTGTAAGCCTGGAAGTGCCATGCGTTCCCTCTGTTGGTGTTGGTAATGAATTTGGTTAGGAATGTGATTCTTAGGTTTGGGATGCGGCTGGAGAGGTGATGGACTCCTATTCCGCCGTCTTCTAGTTTTCCATAAACGAAGTTGGGATGCTTCAGGTGCTGCCCTTGCCATATGAACTGTACTATTAGTTTGTCCATTGTATTCAGAAAGTCGCTGGTGGGTTGTAGTATTGTGACTACATGAGTGAGTTTGGCGCTGACTATTTGGTTGAGTGTGCGTTTCCGGTCTTGGAAAGACGTAGTATAGGAGGTTTTCGTCCATTGATGAAGTACCGTTCTGGTTTTGGTTTCCAGTTCAGACCAGTTTTGCTGTTGCCATGCTGCTGTGTTTCCAAGATAGATTCCAAGGAACTTCCCTCCTTGTGTACTCCATTGGAATCCTAAGGGCTTGTCTGGGCGTGTTCTCCAGTTTCCTGCGAATAATCCTGTTGACTTCTGTACGTTGAGTGTGGCACCTGATAGGCCTCCATAGGTCATGAATGTGTGTAGTAGTTTTGGAAAACCTTCGTTTTTGGTGCTGAAGATAGTGACGTCATCCGCATATGCAGTGGTGACGAGTGTTCTGGTGACGGAGGAGGGTATTGTGAGTCCATATTTCTGAAGGTTGTTGTTACACATTAGTAGGAAGGGTTCGATGGTTAGAGTGAATAGTGGTCCGGAGAGGGGAGTCTCCATATCGAATTCCTCTGGCATATGGGAAGGGGGCTGTGAGCACACCACTGATCTTCACTAGCCCTTGGGCATTGTGGTATATTGTGCGTATGTTTTTAATGAAGGTTTTGCCGAATCCGAACTTCTCTAGTACGTGGAATATGTATGGGTATTCGACGCAGTCATTCGCGGAGGCTTGATCTAGCGATATGACTGCGAGTTGGAGATCGTGTTGGTTGACATAGTCTATGGAGTCCCGGATAAGGTGTAGGTTGGTATGAATGCTTCCGTCGGGTATGCAGTAGCTCTGATCAGAGGTGATGAGTTGGGGGGAGCACTGCTGTCAGTCGTTTGGCGAGGGCGCGTGTTATTAGCTTGTAGTAGGTGTTCAGTAGGGTGATGGGTCTCCAATTCACCAGTTGTGCGAGGTCTCCTTTCTTGGGAATGAGGGTGATGATTCCGTTAAGCATGGATGCGGGCAGTTGTTCCTTTTGAAAGCTTGTGTTGGCCACTTGTAGGAGGAAGGGGCTTAGCTCTTTCCAGAATTGCTTATAAAATTCATAGGTGAGTCCATCTAGCCCGGGTGATTTCCCTGGTTTGGAGTTTTGGAGAGCACTTAGGAGTTCATTCATGGTTAATTGGGCGTCGCATTTATGTCGTTCATCTTCGTCTAGGGTTGGTATTTCGGAGAATAGGTCTTCTCTTATGTTGGGGTTGTTTCCTTTTGTGTTGTAGAATTCTCGGTAGTAATTTCGCACTTCTTGCCGGATTCGGTTAGGTTCCGTGATAAGGGTGTCTTGTATTTTAAGGGTTTTGAGTTGGGGTGGTGTGTGGGGGGAGTTTTGGTTGGGAAAAATCGGTCGTATTTTTGGGGGGTTTTGGTTTAGGTTGTAGTTCTGTAGCATTCGGCGCTTGGCGTCTCGTTGAAATTTTTGTTGCAGTGTCGTTCCTGTTGTATTGAGAACTCGTCCTTCGGTTTCGGTTAGAGTCTGTTTCTTTGTCAGATATTGTGTTTGTTGCTCTAGTTCTTCGTATTGCTGATTCTTTTGTCTTCTCTGATGCTCTTCGTATCTTTGTGTTTGCAGTTTGAGCTCTTGCTTCATGTCATCCCGTAACTGTTGTGTATCTCCTTTTTCCGTGGCTGCAGCTGCATAATATTTTATGACGGTAGTTGTGATGTCGGTGAGGGTGTTGTCGTTGAGGAGTTGATTTTGAAATCTCCAGAGAGTTGAACGCTGTTTTCTTTGCGGTGTGATTAAATTGAGGGAGAGTCCTGCGTGGTCTGCGAAAAGGGGGCATATTTGAGGGGAGTGTGTTTGGTGGATCCATTGTTTAGAGATATATATCCTGTCTAGTCTGGATTTTGGGTGCGTTGTTTGATTCCCGCGGTATGTGTATTGATTGCTTCCTGGATGGAAGCTTCTCCACACGTCGATTAAGTTGTGCATTTGGATCATTCTGCTTATTAGTTGGGCTAGTGCCGTTCGTCTCTCCGTGTGGTTTTCTCTGTCTTGGGGCGTTAAGGTGACGTTCCAGTCTCCTCCAATGAGGATCTGTCTCTCTGTTGGTATATTGTCTAAATGTGTTTTTAGGATGTTTGTGACTTCTGTGGCTTGAATCGTGTTTATCGGCATGTATATGTTTAGGATTTGGAATTCGGTATTATGCAGGGTGATGTNCAATGGCTGTTCCGGAACTTACATGCATCGCTGGGTTTTGTATTATGTTATACTGGTGTAGTGTTGGGAGGTCTGTTATATCTAGGAGGTTTGTTTCCTGTAATAGGACGATATCTGCTCGTTGTCGCTTGGAATATAAGGCCAAGTGGTTCTGCTTTTCTATTCCTTTTATGCCTCGTACGTTGAGGGTGAGTATCTTGACCATAATGATGAGTCATAGAACGAACATACGTTCTTCTTTTTTTTATATACTAAATTTAGGCCATGCAGTGGTCGCTTCTTGTGTTCTGTTATTATTATTATTATTATTATTATTATTATTATTATTATCATCATCATCATCAT
>NW_019738961.1:1411216-1426083 GCF_002891405.2 Cryptotermes secundus | reverse complement strand
GGACATCCTGATGTTAAATGGTCTATAGTTCCTTCGTATTCTTTACACAGTCGACATTATTGTTATTGTTATTATTATTATTATTATTATTATTATTATTATTTGAGGCTCTCAGTTATGCGTTTCATCCTTCGACGTAGATTGTTGTCTTTAGTTTGAAACAGATTCTCCTCCAGCATGCTGACAAGTCCTGCAGTGTTGCTGGTGTGTTCTTCGGCTATCACCTTGGGGTCTTTCTGTCTCCTGCAAGCTTTGAGGAAGTGCGAAAAGGTGTTAATTGATATGGGGTGCTTGCCTTGTTCTTTTAAGTTGTCGCATAGTGTGTCGATGGCTTGTGATCAGTTATCATTGTTCTGTCTCTTGGTGTTGTTGGTGTCATATCCCTGGGTGGCTCTTGCAGGTCTTCGGTTTCGTCAGAGAGTAGCTATTCCAAATCAGTGAAATCTTTCCCTTCTATTGTTTACTTTGATTCATGTGTGTTTTGTGGATGTTGTTGCTGTTGTTTGTGTCCTCGGTTGGTTTTCTTCGTTCGAAGGTTTAGGGTGTGGGGCAGGGGGTGCAGGGTTCTGGTGTTGCATCGTCCATTCTCTCCGACGCTTGGTGGTGTTCCGTATTCCGTTTCCGTTCGCCAGTCTGCTTGGGATTTTGTTGACCTTGAGGCTTCGAAGTGAGGGAACGTGATCTTTATGCTGCATTTTTATGATATGTTTGTGTTTTCCGTTGGTTGGAGTCTCTGTCGCGGCGGAGTAAGTACAGGGAAAATCGTTGTGTTGTTCATGGTGTTTGCTTGCTTCTTCGCGCTAGCGTCAGGCGTTGTAGTGCTGGCGGATTGTGGAGTGGGGGGGTTGGGGGTGTGTTGTTCTTCTTCCTGTTGCCAGGTCCGCAAAAGTAATGGGGCCTAACCTTGACTGTGCTTTTGTATGGCAGTTTGTTTCTACGTGGCCTGGTTTATGACAGTTGCTGCATGTGATGTCATCACACGAGACGTAAATTACATAATTTACCCCCTCGTGATCTACGTTTATTGTAGATGGAATTTTTTCCTTGTCAGGTATTATCATGTAAACCATTCTTCGGAAGGATTTTATGTTTTAGGTCTGGATGGGCTGTGGAGATGGAGTGTTGTGAGAGACGGGACGTAGGTTTCCCAAAGCTATGCAGTAACGGGATCAATGAATCGTCAGGAATGTCCGGGAGAACTTTGCTGAGTACGACTCTTTTAGATACCATAATGTACGGCCTGCACTGGATGTAGGTGTCTTTAATGTTTATTCCGCCATGGCCACATATTTCCTGAACGTAAAACTCTGCGGCAAGATACACACAGATTCTTCCGCCACTCAGCCTTGAGTCGTATTTTATGTTACTGCCCCCAGTACTGTCCGCTATTGTCCTGAGTTACTGTTCAATCGTGAAGCCATCTACGGCTTCAAAGATTACTCCGAATTTTCTGTTTGGGGTGTAGTTAGATTGATTAGCGTGTGCTGTGGATTTGGTGGGTGTTTCACTGTGTTTGGTTGTTGTGTTGATGGGAGTAGGTGGGCAGGGGGTCTGTTGTGGTGTATTACAGGTTATCTGCTGTATGTCCTTGGTTGTACTGGTTCCGTTATTTGCACCGTTTCTGGTTCTCATGTTCTCAATGATCACATCAGCCGACATGTTCCTTACCGTGGTTGTTGTACAGGTGTTGTTGTTGTTGTTGTTGTTGTTGTTGTTACTGCTGCTGTTGTTGTTGCCATTGGGACGACTATCTTCCATTTCGTCCTCCCGGTCGCTCATTGCGGTGGTTGGATCGTTGTTCTGGAAGCCTTGCTGCTTCACAGTATTACACTTATTGTACGTTAGCACACGGTTATTTTAATTTTATTATTTTATTTGTAATATATATAGTAGTAAGATTTTCAGAACGTTCACAACTATGGAAAAGTAGTTAAGTCGTAGCACACTGTGAGTTATGAGTTGAGGTTTAGATGTTAAAGCAGGCGGTACATGTAACAACCACCGCGTTTCAAAGGGTTAATAAAAGCACTAAATCATTATGCACTTATAAAAGTTGTCCCTGTTCTTAACTAATTAAGCACTATGCCATGAAGGCGTATGGGGGAGTGGATGTATAGATATACATTTTCTTGACCTCGTCATTAGCTGGAGGTGAGTGGTCAGCTTCACGCTTCGACCGCATTACCCCTGGGGAAAGAGCCCCCGGTTACCCATTGGGTATAAGGTTGGGTGGACTTCAGAGCCGGTCTGAACGATATGGAGAAGAGAAAATTCTTCACCCTACCGGTACTCGAACTTCAACTCCTCTGTCATCCAGCCCGTAGCCAGTCGCTTTACCGACTGAGCTATCCCTGGATGGATAGAGTCATGAGATTATGTGGAACAGACTCTGTTATCACGCAATAGGCGTTCTTTACTCAAAAAGGAAAGCAGAATATTGTATATGCACAGCCTGCCATATGTGCCAACTTTTACCGTAACGCAGGCTACAGCTCTCTGCAGTGTGACTGTAGTGTGAAAGTGGTAGGTAGGAATCTACAGGGTGTCGTTTCCCATAAAACTTCATTCTACAGAAACCGAAAGAGCTCAGTCGATATAGACACCGACTGCGCTATGGGCTGGGCACAAGATGAACAGGGTTTCTATTCCCGGAAGAGATACTCGTAGATTATTCTCCGTTCCAAAACTTCAGAATGAGTCTACTATATACTACTCTCTCCAAAAAGTATCCGACCTTGGGCCGGGAAAAAAAGTTCCGTATCTGGGTGGTTACAATGCCTAATCCCCTTCAAAGTTGGCCCCTTGTGACTCCACACACTTAGCCCAGCGGTCCGTCCATCGCTGGAAGCAATTCTGGAAGGATTCTTTTGGAATGGCGTACAGCTGCGCCGTCCCATTCTGTATGATGTCCTCGCAGCTGTCAAAACGGCAGCCTTTTAGCGGCGTCTTCAATGTCGGGAACAGCCAGAAATCACAAGGAGCCATGTCAGAAGAGTAGGGAGCCTGGCGAACCTGCGGAATGCCGTGCTTGGCCAGGAAACCCTGGATCAGGTGTGATGAATGAGCTGGGGCGTTGTCATGAAGCAGCTGCCAGTTGCGTGCGTCCCACAGCTCCGGTCTCTTGCGCCGAACTGCATCACGAAGATGGCGGAGGACTTCTTGGTAGTACTCCTTATTGACAGTTTGGCCTAGTGGTGTGTACTCATGATGCACAACACCCCGGTAATCGAAAAAAACAGTCAGTATCACCTTCACATTGATCGGTACCTGTCGTGCTCTTTTGGGCATCGTGGATGTTGGATGCTCCCATTGTGACGCCTGGACCTTGGTTTCCGGGTCATATCCGTACATCCACGACTCGTCACCAGTGATCACAGTCTTCAGGAACTCAGGATCCCTGTTGGCGCACTCCAACACGTCCTGCGCGACCTCAAGGTGGAGATGTTGCTGCTCCGGCGGAGACAGTTTGGGCCAAATTTTGCCGCCACTCTTCGCATGCCCAAATCCTCAGTTAAAATTGTGTTTGCGGATCCTCTGCTGATCCCAACCTCATCAGCAACTTCACGGATGGCCAAACGACGATCCGTGATCAGTGTCCGCACTTTTTCAATGACCAGCATTTCGGCTCGTTGACGGTCTCCCGGAACTCTGCTCAATGTCCGCCGACATACGGCCATCTTTAAAGCGGTTGAACCACTCTTTAATTTGAGTGACCCCCATTGCATCATCGCCAAAAGCCTGCTGAATTTTGCGAATTGTTTCCGCTTGGGTATCCCCAAGTTTCTGACAAAACTTAATGCAGTATCGCTGCTCCAAGCGTTCTGTCATCTTGAGCGAAACGAGAATGCGACGAACACGCGTTACACCACTTCGTATTCTGGCAGCCACAGAGGCATCCGGCAGTGTTGCGAGTCAGCAAAAAATCACGCATGCGCATGAAAGTCCCTTCTACCACTACGCTGAGTTTTGCCACCCGTTTGGCAATTACTTACAGCGGAAATAAATAAAGTCGGATACTTTTTGGACATACGGTATATGTGTCATGGTTCCTTTCCCCGGAATTGAAACGGTTTGGGCGTGAAACTAACCACTCACTTCCATCCATTGACGTCAAGAATGCGTGGATCTATACCTCCAGTTACAGATACGTTGTCATGGCTCGGTGCCTAGTTGTAGAAAAGGATGGTTTTGCCTTTAGCTACATATTTTATGGGGGAGAAAACCTGAAATCTCATGTCCAACTATAATGGATTGTTATTGTATATAAGAACATGGTGGTGGCTGTGATGGGACATTGCGTAGCGATGCACTGAGTTATTTCGAGGATCGAACTCGTTATTTTGCCAACGCGAAGTCGTTTTATTTGCGAGAGCAAACTCGATTGTTTGCGAGTGCGAACTCATTCTTTACTGAGCTCGAACCCGTTCGTTTGTGAGAGCAAATTCGTTTTTTTTTCCGAGCAAGAACTTATTCCTTTGCGAGAAAGAACTCTTTCCGTTGCGAGGACGAACTCGTTCCATTGAGACGACGAACTCATTCCTTCACGAGAATAACCTCATTCCACTGAGACGACAGCTCGTTCCTTTGCGAGTTCGCACTCAGGCGGAAGAACCGGACGCTCCTCAAGTCAACTCCGGGGGAAGTATTCCCCGCAAGTTTGCTTCCCCGTCACTCTGTATAGAAAACTATGATGCACTTGCCTAATTCCCTTTCAAGCCACTAATGTACTGACTTTGAAACATAAGTACAGGGCCAGATTCAGTAAATAGCTTTATATAATTCTCTAAAGACTCTAAAGGGACAGCTCTTTATATTCTGCGTAATTTAAGATAGGTACAATGGCACAATCTTCAATAAACGCGTTACGTTCTATTTAACATATTAAGGACCGGCGATTTAAATCACCCTGGGGACAGCCATTATTAAACCTACTATCCTAACACTTGAACTGTTCACTTTAAAAATTAATATAAAATCTCATAATTCATTTTATGAACTAAAATTTTTGGAGAAAACTTACCAATACTCCTAGAAGTGCTTGAGGGTGTGATATTTCTGGAAACATTCCCCTTTGTGAAGTGGCTGTTGTGCCCTGAAGGCCGACTTCCGGTAACATGTTAAAAGAATATTTAATTTTTTTATTTTAGGGGAAAATGTTGGCTAGAATGAGTAAGTACTTTGGGAAATACGAGTGAGACGTATGAAAGAGAATGTAGAGAAGGGCTAAGAAACTTCAAGGAATTCCTACGTATGGAGTTAGACGGACGTTAGCCTGTGACGCGGGGATATCCTTTCAGCATAATGACGTTGATGGTCACAAAATCTACCTTGAGTGATGGCGGGACGTTTGGAGGTAAAAGTTCTAGCCAAATGTACTAGCCGTAAGGGGGCGTGTCCACCCCCAAGGATCCCAGCCAACGAGAGCTAGCTACCTTGGGACATAACGTCATTGTAGGCGGACTTGCACCCTCCGGGAAAGTAATGACTTAGCGAAAATACAGGTACATAACCCGGGGAGTAAATTAGTATGAGAACTATTCAAACAGTAATTTTGGGCAGTTGTAGCCGGAGGCTATGCAGGAAGAGGCATCGACTGGATGCCAGGCAACGCCGTCCGTCTGCAAGCTCAACGCAAAGTAAGTGGAACTACTCTTATCGCCATGCTATTTAATTGTGATATTATTAATGTGTAACTTCCCCACCCCCTCGTTGGTGGCTCCACCTAATCGTGGTGAGGGGGTTTGAGTATGCCAAGGACCCTGAAAGCTATACCAGCGGTAGCGTAGCTACTGGCAGGGCCTCCCTTGCTGGACAGGTCAAAGGGTAGGCATCAGACGAAGAGAGACACCAAAAACTGATGCCGGAAGCAGCGTCATCAGCAGCGACTTGAAGCACAGAGTAAATAATGCTCGAGATGGTTCAAGTTCGTATAGCAACAGGCGTGACCAGAGTGGTTTGAACGCCTANTCTATAGAGAGGTGTATAGAGATATATATATATATATATATATATATATATATATGCAGGGGGTGAGAGAGGTGTAGTGGAGATACACGGATGAGTAGAATAGGGAAAAGAGGAGACTAGCGACCCGCAACTGGGTGAAATGAAGGAAAATACGAGGTCCAAAAAATCGCCTAGAAAGGTGTAATATGTAATCCGACACCAGTCGGCTCTGTATAATGTATATAGCTGTATATTGACTGAAAATGTGAATTTTTTTGATGTGATTTCCTTCCTTACCCCATTTCGCACCTGCGCTCTCCTGACAAGTCCTGTGAACTGCGCGCACCTAGCCAATGAAGCAACGTCCGAGGAAGTAATTTAACCGTTTTGTTAACCCCTCTGTTACGGTAGTACAGTGGCATTACACAGAACTTGCAAATGTATACATACTCCTTTTTTATGAACTGCGCAAATACGGCATCGCCTAGAAGGCTGCTTCCCTTTGGAATGATCACTCTTCACAATTTTCACGCGGTTATGTTTCCGCATATCACCCTGGGGGGTCCACATGAGGCCTGCGTGGGGTGGGAGTTGTTGGCCCTGGTCGCACTAAGTCTGTGTCTGACTCTTGTTCTGCCGCCACCATCTGGTCTGTAGCCCAGGCCTTTGCCACATTCATCAGAAATGTTTTATATTTCAATTTCTAATCAGGGTTTAGATTTTGTCATTTTTTTAGATTTTTTACTGTCCCCGCAATGTTATTACCCCCATTATTGTCGGAGCTACTGTCACTTTTAAGACATATTTGGAAGGACTCCTTGGACGGGGGATCAGCCCGTTGCAAGGCCACTACATACACACAAACAGAATAAATGCAAACAAACATCCATTCCTTGAGTGGGGTTAGAACTCACGATCCCAGTGTTCGAGCGGTCGAAAACAATTTCATACCTTAGTCTGCGCGACCGCTGTGATCGGCACTAGGTGGAGGTGAGCGGTCAGCTTCACACCTCGACCTATTTATCTTTGGCAGCCATTGGATAGGAGGCTGGGTGGTCCCCAGGGCCCCTCTGGACGATGTGGAGAAGAGATATATGATGCCCTGCCGGGAATCGAACCCGAGCCATCCAGCCCGTATCCCGTCGCTATACCGACTGAGCTCTCCGCACCCCGTACATCCTATAACCTCCTTCGAACGTTTTGTTGTAATTCGATATTGCGCCTTATACTCTCAATACACGAATTTTCCTCGTTCCATGTGACACATTTTGTATTTTGCTGAAATGTCGGTTTTTAATTCAGCCGTAAGTAACTTCACTTAAATGCAACGAACCCCGTTAGAAAAATGTACACGAGTGTATGTTATGGTGTACACTGTTGCTAGTCATGTGTTTTGCCCCGCCCTTTGCGCATGTGCAAGCGCTAGCTGTTGACAAGTATTTCCGCCTACTTCACTGGCAGTGCAGAAACACGGATCTGTAAGCAGTTCCAAGAAATCGAACATTAAACTCCAGTGAGTCATTTCATTTGTTTTCCTTTAGGTCAGGCACGTATTGACTCCTGGCGTCGGGGCAAATACATAACTCAGTTTTATTTTATGAGTTCCATTCTCATGCATAAGCTCATAGTTGCTTGGGGTAGCACTGCATTCGCAAACGAAACAATGCAAGAAACAATGTAATCTTAATTTGACTTTATGTGTCATGGTAGTGGAAGAAGCCGGGATAGCTCAGTAGGTATAGTGAGGGCTACGGACCTAACTGTCGAGGAGTCGGGATTCGATGTCCGGCAGGAGCCGTGGTTCATTCCTCTTCTCCACAGCGTCCAGCCCATCTCTGGGGCCCAGCCGGCCTCCTATCTAAGGGGTGCCGAGGGCCCTTCCCCCGGTGTAAATGAACCGGCGCGTGAAGTTGACCACTCACGTCCATCCACGAGTTGAGTCTAAGATTACGTGGAGCTATACATCCACTCGGCCTATCAATGTGGCCTTGCGGTCTACGACATGAAATGTCTTCGCCCGCTCGAACGCTGTGATCGTGGGTTCGAATTCCACTCGAGATATGGATGTGTGTGTGCGTTTATTCTGTGTTTATATTGGCCTGTGTGTAGGTAGTGGCCTTGCGGCGGGCTGATCACTCGCCCAGGGAGTCCTACCATTTGTGTAAGATAGATTACGAAACTGCAGTGCCCAACAAAAGGCTGTAGAACCATTGATAAATGAATGAAATACTCTCCATGTCTTCATGGTGTGTTTCCCAATTAATGAAGCACAGCTTTGTTTCCTTACTTTGACTTTACCTTAACCGGTACTAAACTCTTTTAATATCTTACGATGTGGTCTTCAGTTTTAGACAATGTCTGCTCTTCACAAAATGCTATTAGAACGATCGAACCTCAGGTTATGTGATAGGTAGGACATGGCGCATGCGTGGGAAAAATAATTTACAAATTTGATGGAGAATCCGAAGCACGAGGTGGCGTAGTTGGTTTACAAGCCAGAAGGTCGCCGGATTGAATCTCAGTGAGGTGGATATTTTCAATCTACCCAACCCTTTCAGCCGCACTGTGGCCCTGGGGTCGACTCAGCCTCTAACAGAAATGAGTACCAGGAATATTCCTGGGAGTGAAGGGCGGCCGGAGCGTAAGGCTGACATCTTTACCGCCATCTGTGAGCTGATTGTCTAGATAATGTGGGAGCCTCTACCTCTCACAACCCTATGGGCCTTCACGGCCTGTTACAGGTATAGTTTTACTTTACTTTACTTTACTTTACTTTACTTTATCCGAAGAACTCGGTCATCAGAAAATGTAGACTTACGGGTTTATAGAAGAATATCAAAATGGGTCTCAAAGAAATGTGATGTGCTTATGTGAACCTCATGCGGTTCAGGTTATGGACCAAGTGATGGACTCTTGTGAACGCAACAGTGTACATTTTGGTTGCATAAAATACTGGAAAATCTCTTGAGTGTCTAAGCAACTGCTGGCTTGTCCGAGATGCAGAGAACTTCGTTCAGTCATTAAGGACCATAGGAGGGTTGTGTACGAGACGGAGTAGCTCAGTCAGTATAGCGACTGGCTTCGGGCTGGACGGCTAAAGGGTCGGAGTTCGAGTGCCGGCAGAGTCAAGAATTTTCTCTCCTCCACGACGTCCAGACCGGCTCTGGGGTCCACCCAATCTACTATCCCATGGGTATCGGGGGCTCTTTCCCCGGGGGTAAAGCGGCCGGAGCATGAAGCTGACCACTCACAAGCAACTAGTGCCTAGGCCAAGAAAATGTGGATCCATACATCCACTCCCCATACACCTTCATGACGCAGTGCTTAATTAGTTGAGCACAGGGACTACTGTACCTTATGAGAGTTTTGCACTGAGACTGCTGTTGCCCACGGAAGTTCGGCAACGCAGGCGTAGTCTAACAGTTCTCTTTTGGGGGCCGCATGTACCAAGTTATATACCCACCAACTTTTGTTTTCATCGGTAAATAGTTTCACGATTTATAAGCATTAATTTGGGGCTTCCTCCGGGTGAATCATTCTGTAGAAGGAACGTTAAACTGGAATGAATCGTGCATGACTGCGATCGTGGGGGTGGAACCGGCCTAGGGGGGGCATTCCAATCACCGGATGTATGTGCCGTGCTGCGGCGCCAGGGACGCCGTTCCCGTAGTCTGATTACAGATGTGGCTACGCTAGACAGAGTGCCTGAGTAGTCTTGAGGTACGAAGGACGGTGGTCCTGACTAGGTCTTCCTCAAGACAAAAAGGCTGGTCCTTGAAGACAATATGAAACTCAAGACTAATGGACTAATGTTTTTTTTGGGGGGGGGGATTCGTCCATCTTCTTATGTTCTAAAGAACACAACGTTTCGGAAACTGGCTCTGTTTCCTTCTTCAGGTGACGGGGTATGAGACGCCCACTGTGTTGGGTCCGTTAGAATGCTAACCTCGATCACAGTGGCTGAGCGGTCTGAGGCACGAAATGTTTTCGCCCGTTCCAACACTGGGATCGCGGGTTCGAATTCCGCTAGAGGCGTGAATGTTTGTCAGTGTTTATGCTGTGTTTATGTTGTTCTGTGTAGCTAGCGGCATTGAGACAGGCTGATCCCCCGTCTAGGGAGTCCTACCGACTGTCTGAGGCCAGACGGGCTAAGCCGTCAAGAAACAAAAAATAATATTGTGACGTATAGACCCTTTTTATCCAACGGCTCGCTAAACACCGTCCAGCGGAGACCGAGCCCGTTGGTAGGCAAAGCCTACAACATTACGCGTCAACAGTAGGCAGTGAAGTGTTTTCCGTGAGGTCAGACCCGAGGCTATGTAAGAGTGAGTGACTCTGTCTCCAGTAGTGCAGTGTGGTCAGAAGTCGAGAATGTCCACTCGAAGATAATGATTTGTGAAATGTTATAACAGATTGTATAAAGGTCCAATAAATTCGATCATCAAACCCAAACCCCGTTTTATAAGTCACACAAACCCCGGATACGTGACAATATTTAAGAATCTAGAGTTCTCGCCCCGGAGGAAACGCTCACCATATCAACGAAGGATGTGTAGATTTTTTTTTTGGGGGGGACATTAATGTTTATTCTGAGAATCATACGAAAAACAGATGCTCACTGTTGGAAAATGCAGAATTTTTTAATGACAAAGCAGGTGGTACATAAAGCAACCACTATGTTTTAAAGGACTAAAAGCAAAAGGGACCAAAGCGAGATTAGATAAGGAGAGAGTGAGTTGTGTGTTACGTGGGCAGCTCGGGTATACTCAGGGACGTTTCTTCTGGCCGGTCAAGGTCATCTACTCACCCCACCTATCTCTTTTCTCCTCCCTTTCTGACATTTGTTGGGAACGGAAGTATGTGGAGCGGGTAGCGAGGGGTAGCCCCTACAGGCCGACAGTGGGAGGTGATGGAATTACCTTGAACAGCCAAAAGAAATGTGCCGTACTATAGAATTAGTAGGGATATGCAGTCAGAAATTACGATAAGGTGAACGTGAGGCCGCGAGGAGCAGAGGTGAGAAGTCTCAGACATGTTTTGCTTGTGTAGCAGCAGCAAAAGACGCTCACAGTGGCCGCGCGGTCTAAGGCATGAACTGTCCTCGCCCGCTCGAACGCTGGGATTGTAGGTTCGAATCCCACTTGAGGCATGGATGTTCGTGTGCGTTTATTGTGTGTTTGTGCTGTCCTGTGTGTGCAAGCAGCGGCCTTGCGAAGGGCTGATCCCCCGTCCAAGGAGTCCTACCGACTGTGTAAAAGATCGAGAAACTGAAAAGCCGTTAAGGTCCAACAAAGAGCTGTAGAGTCATAGATAGATAGATAGATAGATTTTTATATAGATAGATATAGATAGATAGATGGCAGAAATAAAAGTTAAAGCTGTCTCTCTGCTTAATTAAATAAGTACAACGAAATGATAACGTAAGGGGTAGTGGAGGTATAGGGCCACGCATTCCAAATTCGGCACTATATAGACGTGAATGGTCACTCTGAGGCCGCCTGGGGAGAGAGTCGCTGCATTGGACAAGAAGCAAGGTGGGCCCCAGAGACGGTATGGACGCTATAGTGAAGAGAAAATCAATTTCCGTTTGCTGAGAATCGAACCCCAATCTCTTGGCCGTCCAGCCAGTGGTCCGTCGCAGCTGGGCTGCAGCGAGTTTGGCCCATTGTGCGTACGGGTTTCTCTGACATTTCGAGGTGTAACCTTTATAGTCCCTGCCTGGGGTACACTGGAATACGTGCCATTAGGGTGTGTAAAATGTCTCGCAGTTAGCTACTGCGTGCGGAAATGCCAACAAGGGCATTGCGTGCGGAAGGGTCCTGACGAAGAAAGGAAGATTGAACGGCGGGAAACAACGGCATCACCGATGCCTGAAGAAAACACGAAATTCGGAAAATAACTTTATGAATCTCTCCATATAATATTGAGGCAAGAAAAATTGTAAACAAGTTAGTAAATGTAGGATTTGATGTTCTCCCACCAGTGGTTAAGAAGAGTTTTATCGTCTCGGATAAAACGTAGTGTAAAAGGTTAAGTAAAATTGTCCCTGTGCTTAACTAATTAAGCACTACGGCTTGAAGGCGTATGGGGAAGGGGATGTATAGATCCACATTTTCTTCACCTCGGCACTAGTTGGAGGTGACTGATCAGCTTCACATCCCGGCCGCTTTACCCCCGGGGAAAGAGCCCCCTGTACCCATTGGATAGGAGGCTTGGTGGACCCAAGATCCGGTCTTGGCCCTACCGGGACTCGAACTCCGATCCCACAGTCATCCAGCCCATAGCCAGTCCCTATATCGCTGTGCTACCCCGGCTCCTTGTGGCAAGTTGAAAGTCAACCGAGGTTTTGAGGAAAATTTTGCCACTTGCTTTCATCCTGGTTTCTTTGTTGGTAATTCTTCGACACTGTAGACAGAGGCGACAAGTTGTTCGTAAATGGCCGTTGACTTTCAAAGGACTACACGGCGTTAAATGCGAGAATGCAGCAAACGGACGCATGGCGTAAAGTTTCTGCTGCGCGCTTCTGTTACTGCTTTTGGATTTTCAGTTCGTGAACGGCGTCGAGAACGGGAGACTCCATTGTTGCTTGTTCGGTAAACTGTTCACGTGTTTGAAAGACCATTGTTGAGTGCTACATGCACTGACTAGCTAACGAACCCCAGAGAACTGAGTCCTTCTTGAGAAGCCGCCAGTAGCTCAGCTACGCAAGAATTTCCCAATATTATATGTTTACACGGACCGTCTACTGGTCTCTATCCTGAACCAGATGAATCCAGTGCATACCACCCCATCCAGTTTCTGTGAGATCCATTTTAATATTATTTACATGTACGCATTAAGACCTTTTGTCTTCTTGTCTACTGCCTGAAAAAATTAAAATATACAAAACGATAATTTTGCCTGTGGTTCTGTATGGGTGTGAAACTTGGTCTCTGACATTAAGGGAGGAACAGAGACTGAGGGTGTTTGAGAACAGGGTGTTGAGAATATTGGACCGAAGAGAGATGGAGTGACGTGAGGTTGAAGAAAACTGCATAATGAGGAGCTTCATAACTTGTACTCTTCTCCAAGTATAATTAAAATGATCAAGTCAAGGAGTATAAAATCGTCTGTGCATGCAGCATGAATGGAGCGAAGACGATTGCATATAGGATATCGGTCGGAAAGCCAGAAGGAAAGAGGCCACTAAGAAGACCAAGACGTAAGTGGGCGGTTATTATTAAAATGGGTCTTAGAGAGATAGGATGGGGTAGTATTTACTGGATTGATCTGGCTCAGGATAGGGAGCGGTTGAGGGCTCTTGTGAACACGGTAATGAACCGTAGGGTCCCATAAAATGCTGGGAAGTTTTTGAGTGGCTGCACAACTGGGGGCTTCTTAAGGAGGGCACAGGTCCTTGAAGTTAGTTAATTAGGAAATGTCTGTACTTCGTGCCCATTAATTTAATTATTTCTAAAACTGTAGGACTAAAGGAGTAAATATATGTGACATAAAGCATTCGGTTCATCTGTTTCTCTCCTACATATGTTAAGCAAGTTACGCTCCAGTGGTTGCCTGCACACAGACACGTGTAAATTCGCGATTACTGGGTTTTTGGATTCTTTGCTCCGTCCGGAATTCTTTAGTGTTCTTTGGACAACCAGACGACACCCCCGGTAATCCCGCGTGTTATACACCATCGTCAGAGCCCTTTAGAACGCACGCGTAAACTGTTCTTTATTTGTGTCCCATTCTAACCGAAATTTTATTGTCAAGAGATGTCTTTAAAACATTAAAACACCAAGTTTCATGAAGATCTTTTCAGTAATTCTGAAGATATTTTGTTCGTACGGACAGACGGACAGATGGAACGAATTCAGTACACTTTAATATAGCACATAAACCACGATATAATATTATAATGCCCACAGAATTCAGGCGTAGGTGTTGCAAGTGAAAACCGCCTGGGATATCGCAATCCTTGTAAATAAGGAGAACTGAGCCATCCTGGGCGGTTATATTTCTCTTGTCCTCTCATCACAAATCTACTCTTCTCTCTTGCTTTCCTCCCCTCTGTTCTGTTCCCCCTCTATTCTCAATACGTAATGAGGTCCCGTTTCCTTACTAAAATGGTGAAGACACTTCGACACTTTTCCAGTAGGAGGATTCACTTCCGTTATACTTTCTGCTTATACCAGCACAGGCAGGGCAGAAAGAAACCAACGAACCCAGCCACCGTTTCGTAGATCTGGGTGTGATGCACAGATGCGGGGTCCGAAATATTGTGTGGGTGGGTGGAAGTGCGCATGCCCGAATCTAAGAGTCACGCAACAGAAGACACGCGTCATCTGGATGTCATATCTCATAATACATGTTGATGCAGTAAGACCTGACGACGTGTATTGTTACGCAACCCGCATTTCCGTGTGAACGATTCATAAACTTGTTTCCATCTGTGTAAACAAAAGTGTTTATTGTGTAAAAACGTTGAAGAAATGAGCTATTACATGCAACCGATAAGTTGCATTTTCCTGTGTGAGTTAAGCATGAGATGATGAGAGTGAGATGGAAGATTAAACAGGGAATCCGAGAGAGAGAGAACAATCAAAACAAAGCAACATCCCGAGTCAGAAAGAAATAGGGCGGGGATTATAAAAGGGCAATGGCTGTCCTTCTCCGTCCTTGGCTCTCATTGGCTGTTTCAGTAAGGACGTCATTTCTGCCAATGTCTGATTCATAGATGTTGCTCTTGAGAGCGTTGAGAGCGTCCTGCAAGGGCATCCATCACGCCGCACTAGTATGTACAGAGATTCGACACACCCACGCGTGGCTTCAGGCTTGGAACTTTTGTAATTTTCTAGCTGTACACAGAACTGGAGTTGCAGATGTTTCGTCAGATCTGCAATACGTTTAGATATCCTCTGCATAATAATAATAATAAT
>NW_019738961.1:1390209-1408611 GCF_002891405.2 Cryptotermes secundus | reverse complement strand
TAGCTTTACTTTTTTACTTTTTAATCTTCTTGTCATTTCTTGTTCAGTCACTTTGGAAAGCCGACCCTTCTTAACTCGACAAAATTCTCCAATTTTCCATTCCTTTCTGATGTAATTCGAAGTCAAAGCAAAGACAAAGTTACTTTACGACTGGCGGTTTACGTGTTTATCGAGTCGTTGCCTAGCAATGGAAATCCATGTTACAGTATTTTATAATTGCAGAACTTTCTTAATTATTGCAAAATTAATTCTCTCTCAAGTTTGGATCTATATTTCTTTTCTCTCCGCACAAAAGTTGGAACACTGACGGTATTATTATTATTATTATTATTGCTTAAATGATACAAGTTGCCTTGTATTGTCTCTCATGTCTGTGTATGCAAAATTCATGGTGTCGAGCCGCACCTGGGGCCCATGACCAGATATTTATTACTGATTGACAGTTACGGTCTCGTTATTGTGGGGGGCCCTCTCTGACAAGAGGACGGGCCTTTCTTTTTATATGCTGCTGGCCCTTGCCAGCGCAGTCTCTCTCGGGTCTAAATTTCTTGTGACTCGCGACCATATTTTACTTTCTCAGATTTGAGACTTACCTTTTCGTCACCTCCTACGACTGGCATAGCTACGGTGGAGAAATTCGACCCCGCCTCCACACGGGTTAAATGTAGAAGCAATTTGTTTCGTGTCCTTTAAGGCGCATCCACATTACTCGTGCTCGTGCTCATCGGGAGACTCGTCTGGCTTTTACTTGTGCTCGTAAATCTTCGTCCACACTACTGCAGTTGCTGGCCAGGCTTCGGCGCGTGAGGATCCGTATATTTACTCGTAGTGTGTATAGGCTGTGGTCGTATTTTAATTTATTGGCTATAGCTTTTAAATTAAAAATTAAAAATTTGCTTGTCTCGTGACTTGTCATATCGTCCACATTACTCGCGAGGATAGCGAGTCACACGAGCACGAGCACGAGTAATGTGGACGCGCCTTTATACTGCTTCTCTTTAAAGGAAGTTGAGTGTCTACCAGGTCGTCGTTCCGATGTTTGAAGAACAGGACTCTTCAGTGTCGTCCTGTTGTTCGGGCCACAACACAGCATGTTCAGATCTTTGTAAAAAAAATAAATTTAAATGTTCCTGATTAACAGGGTTTTCTTATAATATGGCCTATTAACTATAATTTTGTTTTTCACGGAAATTAAACAAACAAGTGAAGACGTTGAGAGAACTTATCCTGAGTCTCTTCTTCACGTTTATTCCTAATATTGCTGCAGTCAATTAGTGACTGGAGAGTCAAAGTCTCTTAAGGCGCAGAACTAGTCATAGACTAAAAGCCATGTTACTTATTTCCTCATAAGCTATGAAGTTAGTGGATGGAGTTCACCTTCTCTCTAGCGTCATCGCTAAGTTATGAAAATGTAATTTTAAAAATTATACGAAAGAGCGGAAAGGTAGAGAACAGCTCATTCTACTGGAATCTTGCTTCAGCAATTATTGTAATGTAGTAATTGTCTTGGGTTTCGAACGAATGCAGCTGTGTACCTTAGCTTCTGTGGGAAAACAAAGTAGGTTCTTGGATTGCCTACAAGGCGGGAGATGGAGACGAATTCTCAGAAGGGCGTTATGCTAATCACATTTTTTTTTGCTGCAAATTACTGAAAGAGATCTCTAGAATCCTGATGTACACATGTTTTTCTTGTGACATCCATGCCAAGGCTGCAATTAAGCAACCTCCAATATTAGCGTGATTGATGGACAGTATCTATTTTAAGCTGACATTTCTAAGTAAGAAAGGCTCTCATAGTAAAAATGTTATATAAGTTTGGATGTCAAGGTCGCACCGTGCGAGATTTTAATTTCTCGCTCCGGTGACTCTGAAGATTGTCTTCTGAGATGTGATGTATCCTGAAGATGGAGGCAGAACATTCCTCCGAAACCTTAGTAAGGCTATACAAAAGTACATGGCGTCAGGTCCTAGAAGACAATAATACACAAGGTCGAAAGTTGTTCTTAAAAAATATTTTTTTTTAAATTCGCTTAGTGGGGGGGTGGAGTCCAGCTGGGTCCACTCGGCACGGCGGCCACTGATTGGCCTATTGTAGCCTGCCCCCGGGTGATTATGATGATGGAAAATTTGGTGGAAAGAAGATTGGCAGGGGAAACCGAAGTACTCGGAGAAAACCCGCCCCAGCGTCACTTTGTCCACTACAAATCCCACTTGACCAGACCCGGGATCGAACCCGGGCCGCCGCGGTGAGAAGCCAGCGACTAACCCCTTGAGTTATGGCGCGGCCTAACTTGTTCTTAGATTAAAAAATGTTTGCGCTTAGATAAGTGAAAGTAATTTAAATTTAAGCCTTGGGGCTAATAATAAACTGTGGATTGGAAGGTTGGGGAATATTGGTTCTATTCCCGGTAGGAATACAAATTTTTCCGGATTAGCTCTGGTGCCCACTCATCCTGTCATCCAATGGGAAATGCGGACTCTCCCCCGAAGGCAAAGCAGTCGGATCATCAAGTTTATCATCATTCACCTCCATCTGTGACCGAATATTCATGTTTACCTTGCCTTGCTTCTTTCTGCCTTGGAGAGGCAACAGGAGGAAACCGGAAAAGCATAATGAAAGCCTTCAAAGTTCGCACTCAAAGATCATCTGCATTCCAAAAGCAGCCAAGTGCCAGGTCAGGTATAGCGCCCCTCACTCACGGAGCTGAGGCCTTCTTGAGAAGCTGCCAATTGTGAAGGTACTGAAGAGCTTCCCAGCATTTTATGAAATCCGAAGGTTCATTACCGTGTTCAAAAGAGCCCTCCACTGATCCCTATCCTGAGCCAGATTAAACCAATTCATACCATCTTATTTCTCTAAGATGCATTTTAATATTGTCCACCGACCTACATCTTGGTCTTCCTGTTCCTTATGGCTTTCCCACCAATGTCGTATATGCATTCCTCTTATCCCCATTTCATGGTATATGCCCTGCCCACCTCATCGTCCTTGACTTGATCGTTCTAGTTATACTTTGAGAAGAGTTCAAGTTATGAATCTAGGTATGGAGCCCCAGAGTGTGCTAACTGGCTGCGTGGTGAGGGCTGTCACACACCTCAGGAGGCGCTAATACTTGGAGCAGTAATCTTCATCACGCGTTGTTACAGTGATCAGATAAAGGAGGAAGATATTTGCGGGATAGGTAGCACAAATAAAGGAGATGGAGGAATGCATATGAAATTGCAATAGAATCTAAAGAACACTTGGAAGATCTAAGCGTAAATGGAAGAATACCATTAAAATACATAACGAGGAACGGTGTGAGAGGGCGTGGATTGGCTTCATTAGGCTCTGTATAGTGATCAGTGGCGGGTTTTAGTTAATATGGTAATAACTGAAGAATGCCGTCTTCTAGGATGTGGCGCCGTGTAAATCTTGTGTGAACAGACGTTTCGGAGGAACGTATTACCTCCATATTCAGGGCAGACTGCAGCCACCTGCTCACGCTTCTTCCTCGCTAGCGGATTATTCTACCCTGAAGATAGATAGATGCGATACGTTCTTCTGAAACGTCGGTTCACACAAGATCTAAACGGCGCCACATCCCAGAAGACGGCATTCTTCATAGTCAGCGCCGTGAAAACCTGAAATCTTACATCACATTGTTCGAATTCTATAGAAGTCTGGAAATTTCTTGGCTAGCTAAGAGACTATTAGCTTCTCAAGTAAGACTCAGTTATATTGAGCTAATTATGGAGATGACGTGCAGGGTGTTGTATTGAGGCCCAACCGGTCAGAATTCAGAATTGCCAAGGCCGTTAAGGGCAGACAAACCGGATACAGGTGTTTTGCTATCTTCGTCGTTACGATCTTCCATAAGTGAGACAGGTTACTTAGTCATCACCGGCATATCTGATGGTCAGTACCGTGACGTCGTACACGTCATTATGTGGATATGACGTCATGTGATCAGCTTCATAATTGCGACGTAGATTTCAGCAGACACGGCATGATGACTCAGATGGCCTACCTGTTGGTGTTTTCAGAGCCTCTTTTACGGATCGTGTAATCAATGTTCTGCCAGAATTTACTGAGCATTATTACAGCTCATGTAATCAATGTTCTGCCAGAATTTTTTTTCCTTTCCTTGGCACTACAGCCCCAGTGGGCCTAGACCTACCTCCGTGAACTTCGCCGTTCACTTCGGTTTTTCTAGATCTTACCCATTCGGTAGGACTCCTTGGGCGGGTGATCAGCTCGTCGCAAGGCCTCTACCTGTACGCAAACACAGAAAAACGCACACACACAAACTAAACATCCATGCCATGAGTGGGACTCGAAACCACGATCCCGGTTTCCAAGCGAGCGCAGACAGTATACGCCTTAGACCGCTCGGCTACCGTGACCGTCTCTGCCAGAATTTACTGATCGTGATTACAGCTCATGGAATCAATGTTCAGCCAGAATTTACTGAGCACTATTACAGCTCATGTAATCAGTTATGCTACAATTTATTGAGCATTATTGTGGCTCATGTTCTGTTACTATATATTGAGCACTATTGTGGCTCATGTTATCAGTGTTCTGTTACAGTTTATAGAGCATTATTGTGGCTCACGTATTCGCGTTCTGCTAGAATTTATTGAGCATTATTTTAGCTCATGTTATCAGAGTTATGCTACAATTTATTGAGCATTATTGTGGCTCATGTTCTGTTACTATATATTGAGCACTATTGTGGCTCATGTTATCAGTGTTCTGCTACAGTTTATAGAGCATTATTGTGGCTCACGGATTCGCGTTCTGCTAGAATTTATTGAGCATTATTTTAGCTCATGTTTTCAGAGTTATGCTACAATTTATTGAGCATTATTGTGGCTCATGTTCTCTTACAGTATATTGAGCACTATTGTGGCTCATGTTATCAGTGTTCTATTACAGTTTATAGAGCATTATTGTGGCTCACGTATTCGCGTTCTGCTAGAATTTATTGAGCATTATTTTAGCTCATGTTTTCAGAGTTATGCTACAATTTATTGAGCATTATTGTGGCTCATGTTCTGTTACAATATATTGAGTACTATTGTGGCTCATGTAATCAGTGTTCTGCTACAATTTATTGAGTATAACTTTCCCAGTGTCACCTAACTTCTGGACAGAAAATTAATTTGGACCTGGACTATAAAAATATTCGGAAAATATTTCTGAAAGAAGATTTCAGTTTTAGAACTCCATCCTCCAGACAAGTTTTGGAGATATTACCTCAGACAAGAGCATGATTGCTTCCTTTAACATTTTTCCATTTCCTTATTCATTAATCATCCTATCATTCGACACTCCATATTCTGAGCTACTGGCAGCGTCTTCACTTAAACCGTGAATTAGTAAATAAATAAGGAATTCTCCCAAATAATGCATCGCTCCGCCATGAATTCATTGAGTTCTATCTATATCTGATTGCATAAATAGAAAGCACGAATGAGGTCCTCACATCTGCGTGGTCATGAAGAGTTTTATCTTCTGGCATGCAACACCGTGTGGTCCGTTGAAAGTCAACGGACGTTTCGGAGTAACATGTCGCCTTTGAGCTCTGCTCCTTACCTGTTTCAGGCTGGTTTCTTGCTTAGGCGACATGATCCTCCGAAACGTCGGCTGACTTTTAACGGTGTAGACGGCGTTAAATCTTAGAAGATACAACTCACCTATTTCATGGATATTTCGATTTCTGACCTTCATCTGTTTGTAGCTTAGTCGATTTAGTGACGGGCTTCGGGCTGGAAGACCAGGGTTCAATTTATGGTAGAGGCAATTATTATTTGTCTTCTCCACGGCGTCTAGATCAGCTTTGGGGGTCCACCCAGCCACCTCTCCAATGGGCAAAAAGGCACAGTTATCCATCTTCTTAACTAATTAAACACTACGCCATGAAGACGTACGGAGGAGTGGTTGTATAGATCACATTTTATTGACCTCGGCACTAGTTGGAGGTGAGTGGTCAGCTTCATGTCCCGGCCGATTTACTCCCGGAAAAGAACCTCCGGTACCCATTGGATAGGATGTTGGGTGAACCCCAGAGCCGGTCTCGACGACTTGGAGTAGAGAGAACTCTAGACCCCACCGGGACTCGAACTCCGGCCCCTCGGTCGTTCAGCCCGTAGCTAGTCGCTATACCGACTGCGCTATATCGGGATCTGTTTTCCTTGGGGTAGATCGGCAGGGACGTGAAGCTGACAAGTCCTCTCTCTCTAATAATGGTGGAGCTATACCTCCATTCTGAAATTTGTTATCATGGCGTGGTGCTTAGGTAATTAAGCGCAGGGACAACTTTAACTTTTTTATCGGTGTATTAGTTAACAAGTTTCGGGACATGTCGGCCCCATTTGAGCACAAGGATTCTCTCACCAGTAAGCAGTAACAGATATAGAGCGCTCTTGCGCGGTTACTCCTAATTGATTCCTTCGTACGGAAAGCGTTCTTGGAAAATACCCGCTGTGCTGCTTACACTCCTGGAGGACGACTCGCGTCCGGAGTCAGTTTCTTCTGCCTCTCCTCTCTTCTTCTTCTTTTCTTTTTTTCATCGTAGTCGACCATGACAAAGCCCAAACGACCTTGGCAATCTTTTTTTCCTTACATGCCGTGTTGCTGTTTCCTCTTTTTTCTTATGGCATCTTGCTGTGGCGCGCGGAATGAATCACTATCCAGTCTCATCAGGGACGACCTCTGTTTATTATTGAATTACACAATTCCACAATGCGCTCATCTTCTGTACGCATTTCTCGTCTGCATGACCTCAGCTCCGTACCAAGATGCGTAATTACCGAACGTGGCTATTGGAATCGCACGTCATAAGTTACACCATATTAGCAAAATGCAATACTGTCTTCTGAGGTATGACGCCGTGTAGTCTGGTGTTTACAGACGTTCAGTATAAATGTTTCCGTGGAAGATCCCTAAACATCTACCATACTATACGTCGTCACATCTCATAAGATATCTTCAGGGTAAATGTGTGAAGAATGTTTCGCTGAGACATATTGTAACGGGTATGTGTGACTTATAATAACGTGGTTTTGATTGGATGATTTGATTTACTTTTCACTCCTTGTACAGTTACTCGTAATCACAATAAATAACGCTATCTCTAATCTATCAACTACACAAATCACTAGGACATGATAAATCTTCTCAGTCTTCACTGGTCGTATCCTAGCAACGGTTTTATAAGTCTCACTGTATATGAATGATTGTATAAGGGATGTGCCAAAGTAATCTGACTGTAACTTCAAATCACACATGAAGCCTTCTCTTCACAGCGGACAAGTGAATTGAACTGTCGGTTCAAGTCAAGTCAAAGTCAAAGTCACATTGCGACTGACGGTCAGTCAGTTTTAATATTTATTACAGAAAGAGCTGGTATAGTGGCGGGCTAACGGATGGACGGCCGGTGTTCGATTCTCGACAGGGAGAAGGTATTTTTCTCTACTCCACAGCATTCAGATCGGCTCTGGGGCCACCGAGCCTCCTACAAAATTGTTACCGCTGGCTCTTTCCTTCAGGGATAAAGTAACCGGAGTGTGAAGCTGGCCACTTACCTCCGTGTAGTGCTGAGATCAAGAATGATGGAGCACAAGGACAACTTTACAGTTTACTCTTTTTATTTATTACAAAAGTTTTAGCTAAATACAAAATTATTGCATGCAAAATGTAACAATGTATGGATTATTAATTTAAGAGAAACACATTGTTATTTCTTTATAAGTGAGATGTTTCCTTTTATGTCCTTAATGCACTACAAATGCTCTGAACATGGCAGTGCTTTCGTCGAAGCGTCATCACGCTCCTATGTTCAAACAGCTGGTGTAAACGGACTGGAGGTGTGTCGGGTCTGAGGTCCTCTCAGCGGTGGTTATGAATATATCGCCTTGCAGTCCGTTGAAAGTCAAGAGACGTTTCGGAGGAACATGTAAAATGGAGGCGATATGTTCCTCCACAGCGTCATATCCCAGAAGATAGAACTCTTAAAAAATAATTATTTAAGATTAAGGTAAATTTGCCCCTATGTATAATTAACTAAGGACAGTGTCGGAAAACATGTTGGGGAGTGGAGGTATAGCTCCACCATTCTTAACCTTGGCACTGTGTGGAGCTGAGTAATAAGCTTCACGCCCCGGCCGCTTTACCGCCTGGCAAAGAGCGCGCGGTACCCATAAGATAGGAGGCTATTTTTATCTCAGAGCCGGTCTGGACGTTACAGAGAAGAGAAAATCTTGCTCCTGCAGAGAATCGAACCCCGGTCGTCCAGCCAGTAGCCCATTGGTATATCGTCTGAGCTAGCCTAACTCCACGCTTTTAATATTAACTAATTTAATATATTGCTCTTTTCTAGCCATAATTTGTGAATATACAGTATGATATTCATATTCGCGGGACATCCTATACCTTGTGGCTGCACGCCGGTTACAGAACACTTGCCTGTAGGATGCTCGTACCTAGTAGAATCACTATATTCGTTACGAGGGAAGTGTTCAGAACAACACGTGTTCTCTTACAGTTCATTTGGTTGTTTTATAATACGAAGCTAATATTGAATCTAATAAAAGAGTAAAACTTTTGAAATTCCTATAGCTAGTGTACCCTCGTAATCTCACGCACTTTCTAAAGAAATTCAATTTAGTTTTTCTTTTTCGTGCTTGTGGTTCCTGGACGTAGCATTTGCCTTTGCTGGGCGTTTGACTCTGTCCGTCATTCCTTGTTTCAGCAATTATGCGGCATCACACAAATTGTCTACAGCGAAACCAGACAATCGTGTAACATAACAGCTGACGTGTTACTCTTATATTATTATTATTATTATTATTATTATTATTATTATTATTATTATTATTATTATTATTATTGTTGTTGTTATGCCCCTGTTCGCAAATCCGTACACTCACATAAAAAAAAATGAAAGTTCAAAATTTCATATCATCCTGCCGCAGTTCTGCGGCTGCGCTTATGACTGCTTTTTTGAATGCTACAAACTTTGACCTTTAAAGTGGACTCTGGTCATTTTTATTCTTCCTGTAATCTGGCGCTCCCTGGCAGAAATCATCAGCATCGGAGATCGGATCACATAACTAATCTTAAGCTGTGTCATGGATATTGCATGTATATGTACGTGTATTTAACAGTGTTAACAGGGCCGTCTGCAGGACAGTAATATCCACGGACACAAACAAATCGATACTAACGCATCAACATTCGTTTATTGGGCAAAGGCATTTCCCTACATGTTTCGACCTTCATTAGGTCGAATTTACAAGGATTCAATCTTCGATCTTGAACTATGTTCTTTAATATGGATTCATGTTATTACAATTTATTTCATTTTGATAGCGGATACTACTTTTTGTTAAATAAAATGTAACAAATACACACGAAATACTCTAATAATATACAGTTTTTAACTAAGTTTAAGATTTTAAGAATAGTATACATATAGTTGGGATTTAATGTTAATATAATTTTAACCTTAATAATAAATTAAACTTAATTTTAAAATTTTAAATTAACTCGAATAACGCTTTGATTTAGAGACTTGGTTCTAAATAGGCTTAAAATCGGAAGTAGTCGTCAGGATTTTTTGTTGTGGCCGTAGTTATTAGCTGATTAGTCGTAGGTCGACAAAACGTGAAGGCGGGGGGGGGGTCTCAGAATATCTTTGTCGCGTTGTTTTACTTCTAATCGTCATATAATGATCTCCCGAACGTTTTTTTTTTGTGTTACTCTCTGCCAGTTTTTTTCTTCCGTATGTAGAGAGTTTAGATGTCTGTGTGTTATGTGCATGCGAAGGGATCTCCGTTGTTGTTCACGTTGATTTAGAAATATAAAACAATTTCAGCTAACAGGATACTTTTTGGCCGCGTGTTCCTGCAAAGTTAACAGAAGTTTTGGAGGAACACGCGCCCATTTGCAAGATCGAAGAGCAAAACCAAGAAAGTAAAAATAGAGAACCACGGATGAGCACTCCAAAAGATTTAGGGAGCACATTTCTCCGATACCGGATTTAAGACCGCCTCTGTGGTCTAGTGGTCAGAGTTCCTGCCTACAGATCCAGAGGTTCAGGTTCGTTTCCCGGCGCTACTAGATTTTCTGAGAAGTAGTGGGTCTGGAACGGGGCACACTCAGCCTCGTGAGGATAATTGAGGAGCTATTTCAAGGAAATAACGGCTCCGGTCTAGAAAACCGAAATTAACCACTGTAGGTATTCATTGCGCTGACCACGCGACACCCTCTATCCGCTAAATTTTGCACTAACTTCGCCGATAAGTGGCGGTCGCTCGGTCGGTATAGTTCGCTTGCAGACTCAAGCCACCGAGTTTTTTTCCTTCAATGGTGTGTGAATTTATACTGGACTTTACACTGCCACATCCCAGAAGACAGTAATTTCCATAAAGCCAACTCTGTGGCAGTCACAAATTCCATTAACAGATATATGCAGGATGATTCTAAATTATTTTCGGGGTTTATGCATCCTGTAATTTTCAAACCGGAAAGAACAAAATAAAACTGCATGCGAAATACGAAAGTGCAACTCAAAAGTTTTATTGCTTGGAGAATCTCTTGAACTGTCGTCATTTTGAGGTATGACGTCATATCTTCTCCTAGACATCAAAGAGATGAGTTACGAAATAATTATTTTTTTTATAGTTCCACTCTCATATTGCGTAAGCCGTTTTATTTTGTTATTTTAGGTTTGAACATTATAGGCCACAGAAACCCCGACAATAATTTAGAATCACTTTGTAATTTCGAATTCGTGGACCAAACTACAGTAGGAGTCTCTAAGACTCATATGTTAGGAATGTGGTCGCATTTCCGACTTAACTGCTATGTAATTTTCGACAATAAATTAGCAGGTTTCGGACAACAAATTTCACAGTCGCGATACCAACGTGATACTGCAAGAACAGAAGCTCTTTATTTATTAATAAATCTCATTCATATAAGGTATGACTACTTTATATCATACTGTGCATCCGTCCAGCTTGTGTGAACGTAATATTAGTAAGGGTAGTGTGTAAAAGTAGAATTTTACGAAAGAGACAGAACGAGTCATAGAAGAGATGTGCAGAGAGGGTATAGTGAGTCGCACTTCATTTTATGCATAGAAACAGACATTTTGGGCTCTGAGAATGCCCAGGCCAATCACAGTGGCCGCGTGGTCTAATGCATGAAGTGTCTTCGCCCGCTCGAAGACTGGATTCGTGGGTTCGAATCCCACTCCTGGCATGGACATCTATGGGCCTTAATTTTATATTTGTGCTGTTCTATGTGTAGGTAGTGGCCTTACGACTGGCTGATCCCCCATCCAAGGGGTCCTACCGACTGTGTATAAGATTACGAAACTGAAAAAGCGGTCAGGACTGCGTACAGAGGACTGCAGAGCCATTGATGAATGAATGAAGGTGCCCAGGCACTTCATGATTATTTTTGTTAAAGTGGGAATGTAAAGGTGAAGCACTGGGAGATGAAGAAAGTGAAGCGCTGGGAAATGAAGAAAGTGAAGCGCTAGGAAATGAAGGTAAAGCGCTAGGAAATGAAGAAAGTGAAGCGCTAGGAAACGAAGAAAGTGAAGCGCTAGGAAATGAAGGTAAAGCGCTAGGAAACGAAGAAAGTGAAGCGCTAGGAAATGAAGAAAGTGAAGGGCTAGGAAATGAAGAAGGTAAAGCGATGGGAAATGGTTCTCTTTACGTTCGGAAGCGGCACTTCACTGCGATGGGTCAGAATTTTAATATTTACATTCGAAGCGTTGCAGTTGCGCGGATTTTTTTATTTTGTTTTAACGCTCGCTCGAAATTCTGATGTTCCCACCTTCCGTTTTGCACCCT
The DNA here is from genome assembly GCF_002891405.2 of Cryptotermes secundus. Classification (NCBI taxonomy): domain Eukaryota; kingdom Metazoa; phylum Arthropoda; class Insecta; order Blattodea; family Kalotermitidae; genus Cryptotermes; species Cryptotermes secundus. The sequence continues at coordinate 1,396,758 of NW_019738961.1, read as the reverse complement.
GACCTTATTAAAGAACACACAAAGATACCACGTTTGCTCCTTACCAATATGCACGATGGCTAAGGGGTCATTCCATGTGAAGACATCGAGAGAGGTCGCTCACTATTTTTAAAAAAATTCATATTATGTACACTTATTTCTACATATTTTCACACTTCAAAAATAGTTTTAAAAAAATGTAATCCGCTCGGTTCTCCCGGTACAGCTGTTTTTATGATGCGAAAAAACGCGTTTTCGGCTCAAATGGAGGTTTGCGTTATCTTCTGTATCTCGATAACTATTGCAGCTACAGATTCCAATAAAAACCAATTTGTTCCTCATGATATGGACTACAAATCAGTCATTTCAAGGTTTTACTCAACTCACTTCCTCTAGGTGTAATTAAGCTTGAAACTTACCTATCGATTTTGGGAAAAACGCAATTTTTCACCTTCAGAAACCAATGGGAGGGGAAAGTATCAGATCTGTAGTTTCTATCCTTTGTTTTTACCTACATGAGGAATATAATCACGTAGTTTTGAATCCCGTACCAATTTTCCAAAATTTTCCAGGAGCTTCCAAACTTTGCTCTGGGCCCAAAATCGGCCATTTTTAACATTACATATGTCCTGTGGAGAAGTCCAAAAAAAAAAACTTTAAATTCATAGCAAATAATGCTCTATTCTAGAGTAACTTGGAATTAAAATTACAACTTTGATATTCAACTAATAGCGAAGTTGTGGGCACTTTGAATTTTACAGATTTTGCAGAAAATCGTTCGTTTCTCGTTCAAGACGAGATTCAAAGTTTCCACTGGATAAATGAACAGGCTGCACTTCACCATTTTGTGTATTACTACAAGGCGAACAGTATAACAAAATGCCGAAGCTTGTGTATAATCAGCCACAGTTTATGTGTTCCAAAAATATCTTATTGCCGATATAATAGAAAATGTGCCTTCAGTCAGGAAAGTTATTTATTTCAGTGATGGCGCTGGAAGCCAATATAAAATGAAAAAGACTCTTTCCAATCTATGTCATCACTATGAAGACTTCGGACTTGAAGCAGAATGGAACTTCTTTGCCACCTCGCACGGGAAGAATGCCTGTGACGGCATTGGCAGCACCACGAAGAGGCAAGCAGCGGAAGCCAGTCTTCAAAGAACTCATTTTAATCAAATCATGTGCCCGCTAGAACTGTAAATATTCTGCACAGAAAATATCCCAAGGATAGTTTACTTTTTTGTGGCAAAAAGGAAGTTGCAAGAAATGAAATCATTCTACAAAACGGGTTCCAAAATTGCAAAACTGTGCTCCACACAAGACAAAACCACCGGGTCTTCCCTATGGAGGAACACACGGTCAGGTGTTATAAAACATCTAAGTCCGATGGTTTCCAAGGCATCGTGATAGTGGACACTTACTAAACTACGTGTACTTTCAAACAAACTGAAAGTTTGAAAGTACACATAGTTTTTAAATATTTTTGAAGTGTGAAAATATGTAGAAATAGGTGTACAAAATATGAATTTTTTTAAAAATGGTGAGCGACCTCTCTGGATGACTTCATATGGAATGACCCTAAGAATGCTGAAGCGATGCGCAAGTATAGCTGTACTTTCTGAATGTAGTTGAGATCCACGTTCCAAATTATTCTGCCTTAAATACTTGAGTAAACATTACGTAAGTTCATAATTTGAGATTTATTCTTAAATTTCAGCAGCAAGTACACTAAGCTCTTGCTAAACTGCGTCTAAGTTAACGTTATTACGTTGCTACTGTTTTACTCGTCCAAGCAAAAAAAAAAAAAAAAGAAGCAGACTCTGTGGCCTGTAGTCCGCAAGCGAACTATACCGATCGAGCGACCGCCGCTTGTCGGCGAAGTTACTGCCAACTTTCGCGGATAGAGGGTGTCAAGTGGTCAGCGCAACGGATTCCCACGGCCGTTAATCTCAGTTTTCTAGACCGGAGTCTCTATTTCCTTGAAATAGCTCCTCAATTATCCTCACGAGGCTGATTAGACCCCGTTCCAGACCCACAACTTCTCAGAAAAAATCTGATAGCGCCGGGAATCGAGCCCAGACCTCTGGATCTGTAGCCAGAAACTCTGACCACTAGACCGCAGAGGCGGTCTCTGAAACACGTGTTCAATTTTAACGAGGGCGTGACGTCATTCACCATTCGCTTGCGTCACCTTTGGCTACGGCTGAACACAGTATATCACATTGAACGTTAAATAAATATTATTGTAGTTTGTAATTGCATGTATAAAAATATAAAATTATTTACAGTCACGTTCATACTGTCTAGCATGTAAGTTATGGGGGTGAAGAAAGGCTGAGGAACGTATCCTGCTTAATCCTTAACCGCGTCTCATATAACGTCACGGTATCAAAAAACCTAAACATGGTGTCACAGAGGACTTCACTGTGATGTAGACATCGACAAGAAAAGCAACCATGTCGCTGTTAATCAACAAGTTCCTCTTCCAATCACTGATATGTCTGTTTTTCTCGATCTTACTTACTTACTCATGGAGCTGAGCCCTTCTGGAGGAGCCGTCAATTCTGCAGCTACTCAAGAATTTCCCAGCATTTTATGGAACCCGAAGGTTTTATTACCGGGTTCACAAGAGCCCTCCACTGGTCCATATCCTGGGCCAGATCAATCCAAATCCATACAATCCCATCCTATTTCTCTAAGATCCATTTAAATATTGTCCACCCACCTACGCCTTGGTCTATCCAGTGATCTCTTTACCTCTGGCTTTCCCACCAATATCCTATACGTATTCGTCTGCCACATTCGTGCTACATGCCCTGCCCACCGCATCTTCCTTGACTTCATCGTTCTAATTATTTTTGGATAACAGTACAAGTTATGATGCTCCTCATTATGCAGTTTTCTCCAACATCCTGTCACTTCATATCTCTTCGGTCCAAATATTCACCTCAACATCCTCAGTCTATGTTCACCCCTTAATGTCAGAGACCAAGTTTCACACCCATACAGAACCACAGGCAAAATTATAGTTTTGTATATTCCAAATATTATGTTTTTGAACATCAGACGAGAAGACAAAAGGTCCTGAACTGAATGGTAGCAAGCATTACCCAAGTTCAGTCTCCTCTTAATTTCCTCCTGAATCAGGTTGCGATCTGTTATCGTTGTTCCCAAATATCTGAACTGTGCCACATTTTCAAAACATCTGTTTCCTATCTTTATATCATGATTTTGCCCAGCATTTTGTTGACGAGACAGTAACATGTACTTAGTTTTCTCTGTGTTTACCTCTAGACCAACCTCTTTACTTGCGTTAATTAAAGTTTGTTTGTTTTTCTTTATGGTATCTGCATTATCAGCCAGTAGATTCACATCATCGGCATAGACCAACAGCTGATGTGTCCCATTTAGTTTCAGTCTCACCTGGTTTCCCTGGACCTTCCTAATGGCATATTCTAAGGCAAAGTTGAAAAGGAGTGGCGATAAAGCATCTCCTTGTTTTAAACCATTCTGGATAGGAAATTTCTCGGACAAATGTTTACCTATACGGGCTTTACTATAAGTTCCGTCGAAACACATTTTAATCAACCTAACTTGTTTCATGGGTACCCCAAACTCTATCAGAATATTGTACAATACTTCCCTCCTAACTAAATCATAGACTTTCTTGAAGTCTAGAAATAACTGATGTACGGTCTCATTGTACTCCCATTTTTTCTCCAATATCTGACGAATGCAAAAGATCTGATCTGTAATTGATCTGTTACGTCGAAACCCACACTGATGATCCCCAATAATTTCATCTATATATGGACTTAACCTTGAAAGAAGAATATTGGACAAAATTTTATATGAAGTTGATAGCAGTGATATCCCCCGATAATTACTACAGTCAGTTTTATCGCCCTTCTTGTGAACTGGTACAATAATATACTCCTTCCACTGATCAGGCAATTTTTCCTTGTGCCAAATAGAAGTAATTAGATTGTGGATCTTAGAACGTAATATTTGCCTCCTGCTTGATTAAGTTCTGCCTAAATTTGATCACTACCTGGCGATTTATACCGTTTCAATTTACAGTAGCAATTTCAACCTCAAAACGGCTAGGATCAGGTATTAACGACTCAGCTGTATGGATTTCTATCTGCCTAACAGCACTGACTCTATGTACATTCAATAACTGAGAGAAGTAGTTCCTCCACCTTTTCAAAATGTTGTGGGAATCTGCAAGCAGATCACCATTCTCATCCTTCACTAAGTTACTGCTAGGCTGGTAACCTCTCTTAAAGTCATTTATTCCTCTATTCAGGTCTCTAATATTCTTGTTCTTACTGGTCATTGCAAACTCATCAATTTTGTCTCTCAGATATTCCCTCTTCTTGTTCCTGAAATGTCTGCTGGTTTCACGTCTTATATTGTTCAGATTATCCCCATTTAACTCGCTTGGATCCTGTAACCACTGCAATTTGGCCTGCTTTCTTTGATCTAATAATTTTGAGCATCCTTCATCGAACCATGGCTTATGCTTCTTCGGTTCATAATAACCTAGACTCTCCCTGGCAGACATTTTTATATTCTCTCTAATAGTTTCCCAAGCTTTATTAACGTCCACCTTAATTTTCTTTCCTCGATCTAGTATAAGGTAAATTATTCAAAGGACCAGATATCCTCCAGGCTTAAGAAAACTTCAGTGAAATGCTTTCTCACTGTCAGAATATGTCACAATTTGTAATTAACACGTGATCTTTAATGTAATTATTCCCTGTCACTTTTTTTAGCAATGAAAACGATCTTAGCCCGTTATGCACAGGATTTAATGTGCACAATCAGCTTCAAACTTCCATGACGAAGCATATTTTGCTGAGCGACTGGCTGTCTCTTTCCCTTCTCACCTCGCGTTTTATTTTTTGGTCATCCATCTTGTTCCATGTTCGGACGCAGTAACGTCTTAATGGTTTCAAACTCAGGACCCTGAATTTAGCTTTGACATTCAACTGTAATATGGCGTATAGACCTGTTGCTTGGCAAAGTTTTGGAAACAAACAACGAGTACAGTTGTTGCTGTGCAATAGGCGAATAAAGAAAAGGCCGTTTCTGAGCAACGGCTCGATAATCACGTTCTCGCGGAAACGAACGCGCACACAATAATAGAAGAACGGAGTTTTCTATGTGATTCGCGCTGAGGAGTTATAGAGAATAGAAATGGGACAATCCAGTCAGTTGAGCTCTGCAGGGGAGACTGAGAAGCGCTGAGTTGAGTTAACTACACACGGCTGTGACAAGAGGATCTGAGCGTGGGAAGCTGAAGAATCTTCACTGATAGAAGCCATTGCCAGGAAACGTCTAGTGAAAACTGAGAAGCCTTTGCATGTTCTAGTGATTTGTGATGTACGGAGATCAGCGATAGTGCTGTAGTTAAGACTTCTTCCCGGGGGGGGGGACAGAACTATCCAGGGTTTCTTTTATTTAGAGGCACAAGAATTGTTGTAGATATCATCCTCCTTCTGTTGAAGCCGCCAGGACTAAAAAGTCGGACAGTGAATATTATGAAGAGCTTTATGTTCATGAAGTGTGTGGATTTCCCGATGAGTAGCTGCGGTTTGTGGGTCACTTGCTGCTGAGCTAACAGAGAAACCAGTTGGCAGGTTTTGTACCTGCAGCCTGGCGACATCGGGGCGCGTCCGTTCGGCTTGCCTTGGATCCTGACGCACGTCATTATTTATTGGGCAGCATTTTGCGGCGTCGATAATAATGTTTCCAAGAGTAAGGGCATAGGAATTTGGGAAATAAAACAGCATTTTACTTTGTCTTTACAAATGTGAAAATACCATGAGTCTATTAATGCGAATTCTTGTGTGCAAATAACTCTGTGAATTTGTAATTAATTTTTTTTTACGAATTCTTTCTTATATGTGACTTCAAGTATCAAAAATGAAATTCATTCCTCCCATTAATGAGAGAAATCCTACCATAATTATCCTATTTATGGCATTCTTTATGTTACTGACGGATGTTTCAGATGTGGTAACCATATTAGGCAACTTTATCAGGAAGGTTAATTAGACCTGTGTGCTTCATTTAGAAATTATCTACTACTACCTATAGCTCTACGACCCTTTTTCGTGCCTTGGCCGTTTATTGAGTTTCTTGATCTTATACACAGTCAGCAGGACTCCTTAGACTGGGGATCAGCCTGTCGTAAGGATTTAAAGATTATAGAATTAAAAATATATCCGGAAATTATGATTTGAAGTACTCACAACGATGACTGCGAAGGTCACTACCGTCTGGGATGTGAAACCGTGTAGTCTGGTAGATACTTGTAGAATATGACGTTCTAATAGCGATGATTATGAAGATTTATGTCTTCTGGGATATAAAACCTTGTAGTCCGGTAAAACTGAATCGATGTTTCGGAGGAACATGGTTCCTTGCTTCTCCCGAAAGTCTGTTGACTCCAACGAAGTACATGACGTCATATTACAGAGGATATAACGCTTCAGTATTGTTTATGAGCCACAGGCCGACGACAACAACTACTACTACTACTACTACTACTACTACTACT
>NW_019738961.1:1363185-1390193 GCF_002891405.2 Cryptotermes secundus | reverse complement strand
ACTGCTGCTACTGCTTCTACTACTACTACTGCTGCTACTGCTACTACTACTACTGCTACTACTACTACTACTACTACTACCACCACTACTACCACCACCACCACCACCACCACCACTGCTGCTGCTGCTTATGTTACTGCTGTAGTTAATAGAGACAGTTTTACTTTTAATTCCGCAAATAAATGATTTTGTTACTATTTATGTCTTTTGGATTTGTGGATATTGAGTTCCCAGACTTAACTACTCGTAGAATAAAAGAAGTTCTGTATTGCCGGAAAGTAAGAGAAAATTTTCTCACTCCGTAACCAAATAAATGTCTGCTCAGACATGAAGCCACGGACTTAAAGACCACATATGATAATGTGCTGCCTGGTCAGTGATATCACACACTTCAGTACAGTTATGCCACTAAATTGCCCTGCCTCGTCAAACTTGACTCACAACCGAAGTTTTGTTATTGACTCATATAATTCTCAAGTTGTGACGGAATTTATATTCATTTGCGGTATCTAACGAATGTAAAGATGATTTGGAAGAAGAAATTGAGCGCAGAATTATAGTAGGCAATAGACGTTATTACGGCTGTTTGAAACTTATGCAATGTCAGTTACTAAAGACGAAAATTAAATGTCAGCTGAGTAAAACTGTTATGCCCTGTAGACCCGAGAGCTGGGCTCTCAGCAAGGCTCATGAAGCGCTGCGTGCAGGCCCTGACAGCGACTGTAAGAAGAATGCACGGAGCAGTGCAAACTGATTGGATCTGGCCGAGACGTTATAATAAAGAATTATATAATATATTTAATGATGTTGATATAATAAAAAGAATGAAAATAAATAGACTCAGATGGGCAGGACATGATAAGGAGAGGTAATGAAGAAATTATACAAAGAATAATGCTTCTTAAACCGGAAGAGAAAAGGAAGAAAAGTAGGCAAAGAATGTGATGGGTGGATGGTGTGGAGAAGGATTTGAGGAACTTGGGTGTGATTAACTGGAAAAAAGGCACAAAACGGGGAGGGTTAGGAAAAGGTTTTTAGAACAGGCCAAGACCCACAAAGGGTTGTAGTGTGTATAATAATTCAATTCAGTTATTAATCATTTATGTGCTGAGCCAACAGCCGCAAGGCCAATTACAGACAAAGCACAGTGTAGATAAAAGTAATTACATTAAGGATAAACACAACGTAAAGTCAAAGACAAATTACAGGCAAGCATTCGAGGAAAAAAAATAATACATAAAAGTAAACAAACAAACAAATGCTAATAATAGCTATAATAATAATTTCATTAACATAAATCTAAGTGTTATTGAGAACTGAGATATAAAACGTATAAATATTTAATTGAGAAATGAAAAGTATAGATGTTCTGAGAATAATAATAATAATAATTCAGTTTAGTTGTTGTTTTTTGTACATGCAAATAATAATACTAACAATTATACTGTATTTAAAAACCGTTTCGTGAGAACATTCCTGGCTCCAAATGCGACAAGACCCTGCAGACAACATTAGCAGCTGCTGCACATCTAGCAGAGGGACAATTTTTAGATGAGGAGCAAACATTGAACAATGCAAAATCTATAATATAGTACTAATAACAACAATAGGAAAGCACTAAAATACAGTCAATGCAAAATAAAATAGAATACACAAACGAAGGTGGGGGGCACGCGGTAGCGTAGTGGTTGAGGGGCTACGCTGCAAGCCGGAAGGTCGCGGTCCTTCCAGCCGCACTAGGCCCTGGGGTTTACTCAGCCTCTAACAGAAATGAATACCAGGAATTAATTAAATAATTTTCCTGGGGAGTAAAGCGTAAGGTTCACAACTTTACCGCCATCTTTGAGCCGATTGTCTAGATAATGTGGGACCCTCAACGTCTCACAACCCTATGGGTCTTCACGGCCTGGCACAGGGATAGCTTTACTTTTTTTACTTTTACACAAACGAAGGTGGATAAACTGTCTGGATTGAACATAAAGTAACCAAATTCTGCAACGTGAACTGAAAGGACGCCAAGGTCGAGAAAGGCCTTGCAAAATCCGGAATTGGTATGTCAAGAGACGGAGAAACAAGCTTTGGCCATCCTTGGCCCGTAGGGTAAATATACCCTAGATAAAGGACCCAGAGTGAAGAGATTCTTGTCTTTAGTTTGGATCAGTGCGTAACAGCGCTACGGGTCATACCGCTATGCTGGCTACCGGGTTTGTGGCACACACAGTCACGATGACCATCTTCTACTGGCGCCACCAGAGCGGCCCTGACCCGTAATGGGTAATTGACCCCCCTCCGTCTAAGCCTCAAAGTTTTGCAGTGAAATTTATGGAGCTGATTGAAATATGCTCATTGTATTAATTGAAAACTACGGTTCATTAAGTTTAAGGTCAGCGCTTGAAAGTTCCGCTTTGCATTAGGTTGGAATGAATGAGATGAGGATAGCTCAGTCAATACAGTGGACAAGATGGCCACTTGAAGACCGGGATTCAGTTCCCGTTAGGGCAAGAGAATTTTCTCTCCTACACAGCGTCCAGACCGACTCTAGGGCCCATCCAGCCTCATATTCAGTGGTACCTGGGGCTGATTCTTGGGGGATAAAGTGACTGGGGATTGAAGCTGAACCAAACCCCGGCCTTCAAAGTACTTACCATTTACTGATCTTTTTCCTTGTTTTGAGAAAAAAGGAAACTTATGAGATCACTTTGCTACCTGTCTCTTTAGGTTTATGAGGCTCTGCGATCTTGCCCTCTGTCTGCGTTTCGCCCTACTAATTTCCTGAGACTCATAAATCACCTTGCTGTCTGTGTCACCCCACCCCAATTCTCTAAGCTTATAACGCTTATAGGATCTCCTTGCTGTCTGTCTCCGCTATCCTTGTTAGTCAACGAGTCCCCTGCTATTAGTTTTATATGTGGTCTGTGTGGGGCACCCGGTGGCGTAGTTGTTTGAGGAACTATGCTACATGCCGGAAGGTCGCGGGTTCTAGTCCCAATAAGGTGAATTTTTTCAATTGATTTAATCCTTCCCCCCGCACTATGCCCCTGAGTTCGACTCAGCCTCTAACAGAAATGAGTACCAGGAATTTTTCCTAGAGGGTAAAGGGCGGCCGGCGCATAAGGCTGACCTCACAGCCATCTGTGGGCCGCTTGTCTAGAGAAAATATGGGAGCCTCGTCGTCTCACAACCCTGTGGGCCTTCACGGCCTGTTACAGGGATAGCTTTGCGATCTATGTCATATCAAAGGCAACTATAGGATACTTCTTCTCAGAACTTCTTGTTTATTATTATTTTATGGTATAGTTAGAGAAGTTGCCAATAGCTTTGACTATATACCGTCGAGTGTGAAGATGATTAATAAATCATGAGCTGGAAAGAGCCTGGCTTGAAGTTCTCTTGGCTTATTTCGAGGCACTAGCCAAGTATTCTCCTGGAAGTAATGAAGAAAACCACGAAAAACCTGTCAGGATATTCGATATAATCAGCAAGATTTGAATCAGTAACTTCCAGAGTAAACGTCCGAAGTGTTACCGGTTGAGCCAGCTTGATCGGTTTCATATTTTTTATTACATTGTTATTATTATTAGCTTATTAATTAATTGATTCTGTTAACATTTAAATGCTTTAACACCTCGTGAAGCATACTCGTAGTAGCAAATTGAGCATAGAAGTGAGTTGAGACGTGAACGTTGTAACAATAAAAGTATGCTAGTTTTCGTCACGGAACATAAATCTGTGCATCTGTAAAGTGCTGCATCTCTGATCATTGGCTGCATCACTGGACTAATGTTCTTGTATCTGTATTTTCTTGCGATGCTGTTGGAAGATTACATTGGCGCTGACATTTCTGCTGGAAGAGAGCCAAGAATATTTAGAGTTTATAACGAAGCCACAGAAAGATGTTCCAAGGGCCGACATCTCCCCATTTCCCTTGCGTTCACAGGAATTTTGGTAATGATGACAACATTATAACCTTCGCTAACTATACCATGTTAGGTGGGTCACTTGTCACCACGGCATGGCGCGTCCTCAGGTTGCGGATGGAGGAGACGGCCTCCAGGTATTGAGGGTAGCTGCGAATATATTTAATAAGCAGTCGCGGACAGCCTACAAGGGATGGTCCTCCAACTTTGGGGTTGGGCGGGGGGCTAACAACTCCTCACCGTAAAATATAAGCTTGTTACGAGATGTCACAAAGGGCATCGGACCTGGACGAATTCTTTGGATGAAAAATTATTTCACTGTTTTTCAAACTGTGGGTCACTGCCATTAGGGGCTTTTGTCTCACATAATGCGGATCACCAAGTTCGTCAAGAATTCTAATGATCCTCCAAAGGTCTTTGACAGTTGTCTATTGTTAATTATAAAATTATATTGGACACTGTCCATAGTCGTTGTTAAATTGAAAATTATACAACATTTCTGAAGCCGGACCTGCTTTCGCCATCAGGTCATAACAATTTGAATAATCCTATTTAGCAAGTCCTCTTAGACAGAAGTACGCACTCTCAGGACCTGGGAGTGATTTCAAGACACAAGCCATTTGCCTGTATTGCCCAATCTTATAGTTAAAAAAATAACTGAGTCGGTGGAGTGTGTCCAACATAATTTTATAATTGACGTAATTTTGCCAAAGCACAATTTTAGCAAGTCAATAAGCTAGTAATATTTCATAATTATGAAGAGTTCTATCTCCTTGGATATAACGGCTTTCAGTCTGTTGAGAGTCAGGGGACATTTCGGAGTGATATATCGTCTCCATCTTCAGGGTGGTGAACATGTCAAGTAAGGAATCAGAATGAAACAGGTAGCATATATCGAATGAAGCCACAGCGAGCGAAATCTTTCGCGATTCTTTTCCCGACTGCACATATAGAGAAGGTATAAAGTTCTTCAGGTCACTGTAGAGTATGGCGGTGTCTGGCAGAATGGGAGGGAGAGGAGTTGGCGAAAATGTATGTATTAATTTAGGAGGGGTCAAGATGTCATAAAATTTGAGTTCCCCTCTGTCTAATTTATACGTGTATACGCCAAGGGCGCTAGAGGGTACAGAAGAGTGGGAACAGAGAGGGATGCCGCGAGTGACCCATCCCCACCATACACGGGACAGCTTTCCCTGGTATCAGTATAAACACCAATATTGGGCGAAAGCGTATTTAGACTTGCTAGTTAATACTTAGCGGACTATTGAAGCCCCGTGGAGAGAAGTTTATTGTTTCATGTTCATGCTTTTGTTTCTATTGCAGACGGCTTTTCAGCAGAAGACAATGGCTCTCTGTGATGTCAGATTTGTGTTTATATTGTGTAGTACATGGGAGAGGATCATAGTGACCGCGCAGTCTAAGGCATGACTTGTCTTCGCCCGCTCGAACACTGGCATCTTGGGTTCGAATCCCACTCCAGGCACGAATGTCTGCGTTTATTCTGTGTGTAGGTAGCGGCATTGCGACGGGCTGATTCCTCGTCCAAGGAGTTCTGCCGACTGTTTATAGAATTAAAGAGCTGAAAACCCATAACTATTTTTTCTCCTTTGGTGCTACAGCCCCAGTTTGGTCCTAGGCCTTCATGAAACTCTCCGTTCCACTTCGGTTTACTACATCTTAGACATTCGGTAGCACTCCTTGAGCGGTGATCAGCTCGTCGCAAGGCCTCTACCTGTACACAAACGCAGAAAAACGCGCGCGCACTCACACATACACACACAATCACTGAACATCCAAGCCCTGAGTGGGATTCGAACCCACGATCCCGGCTTCCGAGCGAGCGAAGACAGTGCATGGCTACCGTGACCGGCGTGTACAAAACTGTAAGGGGTCATAATCCAATAGACTACAATCTGGACATCATAAAATAGCAATTATTTGATGATGATTAAAAAAATTTAAACCTACCTCTGTAAGAGGCCGTGAAGGCCCATAGGGTTGTGAGACGTCGAGGCTTCTAGTACATTTTCTAGACAATCAGCTCACAGCCTTACGCGCCTGCTGCCCTTTACCCCCAGGAAAATCCCTGGTACTCATTTCTGTTACAGGCTGAGTCAACCCCAGGGCCATAGTGCGGCTGGAAGGATTCGGTTAATTGAAAAATCCAATGAACGCATCGGGAATCGAATCCGCGACCTTCTGGCTTGCAGCATAGTGCCTCAACCAACTACACTACCGCGTGCTCCATTTGACGATAAATATTAAATATATTTCGCGTGTTTGAATAATATCACCTTTCACAGAATAAAAGTGATGCATTGGAATAAAAGACCGTTCGCCCGCCGTGAACCACAATATATATATATATATATATATATTTGCAAAGTTTACATAATTTTCGGTTGCCACGTTCTCCAAACTGGGGGCCGTCTTTACGCTCTCGTTTTGTAATGCACAGCGGGGAAATTTTTGCTGCTGATTGTTCATGCAGTTGTTGTTTTGTTTGCGATAATCAGGAAACATTCGACAGGTTGTCTTGAACTTGGAAACCGTTGTAATCAGGTTTTTGTGCCCAGAGACTACTCTGCACCGGCGCCAGTGGCGTTGCGTCTGTAGACATCCATTGCAGTTCAGATGATAACCTTTCTCGCTTCGACATTTCAGGTTCCTGACATGGTTTACGTTAAGAATGTGGCGCCGTATAGTTTGGTCGATAGTTGCCGGTGTTTTGGAGCATCCTGCTGAGACTTCGACAAGTTGGGAACGGCAGGTTACTTCACAATGTTCGTATCTGTTGCCCAGTCTGCATGGCGTCACATCCCAGCAGTGAGTAAGCGCAACACTTTCACATTTCTCTGCTGTGTTAGAAATACGAGCTGAGTACACCGATAAGTATTATTTGACCTTCTAATATAATCGACTCCGTCATTCCCTGTTCTAAATAAACGACGCAATGAAACGTATTTAATAGTCTAAACATGGCAAAATGTTTCTCCGAAATATTGGTAGGACGCTTCTGTCCTGTGAATGGAGGAACATTTTCCCCCTAAATTATGTGACACCTCATACCCAGAAGATAGAGGCAGCATGTTCCTCCGAAATGTTTGTAGCTCTCTTCTGACATTTAAAGTGGAGGCAGATCCTTCCTCCGTAATGTTGGTAACACCTTTCTATCCTGAAAATGGAGGCAGATAATTACTCCGAAATTGTAGAAGCTGTCTTCTGCCCAGATAATGGAGGCAGACAAAATAACAATTGAAAAAAAAAGTTAGGACATCTACTCTTGACAACACATTTATTGTGCTTTCGCTTTCATATTGCCTTCAGAGTTTTAGTTCATGAATGCTAACTCACTAGGATCGTGGGTTCGACTGTCACTAAAGGCATCGATATATGTCTGCGTCTATTCCGTCTTTGTGTTGTTCTCTGTGTAGGTACGGCCTTGCACCCGGCTGATTCCCCGTCCAAGGTGTCCTACCGACTGTGTATAGATTAAGAAACTGAAAAAGCGGTCAAGGTCCAAAGGGCTTAGAGCCATAGAAAGAGAGAGCGAGAGAGCGATAACTTTGGATGCTCTCTCATGGACAACGCAAGACAGGCTGACCAGAGGGCGGAGGTAAACTCAGTCTAAAGGCTCCCGAGTCCTGACGTCATAACATTTTGGTTGAATTAGCTCGAAAATGAAAAATTTACGGAAGAATATATCGGGTACAAAATGTTTTTAATTTTTCTTTAAGTGTCTATTTTGAAAGTAAGTAAATAAGTACTAGTATTTAGCCCGTTTCGAGCCCGTTACCCTCGAGTTGCGAGCTTAAACTCGTGTACTTTGTCAGTTAAATTTGTCGGATTTTAGCCAAATTTGGAATTTGTTCACAAATTCAATTGTAACTTCTTGCTATAATACTTCACGGAAATTCCTTCAGCAGTTCTTACGTTGGTATGTGCAGACAGACGGATAAACATAACGAAACTTAGAGATGTATTTTTGGAAATTTTCATTGCGAACACATAAGAATACCACGGCCAATCTATGAACGTAAGTGTTACAAAGGTTATAACATTTCTGTGTTGCTACTGTGTTGGCATCACATTGTAGTGTTACAACCAAGGTTTACCGACTCTGCAAGGAGTATAAGAACATTATTTTTGTGACGTCATGCCGTGTATTTTACCGAAGCTCTTCTACTTGAACACAAGGAGTCATATTCCAGGCAGAGCTGTGAAAACCCCAAATTCAACACTAATAATACATTATACATATATACCACGTTGGAGCAGTAATTCGTTCTTTAATGGCTCTACATCCTATTTTTGGTCCCTGGACTTTATTTCAGTTTTGCAACCCAAAACAGAGTCGGTAGGACTCCTTGTTCGGGGGATCAGTCCGTCGCAAAGCCGCTGTCTACGTACAGGAGAGCGCACAGACAGAATAAAGGCAACAGACATCTATATTTCGAGTATGATTCGAACCCACAATACCAGTGTTCGAGCGGGCGAACACAGTTCATACTTTATACCGCGCGGCTACTTGATTGGCGGGAGCACTAAAGTTTTCGTGTATTTTAATTCTACTTTTGTGTAATTAAGGTTAATAAAGAGCTTGTATAAAAACATAACTCTGGTCAAGATATGAGTTGCAATTATATCGTTACAAGTTTGTCTCTTTGTGAGAGTGTATGCATACATCTGTTTGTCTGATATTCTTGTCGTTAGGTCATCGATCAAGTGAACATATCCAAGGGCTTTAAGTTTTCATTTATTGGGCTGCAAATAGTTAAAATTTTATTTAAAGTGTGAGTTATTGTCAGAAAGAGCAGCTTCTTGTCTCAGCCCACTGCTGACCTGTGCTGGTTCGCGGACCACAGTGTATTCAGTAGGTTTAAGCCATAAATTAGGCCCAAAAGTTACGGAAGCAGCGTTTATTTAAAAAAGGTAAATTTTTCGCTGTGTTGAAATAATTGAGAGCCGTGCCATGGAGACATACGGGGGAGTGGATATATAGCTCGGATATTCTTGAACTCACCAAGGCTCTAGTTGGAGGTGAGTGGTGAAATTCACGCCCCGTCGGCATTACCCCCGGGGAAAGACCACCAGGTACGCATTGGATAGGAGACTGAACGCGCCCCTGAGCCGGTGTGGACGCTGTGCAGAAGTGAAAAACCTTGCACAACCTAAAATCGAACCCCAGTCTTCCAGCCCTCAGCCCCGTCAGTGAGTTGTCCCGACTCCAATGAATTATTTAAATTTACAAATAATTAAATTTCATGTGCAAATAAATAAAACTTGTTTTAATTTCTGTCTAACTACTTTATTAAAAAAACAGTTCTTAGGCATTTAAATGCCATTAAACGTTATAACTTCAAGGAATTCATGACTTTACATCTGAAAGGAATTTAACAAGTAGAGGAAGTTCCGTGTTCCGATGGAATGTGGAGATGTTTCTCAAGAATCGTTGTGCAGAACTTCGGCGCCGCATTGGAGTGGTGCTCATTCGTCCATGTGGTCTCCGTAACCAGCTGCAGCACTGCCACACGTCGCCTGTTGCGCCTCCCGGCAAATTAACCGAGGCTAATGTCGCCAGCGCCGGTCACGGTAGCCGAGCGGTCTAAGACATGCACTGTCTTTCCTCGCTTGGAAACCGGGATCGCGGTTCGAATCCCACTCAGGGCATGGATGTTTAGTTTGTGTGTGTGCGTTTTTCTGTGTTTGTATACAGGTAGAGGTATTGCGAGGAGCTGATCACTCCTACGGAGTGTGTAAGATTTAGAAAAACCGAAGTTCATGGAGGTAGGCCTAGGCCCACTGGGGCTGTAGTGGCAAGGAAAAAAAAAATGTCGCCAGCTCTGGCGATGAAGAAGCTCAGTAACCAACAATCTGACATGTTTAATTAAGAGAATAGTTTGCTTGCAATTCAGGTTTTATTTTGAGACTCTAGAATCCCGTTAAGCATAGCCGCATGCCGTCCTCAACGCTTGTTCCTAAATATAGACTTAAGTTATATGTCAGGAGAACGAGATTTCGGACGTTGCTTTTGTCCATCTCTTAATAATCTGGATGTACCCGTAAATACCAGTTTCTGCATGCAACTTGCTGGAGGAAACACAGCAAGGCATAGAGGAATTTGGTGGGAAAGGCGGAAGGAAAGAGACCGCTAGGAAGAAGTAGACGTGGGTTGGAGGATGATACTAAAATGGATCTTATAGTAAACGGATGGGATGGTATGGGCTGGGTTTATCTGTCTCAGGGTAGGGACCAGTTGAGGGCTTTCGTGAGTACTGCAATTTACCTTCGGGTCCATAAAATTCCGGGTAGCTCTTGAGTGTCGAAGCCAATAGCGTCTTCTCAAGAAGGGCTCAGCTCCGTAGATTTGTTTAGTGAGTTAGTTAAATAGTCAGCTTGCAAGAAGATGAGAACTCTATGTAATATATAAATGGGTTATTGGACGCTTGAAGCAGCCGTAAAGGAACCAGACTCTTCATTAGGAGGACGTAACAGAACTGAAAGCCCAAAATCTGATATTTCTGCTTAAAGGTAAAGCTGTCCCTGTTCTTAATTAATTAAGCACTACACCATGAGAGCGTGTGGTGGAGTGGGTGTATAGATTCAAATTTTCTCGATCTCAGTACTAGCTGGAGGTAAGTGGTTAGCTTCGCGCCCCGGTCGCTTTACCCCCGGGAAAAGAGCCACCGGTACCCATTGGATAGGAGGTTGGATGGACCCCTGAGCCGGTCTGGACACGAAAAATAAATAATAAACAAACTAATGCATTGTTGGGTTTGCAGGATCTATAGAATGATCTGTTGAAATTCACGTGAAGGATTCTGGACCATCACCCAAGGTTTCAGGTACTTGGATTCTGAAGTTAGAGTATTAAGTATTTCGGTAAGACGTCAAAAATATGTTGTGGTATAATGATCCATTGCTAGTCAAATACCGCGAAATACACAACTATACAACAACCGTTGCCAAGTTACGGCTCCGGAAACAAGCACGTTTCCACGATAAAAAGATAATACAGCACTAATGGAAGCGGTGTTTTCTATGCGGTCCTGTCCCCCACATTGTACTGTTTGTATGTAAATGATACACACCTNGACAGTAACTTTCATACAAAAGAAATATCTGGTCATGAGCCCCAGCTGGGGCTCGACACCAAGACAGACAGACTGACTGACCGCCAGTCGCAATGTGACTTTGACTTTGTTACACACCTAGTATTTAATTCTTTGTTTTTAGCATTTTCCTCAAGGGGTAGTGTAAGAAGTCTGTGTATCCAATTTTTATATGCTGGCAGTTCTGTTCTTTAGGGTGGGATGATTTATTATTAATTGTTATGTCTGTCATTGTGGGTTTTCTGTATATTTCCATTTCTATTTGTCCGTGTCTATTAAATATATTTAAGTCCAGGTAAGCTACATTTTTTTAAACACTTTAAAAATTTTAATACCAGGAAGGCTGCTGTGATTGTGAAAAGTTGAATATTGTGTACTTTGTGTATTCCAGGCATTATGTGTGTATGTACTTAGCAATCAGAACACCTATTGTGATGATGGTTTCCGAATAAGTATTGATGATCCCTCTGAAGATGATCCGTTAGTTTGTGTGTGTGTCTCTCTCTTTCTCTCTCTCTCTCTCTCTCTCAATTCTGAGACAGTAAAATATGGTCGCGAGTCCCAAGGGACTCGGACCCGAGAAAGACTGCGCTGGCAAGAGCCAGCAGCATATACAAAAGACAGACCCGTCCTCTCGTCAGAGAAGGCGCCCCACAGAAACAAGACCGTAACTGTCAAACGATAATAATTAATATCTTGGGGCTCGACACCAAGACTTACTGACTGACTGGCCGTCAGTCGCAAGGTGACTTTGACTTCGACTTTGATACACACCAAACACCTAGGATCTAGCTAGGTATCTTTGCTGACGACACCTGTATATATGCGACAGACCGCAACGAAAGTTATGTTCTCAGAAAGCTGCAGCGAGGTCTCAGTGCTAGTAAGACGCCATGTGAGAGCTGGAACACAAAAATCAATGAAGATAAGTCTCAGGCCATCTACTTTTCTCACAGACTTAGGCTCCCAGAGGCTCGCCTTACATTGAATTGACGGAATATACACTTCGTCAATCATGTGAAGTATCTCGGTGTAATCTTCGATAAGAGGATTACATAGAAACTTCACATAGAAATGATTGAAGCCAAGAACTTCGGAACCTTTATTAGAATTTACTCCCCATTCTGAAGTGAGCGTTTTAGCCCTAACATTAAACTAACCCTCGATAAGGCACTTCAGATCAGTAATGACTTACAATTGTCCCGCATGGGAATTAGCAGCAGACACCTACCTCCCAAAATTGCAGCGCCTTAAAAGAAGGTTCTCCGCACCACTGGAAATTTTCCAAGATGCACACCAGACCTCGATATACATCCGGAATTCAGCCTTCGTATACGTGTATATAGTGCGGTCATATAACAAAATTGTGCAGACAAGAAGCAGAAGTCATTAGAAGCCATGAGAATGAACATGTTTGCAGTATAGGACAAGGCAACGCCAGATATAGAAGAGATAAGATGGTTAAACTTTGGCGGTGGTGAAGCTTACGACCGTTCAAGTGACCAAGCTGCCGTTGAGGCATAAGGTAAGTAAGCTACACAAGACCTGCTCTGTAAAGGCTGCACTGACAGATGAGTTGCATATAGTGCAAGAGGAAAAATTTTCAAAAAACTGTTATATGTGCAATATATACATCGACAGGAAATCTTTGTATATCTTGTACAACTGTTACTTAATACATATAATACAGTGATAAAGGATGCACCGAGCCCACAGAGGCCTGGACGCCATGACAGGGCAGATATACTCTTGCTGAAACTACGATGCATCAAACGTAGAGCCTACACAGAAAGACCTACCCCTCGTTCGTCGAAGAGGAAACCTTTTTTGGAAACACGTACATGTCTAGGAGAGAATAGAAATCTTGGTCTTGGATCTCGAGAAAACTGAAGCCGGGAATGGCTGTGCTGGCGAAGACCAGCGACAATATAACTGACAGATAGACCGAGGAACGTCCGCCGTCGGAAGCCGCTACCCAGCAACAGCATTAAGATGTGACTGTGTACACTAATGTATGTGTAATAGTGAAATGTAAAGTGTAAACACGCACTGTATCCAAGTGTTCAACTAATCCGGCAATCAATCCAAAACCCGTCTATAATCACACTGAAATCGTGACAGTATTTTCCACGTACCAATAAAGTGATACTTGAATCTAGTTCGGGTTACATTAACGCGACTTTGATGAGTCTGAGGTTAGTAAGTGGATCTTTCGTCAACGCAGTTTCGTATTTACTGCGCAGGAAGTAAATTCAGTTTCATTAGTTAGTCATGAAAAGCCATGAATGGAAATTGAACATTTGAGTGCACACGTGACAGACAACTTCGAATCTCTGTAAGACATTGGCACTTCTAATGGGATTAGTACCTCGGCTCTCTGTCGGTGTCACTACCGTTGCAGGTAATAACCGGCCCGTGAACTGTTTTCAGGGAAATGTAACGACCTTAAAGTTTGCACGATGTATTTGATAAATAAAACATTAAAAGTATATTGAATTAGCGACACAGTAGAAAAAAAACGACTTTGATATAGAGGAGCCGGACAACGAATTCTCACGGATAGCCCCCCACTCCTTTTGCTCTCCCCTCCTGCTTCCCCGTTCTCTTCCCCTACTCTTCGAAACATGAAGCTGGATTACTCGTTCACCAGCTTCAAGCGAGGGGCCCCAGTACGCAGACTCGGACAGTAGAGTGGGGGAAGAGTCTCTTCCTTCCTAGCAAACCTTATCCGCATCGCCTCTGAGAATTCTTTGGTCGGCTGAGACATACAGTGAGAAAGAATTTGAATTGAATTTCCAGGACTGTTGACGCCTGTTTGCATGAGCCCTATGTAGAGTGAAGCTATTTTAATAGGGCTTAAAACATATTTGATGTCACTCCAATGGCGAACATTAAGGCCATCTACAGGGATGTGACTCTGTACAGCCGGTAGAAATTCACGCCTTCTGTCTCCGTCTTCAGAGGCGAAGACTAAGTCGAGCAAGCAAAGAGTTTTGCTCGCTGTCCACATTTTGCCGGCCGCTGGCTTGGCTTATACTTCCACGTTGAAAACTGAGGCATCATTGGTTTTAGAACGTAATACTGCAGGTTTGAAGAAATTGTCTGATTTTGTCTGAACAGACAAGTGACTCATCTGTCTTACTAAATGCCATGGGTCTTTTAAAGCAGGTACTCAACAGTGAACAGCATTTTCCATGTTTCGACCCGCATTACCCGATATCCGGATTAACTGTAACCGGATTAGCGAGGGTTTACTTTACTTTCCTCCCGAAATTTCGGTGAATTTCTATTGAACTTCGCGGCTTCAGCTCTCAGAAGGTGACACTCTTCATTGTTGCCACTATGAAAACCTCAAATCTGATAATTAATATATTTTTTCCCACTTACAAATAGTTCTCCATTTTCTTCTTCTTCTTCTTCTTCTTCTTCAACTCTTACTACTACTATTACTACTATACTACTACCCCTTCTCATTCTCCTCTTCCTTCCTTGTTGCGACAAGTTGAACATATTGTCACGTGTATGAGTGACTATAGAAGGAAGTGGGATTGGTAATCGGGTTTATTAAACACTTGCAGATCACAACTGAAAATAACTATAGCGTTATCTCTCATTCACGCACTCTACAATTCACTAAAGCACGCGCTAAGCCTTTTCAGTCTGTTATGTCTTCACCAGTCGTTATCTGGTGACGGTTCCAACAGCGGACCTTCCCTTCATTCTGGTTTCCGAATTGTCCCCGTGCCTCTGGTACCAGCTTCTAACAGCAACAGCTCACAACGACTGAACAAGTAGCAGGCCTCTAATTCGCTCACTCACCAACCAATTCGCTCGTCTTCACTCAACTCAACTGAAAGTCAAAGTTAAAGTCACATTGCGACTGTCGGTAAGTCAGTCAGTCACTCTTGGTGTCGAGCCCAATGTGGGGCTCATGACCAGATATTTATTATTGTTTGACAGTTGAGGTCCAATGACTGTTTAAAACATCTCGGCACGGACCATACAGAAAACACAGTTCCAACAGTTCTCTTGTTCCATCACGCAGCTTTCTGACGCAACGCGTAGAGAACACCCATTCCCAGTTATTCCACTGGTGAGTGTTAGAAATCTGTTGCCTAATTACGGGCTTTGTTTGCTGAGTCATTACTTAGCAACGGGTCTACATGCTACAGTATTTTTCCATAAATTTTCCCCCTTTCTTTCCTTCTTTTTGGCCATATAATATTCTATAATTAAGTAGAATATTTCTCGAGAACCTTGATATTCACTTATATAGTCAGGAAATTCACCACCCTTAATGAATGCAGAAAGTCCAATAATAATTCAGAGAATCACACCGCTGGGCCGTGTGCTGTACTACTAGAAATTTCTCAGAAGGACTCTGCTCCCTGGAATTACTTGTGGGTGGTCAGTATTTCCAATCTGCCCATCCGCGCATTGATGTGAGAACTCTCGATCCTGCACAGCTTTAACACTCGGAATTACTGTGTTTTAGGACTTTCTCTATCGTCCCGTATTCTAAAGAATTGATTGAGGTTAGCTCTTTCTAACAGATTCAGCAGAATAGGTGTCTCCCTCTCCGTCATTTGAGCACGAGGAAAATCCACTTCCCTTAACGTCGTGTTCTTGAGAATAATGGACGATGGACAAGCACAATAATACCGAGTACTATACACCGTCTTCAGAACCATTTAGAAAATCCTCAACAGCTGATACTAGGCCGCCATAGTTCTGGTTACCCGGAGGGAGAAAAGGTAGAGCGCACACTTTCTGTTGCACTTTACCCCACGCCACACAGCGCGCCCCCCTGCTGCGTTTCGGCCTGGAGAGCGGGAGGTGAGGTGGACGTAACCAAAAAGCAGCGCCTTCAGCCTGATTCGGCAGTGTTGGCTGCATCCTTGATGGCCCAGCAGGGGCGCTACCAGGTGCCATTCGTTGCAAATTGAATGAAAGAATTTGGGTGGAGAGATTTCACGAAGGTAGATTATCTGGGTATTGTTGTTTTGTGTGGGTGTGAAAATTGGTGTTTCACATTAAGGCCCAGTAGTACCGTCTGCACCGCCGGCTTAAACACACTAAAACTCTGCGTTCTGTCCACAGGCGTTATTTTTATGTGCCATGTGATTCTCGCAATAAACAACGATTTTTCTCTAAAGAGCATTGGCCGGTTGCAGTTTGTAGCGGTGACGTAATATATTTCCTGTGAGGTACGGAATGAATATTTATATTGCTTTCTGCCCACAGAATGTATCTGTATGTTCCATCTGATTCTCACAGTAAACAGCGATCGTTTCTCTAAACAGCATTAACCGGTTGTGCTTTTTAGCGGTGACCTAATGTTTCCCGTGAGGTACGAAGTAAATGTTTTTATATTATTTAAAAGAAATTCAGTTTTTAAAGTGTTAAACAAATGTATATTGTCTGAGGGCAGTTCAGAAAATGGTGCTGAGAAGAATAATTGGACCTAAGACAGAGGAAGTAAGGGAGGCTGGAGAAATTTCAAGCATCTTAATCTGTTCTCATTACATATTAAGTAAAAAAGTAAAGCTATCCCTGTAACAGGCCATGAAGGCCCATAAGTTTGTGAGACGTTGAGGGTCCCACATTACCTAGACAATCGGCTCAAAGATGGCGGTAAGGTTGTCAGCCTTACGCACCGGCCGCGCTTTACTTCCCAGGAAAATTATTTATTTAATTCGTGGTACCCATTTCTGTTAGAGGCTGAGTGAACCCCAGGGCCATAGTGCGGCCGGAAGGATAAGTCAACTGGAAAAAAATCCAGTGACCTCATCGGTATTTGAACCCGCGACCTTCCGACTTGTGCCTTAACCACTACACTACCCTGTGCCCCACTCATTACATATTATTTCAATAAAAATAAAGCTATCCATGTAACAGGCAATGGAGGCACACAGGGTTGTGAGATGTCGAGGATCCAATATTTTCTAGACAGTTGGCTCATAGATGGCGTTGAGGTTGTCAGCCTTAAGTGCCGGCCCCTGTTTACCCCCAAGAAGATACCTGGTACTCATTTCTGTTAGATGCTGAGTCGACCCCAAGGCCATAGTGCGGCTGGAGGGATTCGGATGGTCAAATGAGGAGGATGAAATAAGCTGGGCATGTAGCGTGAACTGGAGAGAACAGAAATGCATGTAGTGTTTATTTAGGAGAATCTCAAGCTAGAAGATCACTTTGAAGATACAGACGTATTAAGATAAGGATAATATTAAAATGGATTTAAAGGAAATAGGGTGAAATTTTTTGGTTCGTATGTATCCGGCTCAGAATAGGGACCAATGAAGGGCTCTTGTGGACACGGCAATGAACCTTTGGGTTCCAAAAAGTAAATATAATTTCCTGACTAACTGGAGAACTTTTGGCGTTTCAAGAAGGATTCAATTCCATGCAGTAATTTAGAATTTCTGAGCGACCTTGTAGAAGATTGTTTTCTATCACAATTCATCGAATAGCACGAAGGTATTATGGGGTTATTTTATTTACTTTATATGAAATTGAGAATTACTCGCCAATGAATTCTCATCCCAATTAAATGGTTGGATATATTTCATTATTGCCGTGACCAAGTTGTCTATTGGCTCACTCCCTCTGTTAGGGCAATTTGTTTGCCACCTACGATCTGCGCAGATGCATTGCTTTAACATCTCCGGAGTTCTGCAGCAGAAATCACGAATTTCTCACGGTCCGAATGCTGCATGTCTATAAAACCTTGCCGACAAAAGACAGGACAGCGGATTTAATGAGTTATGTTACGTTATGAAATTACCAGTACCCAGGAATAACAGAAGATATTAATAGTGATAACAATTCTGAATTTATCTTATCGATTCTACATCCTGTAGATATCGTCAGCTGCAGTAACCTACCAGATCCTGCGTTACCTACCAAATCTTTGCGACGTAAATTTGGTAGAATTTAGACTCATTTCTCCAAGCAACTACAAAGTCTAGGGTATGGACTTTGATACACATCAAGGAACATGAGGACAGAGCATGTGACAGCAACTAACTTCATTTAGCTAAGCCCTTCTCGAGAAGTCGCCAGCTAAGCAGCTACTCAAGAACTTGCCAGCATTTTATGGAATCTGAAGGTTCATTACCTTGTTCACAAGAGCCCTCCACTGGTCCCTATCCTGAGCCAGGTCAATCCAGTCCATACCAACCCATCCTATCACTCTAAGATCCATTTTAGTATTTATCACCCACCTACGCCTTGGTCTTCTCAGTGGTCTCTATCCTTCTGACTTTTCCACCAATATCATCTATTCTTCTTCTTCTCCTCCTCATCCTCCTCCCCATTCATGCTGCATGAGCAGCCCATCTCATACTCCTTGACTTCATCATTGTAATTATACTTGGAGAGGAGTACAAGTTATGAAGCTCCTCATTATGCAGTTTTCTTCAACCTCCTGTCACTTCAACCCTCTTTGGTACAAACATATTTCTCAGAACCCTATTGTCAAACGTATTCAGTCTGTGTTTCTTCCTTAATGTCAGAGACAAAATTTCACATCCATGCAGAACTATAGACAAAATTATAGTTTTCTATATTTAAATTTTTATGTTTTTAGACATCAGAAGAGAGGACAAATGTTGAGCATGAAGAATGCATGAAAATATTAGTCTCATAACTTAAAATGAAGAAGTCACGTTGAATACATTAGCGTAGAGGAGGGAAAAAATATGAAAATGGATCCTAAAGGAGTTGTGTGAATGTGTGCGGACTGGATGGCTGAAGATGGGACACGTTTGTGGGCTGTAGTTAACATAGTGATAAACTTTTATGTTCCACACAAGGCAGTCTTTGCCAGATAAGGGACTATTAGCTTCTCAATAAATTTCGATTTCTGTTAGATATATTTGTATTGTGAGTAACATAAACGTTTATGTATGGGTTGTCTTTGTGAAGTGATCTTTTCTGCCAGAAATATTTTGTTCTTTGCGACTCGTTATGTAATAAATAATCTGTGTGGGATATCTGGTTATGTTCTTACTGTGAGTAGGACTGGCGTTAAAGTTGTTCTGTCTGTCTGTGTCTGATAAATTGCTGTTGGCTCCCGCCAGCACAGTCATTCTAGTTTTCGGGCATCAAGAGTAGTTGCACGTACGAATATAGCTTTATATTATGCTCTCTTCATTCTTATCAGTATTAGGTAAATCTCTCCGAAGTAATTTTAAACTATTTCAAACAAATATTTTACAAATCTTTGGCAAGCCTTTTCTGAAAATTTTCATCTTGTTCAATAATAACAATAATTGTAATTACGTACTGTATTATAGTATACTTTACTGAGCCGGATAGCATACAGAATAGGCACGATACACTGAAATAAAATAATGCTCTCTCATTTGTCACCTACTACATAAATTATATTCGAGCAACGAACTTTCATTGCTGTCTATCTACCTACCTACGTTTGGTTGAGGCACTACGCTACAATCCGGAAGGTCGCGGGTTCGATTCCCGATGAGGTGGATTTTTTCAATTTAACTAATCCTTACGGCCGCACTATGGCCTTGGGGTTGACTCAGCCTCTAACAGAAATGAGTACCAGGAATATTCTTGGAATATTCTTGAGGATAAAGGGCGGCCGGCGCGTAAGACTGACAACCCCACCGCAGTCTGTGAGCCGACTGTCTAGAGAAAATGTGGAAGCCTCGACCTCTCACAACCCTATGGGACTTCACTACCTGTTACATGGATAGTTTTACCTGTTTTATTTCTTTACGTACGTACCTACCTTCCTCCCTGTCTTTCTGTCTATCTGTGGTTCTAAAGCCCTTGTGGAACTTGGCCGCTTTTTCAGTTTTTAATCTATATATTGTATATAAGTGGAGGAACTGTTTTGGAAGAGACTGTGGACCTGTCCTCTGACAGATTACTAATGAATGAATGAATTGTATATTCGGCAGGACTCCTTGGATAAAGGATCAGCCCGTCGCAAGGCCGCTACCTACACACAGAACAACACAAACACAGAATAAATGCACACAGACACCCAACAGTTGATTGGGATTCAAACCCACGATCCTAGTGTTCGAGAGGAAGGAGACGGTTGGTGCATTAGACCCCGCGGCTACTGTGATCTGCGTTTGACTGCCAAGGTAAACCGAAATTGCGTAATGACAATTTTAAACCTCGCTCTTACGAAATTATATTTTACGAGATAGGAGTGAGTGAAGCAAAATGTATATTTTCAGTGAATGCGTAATAAACTAAGTAATTACATCAGTAAACTTTTCGTCATTATGCGAACGTCAGATAGCTTTGTTTTTATAAATCTCGACTCCATGCAGTAACCAGCGGTTGCGCCACCTGCAGCCAATCTAAATGCCTACACGACTATACCTCTCTCAAGAATGAGAAATCCTTCTTTTTCTGATATGGGCTCCATTCGGTGAAATAGCACGAAAATATATCATTAGTGTATTTAGAAGGCACACAGTAAATTAGGGACGGACAGCGTTATGAGACTGTAATTGCAGGGGAACGAATTTAAGATTCTGTCATTACTAACCCTTTTTGATATAGCGGTTAGTATATGTACCACCCACTTTAATTTTTTTTAAATAAGCTGCATTCTTCACACAGTGTATTTATGTATTTCGTAAGATTCTTAGAATAACCGCCATTATTTCTCTAAACAGGATTAAGCAATTGGTTTTTGTATTGTAAACCCAATCTGTTTTTTTCGTATGAGGTAGGGACTGAATTCTCATAAACTTTTAAAATAAACTTGTGCTTTGAACAGTAAAATGGATTCCGAATATAGGATTCACGTGTTCCTGTTCGAATGTTATATAACTGACATTTTATTCCGCTATATTGTGTATGTAGAGAGCCAGTATAGCGACTGGCTACGGGCTGGAAAACCGGGGGGTCGGAGTTCTTGTCCCGGTAGGATCAATTATTTTCTCTTCTCCAAATCATCCAGACCGTCTCTGTGGCCTACCCAACCTCCTACCCAATGGATACCGGGGGTAAAGCGGCCGGGACGTGACGCTGATCATTCACCACAAGTCGAGCTCAAGAAAATGTGGATCTATACATCCACTCCCCCATACGCCTTCATGGTTTTGTGCTTAAATTCGTTGAGCACAGGGAGAACTTTACTTTAACCTTTTTTATATTGTAGTATGTTTCTAAATATTCTTCCATATCCTCACTTCTCTTGTCCCTCAATGTGATTCTAGTACTGACCGCAGTAGCGTCATTCGAAATAGCTACGTCATCAGCGACCTGCTCTGCAAGACACGGGTAGCGTCATCATCGAAATAAATCGTTACTCACAAGGCTGATGAACAAACACATTTCAAAAATTTAAAATTACGATACTAGAGTCATTCCAGAAATCATAGTGTGCGCGCACATCTGTTCACGGTTTCGTCAAACACTAGCACACTGGCCTCCTAGCTTGACGTTATACGGACAGCATTCTTGGTGATTAACGTGCATCTACAAGATTAAGCGGAAGTACTTGAGGTGAGAGGTACGGCTTCGTAATTTCCGCCATTCAGGCACTCTACGGGGGATTATAGCCATGCTCTACTCCGCTTACTGAAACCACGGACAGGAAGGCAATCTCCACCCCCCTCCTACAGCGTACTTCGCCATGTTCCCCTCTAGAAGTATAGCCATTCTATCCACACAAACGTTGGAATGATAACCTTCACCTGTAGCAAGCGCATTAGCTTATTGGTCATTAGTAAGAGGGAACTGGAGGGGAGTACAACAGTACTCGTAAGCAGAGAGGGGGGAGGCCTCGAGCGCTTTCCCTCCCATCATTAATTGGACGTCTCTCCGTGGCCTCAGCATAAACTCTGTGCGTTAATATGTTGTAGGCCAACAAATCGTAATTCAAAACACGTCACCGGCAGATTCTGTACGAAACATGTAACCAACTAACTTCATATTTCTGAGAACTTCCTGAGAAGCCAACAGTCGCTTCTGTCACTCAAGAATATCACAGCCTTTCCTGTAACCCGAATGTCCTTTACATTATTCACAAAGAGACCGCCTGTTATCCCAGTTCTGAGCCAGATCAATCCAGTCCACAACTTCATATCCTACATCTTTAAGGTCCATTTTAATATTACCACTCTTTTGTGGGTCTAAGGTGAGCCGGGATATCATAGTTAGTATAGCGATTGCCTACGAACTGGACGACTAAGGGGTCGGAGTTTGAGTCCAGGTAGGGTCAGGAATATTCTCTACGTCGTCGAGACCGGTTCTGTGCACATCCAACCTCCTAT
Source organism: Cryptotermes secundus (assembly GCF_002891405.2). Classification (NCBI taxonomy): domain Eukaryota; kingdom Metazoa; phylum Arthropoda; class Insecta; order Blattodea; family Kalotermitidae; genus Cryptotermes; species Cryptotermes secundus. Next base: position 1,367,894 of record NW_019738961.1, on the reverse strand, counting down.
CCAATGGGAACAGGAGTTCTTTCCCCGAAGGTAAAGCGGCAGGGGCGTGAAGCTGACCACTCACCTCCAGCTAGTGCCGAGATCAAGAAAATGTGGATCTATACATCCAGTCCCCCATACGCCTTCCTGGCACACGGATGTGTCTAATTCCTTGTAGTAGCCTGTTTTCTTCACGTTTTCTGGCTAAAACAAGTTTCTGTACCATGTGTGCTGCATGTCCTGCCAATCTCATCAATCTTGACTTCATCATTCTATTAATATTTGGCGAAGGGCACAAGTTATGCAGTTTTCTGCAGTCTTCTATTATTTTTTTTTTTCGTTGGGTTCTGCAAACTCCGTACATATATCTACTTCCCTTCATGCCTAAAAACAGGCTGCACACCCATATAAAACTACAGGCAAAATTATAGCTATGTATAATTTAGTCTCGGTGTTTTAGGATTGGAGGTGAGAAGACAAGATGTTCTGAAACACGTGATCTCTGTGTTGCTTAAATGTTCAGTGTTCGTCGAAAAACAAAATTCAGGCCTGTGGCTGACTGAATAAAATTGGTTTAGGATAAGATTTAATGACTGTATCTTTTTGAAACAGTGATGAAACTTCGGGTTCTATAGACGGTAAAAATATTCTGAGCAGCTGAACTGCTATCATCTTCTCACGAAGGACTCAACTCCATTGGCTTAGTATGTTTGTTGTTGCGTATGGATTTTTCGTGCAAAACAATTTATTGGATTTTCAGTTTAAGTTAGGACATTTTTCTCAAGATTAAGATCTTGTAGGATGTAACACCGTACTGTCTGATAGAGTAAAAAAGGGTAAAGCTAACCCTGTAACTGGCCGTGAAGACCTATAGGGTTATGAGACGTCGATGCTCCTATATTGGAAGGGATCTTGAAGAAGACCGTAGTGGCGTAATTTGATTTACTATCCCAGCACTTTCCTGAAAGTTTCTAGAAATACCACGAAAGCCCTAAGGAAACGGGATTTCTGCCGACAAGTTCTCAGTCCGAGGCCTATTGGATACGAAGTAATAGTGCTCCTCAATCAGCTAGACATTTGGTGAATTGTCCACTTGCTGTATAGAGGAGCTTCACAAAGTTACCACATCTAATTTGGTTTATCTGTATTTAAAATTATAGTTTAGATCTGTCAAATACGTACAAAAACTATACATCATAAACTACTTGTATAATTTTTAACGCGAAAATATGCCATCAAAAACACTATTGGAAAAGGGCAGAATAAAGACTAATTGAAAAAGGCCCAGCATATTGACTGTGGCCATCCTCCTGTCGGGGTCAGAACACTACACTCCAACGGCGAAGACAAGCAGAACATCAGAGAGGAGGGTTTTGTTACCTGGACCTCAGAACCGGTCTGGACACTGCGGAGAAGAAATTTCTTTTCCCTGCTGGAAATCGAATCCAGAAGCCTCCGGCATGCATCCTGTTGCCTAGTCACTCTAAGGACTAAACTGTCCCCGATATGCTTCTTGTTTTAATTCCGAGTTACTTGTACGAATTTACGAGATTATTCGGGAACAGGGCACTGAGTCACAACTACGAGATTCAGAATTTCTTCTTCTTGACAGATGCTAACAGCAAGATCAAGCCCAGGAAGACGAGACGGACAGGACATGTAGAACGTATGTGGATAAGGGAATTTGCTACAGATTTCTGCTCCGAACACCCAGTGATCCTTTCATTCGCTCTAATGTACAAGTAGTTATTGCCAATTGGTAAAATATTAATAAGAATGAAATGCAGGAGAAGAAAGAAAGATTGAGGACCTAGGCCTTGTTGGGAGTACAATGGACCCATTAGAGAGTTATGTGTAATTAAGGGGAGACTGCGTGTTGTTCCCTCCCCCATTGCTAGGCAACGATTCTGTAAACATATTCCCGCGGGAGCCAAAGCACGCAACAATAGGAAGTCTGTTGCTAGACAACGGATCAGTAAACAAGCCTTCTCAACAATACGAGTAGAGAGGCTGTGTTTTCTGCCTGGTCCTTGCCGAGGGATTACAAAGGAACAAAGAAGGTCGCTTGAGTCCCTTATCAGAAATTGAGGGAGTCCAATTGAAGAAGATTTCATTGAGGGAGTTGTTGTCAAGGACTGGATCGATTTCTTGGGATGACAGTCGAAGGTGATTGACAAGAAATGGCAAGGAAGAAATTAGACTGTGAAAAGAAGACTTCATATGTGATTTGAAGTGACAGTGAGACTGTTATAAATCCGTTGCCAGGATACGACTAGTGAAGACTAAGAATCCTAGTGCATATATAACGGTGAACTGTAAAGTGTGTAGAATAGAGATAGCGCTGTATTGCTTGTAGTCCCGAGTTGTGTGAATAAGCTATCAATAAATCCAATTATCCAATCCAAAACCCGTTTATAGTCACCCATATTCGTGACAATATTAAATAGGATCTAAGATGAATAATGTTTGAAGTCAAATGGAGGGCTCTTGTGACCACGGTAATGAAATTTCCGGTTGATAAAACGCAGAAAATTTCTTGAGTAGCTCCACAACTGTTGGCCATTCAAGAACGGCTCTGATCTAGAGGGTTGGTTAGTTATTAGCCCTCACACCCCTTCACCCGGATGTTCCTATGGCGAGGTGATTAATTTAAGGACCTTAAGAACTGCAGGACCCTAGGATATCACTTTTGATGCTTCCTCTATGTAAGGTCAGGACGATGATCCGGCAGTTGAGTAACCCCGCGTTTACAATAGCAAAGCAAGACAACGAGTTCTCAGTAAAAAGCTTTGCTGTCTCTTATTCAGGGTTGTCGCAACATACCGCGTCAAATTAAATGAGTTTCATTTCCAAGAAATTGCCAGAAAATATAGCCCAATCTTTGTTGTCACGTATTCGAAGGTCAGAGTATAGAAGACATTGAGATGAGAAGTTGGTATGACCTGTTGCTGAATTTGAAATTGCTTTAAACTTGTTTCCCCATTAAGGTGAAAGGAACAAATGGGACCAAGCGATACACATGTACTCGTATGTCTGCAGAAAGGGGACGCAATTGTAACCATGCGTACTTCAAGTGAAATGCGAGCCGGTGGATAAACATCAAGGATTTTCAGAAATTACCCGTACATAGCAACAGGAACAGTTTTTATCTTTTCAAGATGGTAGATTTCAGCACAGGTATCCCTCTGTCTTACGGGTCATTCCATGTGAAGTCATCCAGAGAGGTCGCTCGCCTTTTTAAAAAAATCATATTTTGTACACTTATTTCTACATATTTTCGCACCTCAAAAATAGTTTAAAAAAACTGTAATCTGCTCGGTTCTCCCGGTACAGCCGTTTTTATAATGCAAAAAAACGCGTTTTTGGCTCAAATGGAGGTTTGCGTTATCTTCTGTATCTCAATAACTGCTGAAGCTAGAGACTCAAATGCAAAACCAATTTGTTTCTCATGATATGGACTACAAATCATGTCATTACAAGGTTTTACTCAACTCACTTCCTCTAGGTGTAATTAAGCTTGAAACTTACCTATCGATTTGGGGAAAAACGCTATATTTGACCTTCAGAAACCAATGGGAAGGGGAAGGTATCAGATTTGTGGTTTCTATCCTTTGTTGTTACCTACATTGGCAATATTGTAACGTGTTTCATTACAGAATACGCCGTAGAGATCGTTAATTGGTTTATTGAACAATCTACAAATACCGGCTACAATTAATTATAACACTGATACGGGTTTCCACACTTTCCAAACCCTACAACAGAATCTTCACGTACTAATAACGCGGGAGCTATACAAATCTCCCTGAATTACACACTCCAGATATAACTGTACTACAACACTCACTAAGTCTCGAAAGCACACAATAAGTCTTCCGCTCGATGACTTCTTAGTTATCGCACACTCGCAGGCTGCTACCTTGAGAACTGTTGATAACACACTCGGCGACTGTCGCATTACAACTGACTGGTAGCTGCTGTGCAGTTCCCTTATATAGCCGCAGTGGTGCCTGTTGCGTGCCACGTCACAGTAAGATGTTGATTACGGTTACGTAGCGTTGCGCGTTACGTCACCGCGGAGGGGAGGGAGGGAGAGCTACGTTACCGCCACGCGCCTGTGGCCTGAGTTGCCGCGTTGCTGCTGGGTAGGGAGGGGTTCTCCGTTGCGCAACATGTTACACTGCTCCCTCCTTAAGGCTGTTCGTCCCGAATAGCCTAACGGTGCACCCCCGTTCCTTTTCCGTCCCGTAGCTGTGCTTGCAGTGTCTCCTGTTGTTTCGGCTACTCTTCTTGCAGTGACTATTCTTCGTCCGTTACATCCGCTCCCCTCTTAAGACAAAGCTCGTCTCGAGCGGTTTCCTTTCAGCTCGCCAGAAGATCCAGTCGTGTCCCATTCACCCATCACTTTTTTTTTCATGGCACATTTACTCTCTCTGGGGAGGCCGGTTCTTCTATTTTACCGGCTCCTCTTCTGTGCTTTGCGTCTTTTTTTCGTTTTGGAGGGGGTCGACCCCTCCATAAGTTCTAATCCTTGATCAAGTTTGTCTTCGGAGGTTCCTCATGTCGACGTAACCGCCCTTGATGCGTTGTTCGCACTTGCTGACTTCGTCGTTCCTCCTGGTCTTCCAGCCGCTTGCAGGCGCGAGACTGTGGCGCCAAGTCCTTTCTCCAGTATCCGAAGGTTCCCTTGGGAGTTTTCTTTTTGGAGGCATTTTTTTAACGTTGTGCTA
>NW_019738961.1:1362374-1362898 GCF_002891405.2 Cryptotermes secundus | reverse complement strand
TTCCTGCCTCTCTTCCTATGTGGTCTGCAGGTAGATTGGGGTAGGCACGATGGGAAAGCAGTTCAATGGCCGTGGCAAAGTCTTGCAGGGATTCTCCAGGTTTCTGGGTCCTTGTTCTTAATTGGCAGCGGTAGGCAGCTGCAAAGTGTTGGTCACCGAAACGGTCCTCTAGTACCTGAAGCATTTCCTCATAAGTTGTATTTGTCGGAATTCCAGGTAGCACTTCTGCCGCCCGGCCCTTCAGAGCGGTGATGAGGTATGTTAATTTTTCCCTGTCCGTCCATTGGTTGTGTTCTGCTACGGTCTCGAATTGTCGCCTGAACCCGCTCCACGTCGAATTTCCGTTGAATGTCTGTGGCTGAGCCGTGTTCGTGACGATTTGTGATGTATTTCCCCGCTCGGCCTTCGTCTGTCTCATCTCATCCAACCGTGCCCGGAACTCGCGTTTGGCCTCCTCAATTGCTGCGCAAGTTTCATTGTAGTTCTTCGTTAGGTCTTCCTGTAGTTTTGTTGTTCGCGCGCAG
>NW_019738961.1:1354033-1362103 GCF_002891405.2 Cryptotermes secundus | reverse complement strand
AGTAAAATTCTTGTCGGGCGTGTTAAGCTCGTAAAAATTCTGACACCAAATTATCACGTGTCTTGAGTTCGAATCTCGTTGATCACGTGTGTAAGTCCAAATCCCACTTCTGACACCAGTGTAACGTATCGGGCGTATAACGCGACAAATAACTTCACGCCGTATTTATATAGCGAATCTTATTTCACATTCGCACTTACAATCACCCAAATTACAGATTTACGATTACTGCTATCTGCAGTATCACAAATAGTACACTCCAAATGCCACAATACAACTGACTAGTTGCTGGCTAACTCGGAACTAAATCGGAGGTAGCTCGAGGGCTCACTCGGCGGTAGCTCCAGGACTGGCTGACTGACTGTGAATAGCCTTCGCTGCTCCTTATGTAGCCTTGATCGGACAATTGTCGTCTGGTGCCGTGTTGCTAGCCACGCTGTCCGGAGTTGTTGACTGCTGCCTAGCAACCGCGATATCCCTCGGTGACGTCACCGCTGTTGACTCACTTTGCATAGCTACCAGGATGCGGGGTGACTACTCGCCTATTACGCGAGCGCTACGTGCAGCTGGGGAGGTAAGGGTCAACATGTCACAATATAATTACTTAGTTTTGAACCCCATACCTATTTTCTAAAATTTTCCAGGAGCTTCCAAACTTTGCTGTGGGCCCAAACTCGGCCATTTTTAACATTTCATATCTCCGGTGGGGAAGCTCTGAAAATTTTTAAACTCATAGCAAACAATGCACTATTCTAGAGTAACATGGAATTAAAATTACAACTTTGATATTCAACTAGTAGCGAAGTTCTTATAGTGCGAAAAACCCGCTTTTTCGCCTGAAATGGAGATTTGCGTTATCTCCCATATCTCGATAACTATTGAAGCTAGAGACTCGAATAAGAAACCAATTTGTTCCTCATGATATGGACTATAAATCATATGATTGCAAGGTTTAACTCAATTCACTTTCTCTAGGTTTAATTAAGCTCGAAACTTACCTATCGAAGTTGGGAAAAACGCTATTTTCACCTTAAAAAACCAATGGGAGGGGAAAGCATCAGATCTGTGGTTTCTACCCTTTGTTGTTACCTACATGCGGAACATAATCACATAGTTTTGAACCCCGTATCTGCTTTCCAGAATTTTCCAGGAGCTTCCAAACTTTGCTCTGCACCTTAGAATCAATAGCATATCACGAAACGATGCTTACGGTCTCGGGTCTGATATGGTAATAAAACTTTGGGGTTTATAAAGCTGTGGATCTTCTTCAGTAAATTAAGATTTCTGCTTAGTGTGTTTAGTCAGTTAACAACAAAAACTTTACATGTAAATAGAAAATAAATTTGATATTTGAATAATAGACACACTCTTTTCGTCACCTTGTCTATACAAGCTCCAGGGCCCACAGGTTTTCCGATCCTGTGTGTACCGCAGACATTTTCTCGGAGGATAAGGTAGATGGAGCGTGAAGCTGGCCTCTCGCCTCCATCTAGTGTCCAGAGAAATAATTCGCGAAGTTATATCACAACTCCCCTACATGTCTTGATGGCGTAGTGCTAGAAATACAGGAACAAATGGAAATTGAGGGAAGGAAGGATGGGTTTCATATGCCAGAAAAATGAAAGGACATGAGAAGAGAACAGGAGATAATTTTTCGGTACCACAAATATTATGATAATAGTTTTTAGCCTACGTTCTAAAAGTAGTCTCATGCAATTACGTTCCTGTCCGTATATCCCCCCATCCATTAACCTTTGAATGCCTGAACCGATATTTATGAAACCTGGTAAGTACGTCATGACGCCGAGTCCATCTGAACGGTGTACTTCATGAACCCCGTTCCCATCCCAAATCCGTCTGTGTGTCTGTTGTGCATGTTGCTAGGCAATGGTTCGGTAAATGTGTACCGCGGCAAAGACTATACATGCAGCAATAGAAGTACTGTTGGATGCTTCGTTCTATAGACGGTTCATGTCGTATAAAAGAAGAGCCTGGCGCTATGAGCTCAGCAGACAGCTTCAAGACTTACATACAGAAGCGGCTCTGCTCTCGGAGACACGTCTCAAACCCCATGAGAGGTTCTTCATTCCAAATTATCACTTTCATCGTACTGACAGCTTCCCGGGAAGAAAATGCATTTTCCATAACCGTAAAGACCTATGATACACGTGCGATACGTACACTTGACAAAGGCGAAGCCTATTCATAAGAGACAAACCCATCTTCTCGTCAGAGAGGGGATGTTANTTACATAAGGACTATTACCGCAAGAGTTCAGTTGAAAAAAAAAATCTCTAGTCATGAGTCTCAAGGGGCTTGCCGCCAAGACGAACTGATTAGCGGTAAACCGCCATTCGTAAAATACCTCTGACTTCATATCCCTGTCGTTGTCAGGCAACGGCTCGGTAAACAGGTTCCCGCTGGAAAGAGGAATTGCTGGAGGCGTCATTTTCTTTGCGGTCAGTGTCGTTTTAAAGGAAAGTTGGCGATTAGTTCTTCCCAGGACTTCTTGTTGTAGATTATTTTCAAGGTTGCGGATATCTAAGCCGCGTAGCATCGAATGATAGGATGATTAACAAAAGAAGAGGCCGTGGCCCACTCAAGATGTTATCCCAGCATTGCCTTAGATGGAGTCAGGAACACGATGAAGTCACTCTTTCAGAACGGGCGGTGTCCCGACAGTGAGTCGAGTCTTGGATGCGAGGGTGGAGCCTTACCACCATTCCAGCCAACTCGATACTATGATTTAAATGTTGGGAATGTCGCGTGTGGAGAAACGGAACAAAGTAAAGTCATAAATGACCTTTAGAAATCTGTTTTAAAACTGTCAATCTACAATGTGACCATGACCTTGCCCTCGGACGTTGATGCGTTGAGCCAGACAAGTCTGGGTTACCGTTTATGCAGTATGAGTAGAAATGAGTTCGTCGGCCCACGTCGCTCGTAATGCAATAGAATGTGCCATGAATTCTGCGCACGTGTGTAGAGTTACCGAAGTTGTGGTTCGACCTACTCTCACGCTTGTAACAAAACGTGTTTTCTCTCGTATCTGCGTACAGAATTTGTCTGCGAATGAAGGAAAACGGAAAATATTGTATCGTGTAGAGCCGTTGCTGTGCAATGATCACTAGATAAGCAAATATACCAGAGCCGTTTCTAGGCAACATCTCGGTAAACACTTTTCCTCAGCAACAGACACGAACGTAACAATTATATAGTGACACAGAAACTGTGTTTTCTATGTGTCCGTTCCTAGATATTATACTAGGGACGGTTTGGGGCAACGAGTTAGTTGCAGTTGAAAGTCCGGCTGTGAAGAGAAGGATTTATGTGTGATATCTGGATTGCGTAATTCAATGAGACTGTTATAATTCCTGTGTTAAAATCCGTTGTCAGGAAACGGCTAATGGAGACTGTAATAGACTGAGGATACTAGTCTGCGTGTGTCAGTGACCTGTAAAGTGTAGGCATGAGTCGCTGAGTGTATAAGTGGTCAATGAATCGAGTCACCACTGCAAACCCCATCAATCATACACGTGACAATATGATTTCCTTTTCCTCAGTCCCTCTAGTCATATGCCTGTTAGTACCTGGAATAAGCCACTACCGCTTGCTTCCACGTTGTTTCCAATTGATCATTCAACAATAGTCCTACCTCTCAACGCCGTATGTTCTCGATGCTAACAGCCTTGTAGGATATCCCCTGAGTTATGTTTATATATTTCTTCTATTATTCGTGAAAATAATCTGAGAATTGTCTCAGATGCTGCAACTACGTTATAGTGGAGCCATGCAAAGAATTCTCAAGAATCGTCCCCCCCACTCCAGCTTCTCTCCCCTCCTCTTCACCCTTCATTCAGTCGTATGCTTGCACTACACTACAGTGGGAGGGGCCAGCAGGCAGGCTAGGAAGGTAAAGTGGGTGAGCAGAACTTCTCCTTGGGTTTCTTTGGCCGGCTGAAACATAGGTAGTGACATCGTCGTTAAATTAACTATAAATAAATAGCAATTTTATTCAGGTGCGCACAGAAACAAAGATAAGGGACTGCTATTTGAATATATCTTCGCATTCAGACATTTTATTCCCCCGATTTCACTGTATTCTCATATACGCCACCAGAAAAATGCCCAAAACGGTTAAATCACGACTTTTATGAGCCCATGAAAATTGTCCTGTTGGTAATTAATTTGCAAATCTTTCATTTACCCCTAGTATTCGTAAGGATACTATATAAGAATTCAGTTCGTACCTCACAGGAAACACATCAAGCCTCCGCTACAAAGCCCAGCAGGTTAATGCTGTTTAGGCAAAGAGTCGGTGTTTATTGTGAGAACAATACGGAAAACACGATTAAACTGTAGGCAGAATGCAAAGATGTATGTTAACGCTGATGGTACATATAGTGGACAACTGGGGTTTATAAAAGGTTAAGGCAACTCATAAATTGCTAAAGAAATGTGGTGGAACAGTGTTGTCACATTGTTGCCACAAGTTATACAATTATTATATTACGTATTATAGCACGAATTGTTGTTAAAAATTATACACATTATTTTATTGAAATCTTGTATATAAAAGCGTTTGGAGGGATGTGTGGAAACTCTCAAATTACGTAATTTCGCGTTACCATAAAAACGAAATATGTCTTCCCGGAAGGAGTTTATAGAGTGGGGTCTATATATAGTTTGTCCGTCAGGAATGCTGAGAATGCATATACTGATATGGTCGATGTAATTATTCCCTATACATCAAATTGCTTTTTAATGCGTTATTAGAATCAATTACAGACGTAATTTTCCCTGGCATTTCCGTACTTAGCGACGCGAAGTTGTTTTCGAAGAGCAACGCTATGATAACCTAAATATACAAGAATCACGTATCCCATAAGTGTATTACATTTCTAAAATTTACGATTCCTTTTCAATAATTGTATTCTAAATTTTATTTATGCATACGCTGTCAGTAGAATTGTATTTTTAAAATAACCGACGCAAATTTTCTTGGTGTCTAATATTTTATTCAAAATCCAATACATGTTTTGACCTATAGTGGTTAACTTCAGGTGGTACAACATCGGAAAAAAATGCTGTTGCTCTTTTACGGTCTTACTGAAAATATGTGTCTGTTCCAGTGTGGAATAGCTTCTTCAGTAATTGGCCTGTAACAAATACGATTCGTGTATTTTTATTTTCAATTTATATTTGATTTCAGTGGGTAGTTTGCTAGTAAAAAAAGACAACGCTATCTCTGTAACAGGCCGTGGAGGTCCATATGGTTGTGAGAGGCCGAGACTCCCATATCTTCTAGATGAGGCATGTCTAACGCGTCGATCGCGGGACGATTTTTGGTCGATCTCATAGGCCTATAAGAAAATTATACGTGAAGAGCATGTAAATTCACTTGTAAAATAATATGATTATATATTCTGATTTTGAAGGGAAAATACATATTAGTCATTCCTATTTTTCTGTTCTTATGTAGCTTACGTGAAAATTGCTTTACACTTGTGTTAAGTGAACTGTGGGGAAGTCCCTACGCTAGCCTTGTCACGTGAGCTCTGATTTCATCACTCGTCATCAGCCACGTGTGTTCTGATGCAAGAGTGATCGACAGGACGTGTGATTCACTTCGTTCCCTCCCTCCAGTCAACCGTGAATCCCCGTACGTTGAACTAACAAGTGAGACGTATTATTATTATATTGGCTGTTAGTGGAGATTTGTCGCTTTGCTGTGCATTAAACAAATATCGAGTTTGGGGATGAGCTCAGTGTAATCAAAGGGACAGTAAGTGCTCTGCTCACGTCATTTTATTAATTTCGAAAGCGTCTGTGTGCGTGTGTCAGATAAAACAGTTATCTCAATATAGCGGAAAATGCAACGCCTCAGTATCCTTGCCAAGAAAGGGTAATCTTGAACATCATTATAATGCTCTCCATAGCAATAAGTATGATGCTGATTTTCCACCCAAAAGTGAAATTCGTAAACTTAAGCTCAAAGAACTTAAATCGAAATTAGCTGCTCAACAACAGTCGATGGCAAAACCAAGGTCACTTTCTAACAATGCAACCAAATCATCCTTCAAGGTCAATAATCTGATCGTTAAAAAAAACGCAAACCTTTCACTGACGAGGAATTTGTAAAAGAATGTTTTCTTGAAATAGCTGATAATCTTTTTGAAGGATTTAAAAATAAGAAAGAGATCATAGCTACTATTCAAGATCTTCAAATATCAAGAAACACCATTGTGCGGCGAATAGAAATGATGTGTGGAAACATAACTGAACAGTTTCTGAAAGATGTTTCCAATTGTGTTGCTGTCTCCCTCCAACTGGATGAAGCTACAGACGTCAGAGACACAGCCCAGTCACTAGTTGCTTTTACAACAATCATCATGTGTCGTGATATTTTACCAGTAATTTTGCTTAAAGCTAGGTACGACGATAGGAGGGGGTGGTAGATCACTGGCAGATTTGACACTAAAAAGTCGATCGCAACCCGTCTGGTGTTGGACATGCCTGTTCTAGATAATAGGCTTTCAGATGGCGCTGAGGTTGTCAGCCTTACGCGCCACCGGCTTTTTACCCCCAGGAAGATTCCTGGTACTCACTTCTGTTAAGGGTTGAGTCGACCCGAGGGACATAGTGCGGTTGGAAGGATTAGACAAATTGAAAATTTCAGTGAACTAATCGGTAATCGAACCCGTGACCTTTCGGCTTGTAACATAGTGCCTGAACCAATTACGTTACATTTTCTTTTTACCTTGGTACTACAGCCCCAGTGGGCCTAGGCCTACCTCCATGAACTTCTCCGTTCACTTCGGTTTTTCTAAATCTTACACGTTCGGTAGGACTCCTTGGGCGGTTGATCAGCTCGTCGCAAGGCCTCTACCTGTACACAAAGACAGAAAAACGCACACAAACAAACTAAACATCCATGCCCTGAGTGGGATTCGAACCCACGATCCCGGTTTCCAAGCGAGCGAAGACAGTGCATGCCTTAGACCGCTCGGCTACCGTGACCGGCCACTACGTTACCTTGCGCCCCCATTTTCTAGTACTTAATTAAGAATAAACAAATGGCTGTGTTTATGTTAGACACTGTCTGTATGAGACATATCGAATGCGTTACCCGCTAGAGTGAGAGCGGCTCTCACGTGTGTTGAGCACTCTGAATATGAGTAAACCGCCACTGACGCAGAGGGGTATCTTCACAGACACTCGGCGAAAGGTCTTCGACTCCAGCTGGCCACAAGGCTTCCTCATCTTGTCCAAACAAGGTAACTTGCTCAAGGCTCGTTGCTACGTTTCGGAATTCAAGATTTCGTATCCTTAACAATAGAAGATGTTTTGCACAAAAAGAGGCTCTCAGTGCGCCTGCGCCGTCCCGTAGTGTTCTGAATGATTTCGCCGTCGTTTTATTCCAGTGATCACGAACATTTTCTCTCGATGTACTGCCTAAGCGACATTCGGAAGCTAGATCCGTTTCCTTCATCAGGTGTAAAGGGGAGGGGGGACTGTACTTAGTGCGGTCCGTTACAAAATACTGGTCTGGGTCACATTTAGTGATAGCCCGAACTGCTATTTTATTTACAAAAAATCGGTGTTGGTGTAGAGAAATGTATTATTACACGAAGTTCTGGGAACAACTAACCGCATACTTTCCTTTCATACGACACGGACCGCATAGAAAACGAAACAATTATGGAGAGGTTAGAGAGAGCAATATGATCTCACAAGTCACCTAAAAAGCACTGGAGGGGATACGCAGAGAGCAAGATGTTGGCATAAGGCTCATAGATTAGAGAGACGCATATAGAAACACAGGCAGCAAAGTGATCTTTTAAGTCTCCTTGATGCGATATGGACCACTGAGAAAACGAAAAAAGAAAAATGAATGAATACACAAACAGACAGCAAGATGATCTCACAAGCCACCTATCAAAAGTTAGAGGAGGGAAGGTGATAGACAGCGAGGTGATATCATAAGCCTCATTTTATTTTATTTTTTTAAAATAAGGAAATTCGGCTAAAATATGTTTGCGAGTACATCAGTTTAAGACAAGCATATAT
>NW_019738961.1:1282571-1353882 GCF_002891405.2 Cryptotermes secundus | reverse complement strand
TGTTAAGATTATTCATCTTGTGTGTAATAATTAAAACTTGTGTGTGGTTCTTCTTACAACACTCGCAGCTAAGAAGGGAACACACATCACAAGACACGGTTTACGCAGAATATAAGAAAAAGACCCCCATAGTGGAAGAACCACACACAAGTTTTAATTATGACACATAAGATGAATAATCTTAACAAGTTTTAGTGTGTGTAAATTCATTACAGTTGACAAATACGCACTTTTTAAATTCTTTTTAAATAATTTTATAAAGGCAAGCAATGAAATAGATTAGCGTAATTATGGCACCTGATGATGGCACTATGTTGCCGAAACATGTCGTGAAGTAACAGGTGAAATTGACTGCACTACAAGACGGCCACTGTATACATATCATGGACATTTAAATTTGATAAAAATAACCTTGAAAGGGTAGCGCACATATCCTCCCTCTGTTTCCTGTCTAAGCATAACATGGGAAACAAGCAAAGTTCTGTGAATACAGCGACTCGCTTTTGGGCGGGCCCCTGATAAAGCCGGGTTCGATTCCCCTGTAAGGTCAAAGAGACCTCTCTCTTCTGCAGAATGTTCAGAACGACCTCCGATTCTCAAGAGTGAAATATCCCTGGTGTGAATCTGACCGCTGTCCTTCTTCTGGTTAAGAATGCATGGAGTTATAACTTAACTCACGCATACGTCCTTATGGCATGGCGCATAATTAATCAAACAAAAGGATAACTTTACTTTAAACATAGCGTATTTCAAGATTACTGTTTACTTGGATATGACGCCAAATTGCCTGGTATGTGACTACCAACATTCCGAATGAAGTGTTATATTCTACGTGAAATGGAGGAAGAAAATTCCCTCGAAACGTTTGTAGCGATCTACCAACCTACACATCGCCACAACCCGGGACGCAGTAGTCTTCAATGTACTGCATCTGGTATATGTACGGGGGCAGGTCATCGTCACATAATGATATACATCTTTGCTGTAGTTACTAGAAAATTACTAGAGCCTATTTACAAGTACGCCAGGTAGTCATACTCCGGGGGTAAAGTTAAGAAAAATTAAAAGTAAAAAGATAAATTTGCCCTCTGCCTAATTAATTAAACATCATGTCTTGAAAATATATTGAGAAGTGGAGGTATAACTCCACTGCTCTTGACTTCGGCACCAGACAGAAGTGAGTAGTGAGATTCACGCTCCTGGCGCTTTAACCCCCGAGGAAAGAGTCCACGATACCAATTGCATAGAAGACTTGTTGCGCCCCTGAGACGTCCTGGACGCTCTGGAGAAGAGAAAAATCTTACATTCGCGGGAATCGAAGAGGCATATGGTAGCGTAATTGGTTGAGGCACACCGCGGTTTCGATTCCCGATGAGGTCATCGGAGCTTCCGATTGACCTCAATCTTCCAGCCGCACTATGGCCCTGGTGTCGACTCAGCCTCCAACAGAAATAAGTACCAGGAATGTTCCTGAGGGTACAGGGTGGGCGGCTGGTGCATAAGGCTGACAGCCTCACCGCCATCTGTGAACTGACTGTCTAGAAAATGTGGGAGTCTCGACGTCTCATAACCCTATGGACCTCAATGGCCTGTTACATGGATAGCTTTATTTTTGTTTACTGCCAGGTATCGAACCCCTGTCGTTCAGTCCGTAGCTCGTCGCTATACCAAATGAATTAGCCAGGCTATTTTGAAGGGACTTTCGTTCGGTAAGTTTGCCGGTGCAAAGTTTCCTGCTTCGTAGAGTAGATGGACTTTGTTGTGTATGAAGTCTGCCTTGTAGGGACGCCTACCACTTCTTGTACAAATATTCTCAAATGTAGATCCTGAACGCCGAATTACCCATAGCCCCTCTCCATTCAGATGCAGTTCCCTCTCATCACCTGTAAATAGAAATGATGTAAAAAGGAGAAGGGATGTGGGTGAGCCGAACGCTGGTGACGTTACAAGGATGTCTGCAGAAGATCTATGGGGGAACTTACAAGCCTGATTCACAACAGGCTTAAGTCTCTTAACTTCATGGAAATAAAACTTACTATATAACAGGAGATGTATACTAAATCCAAAGCTGTCCTTGTCTACATTTTTTTCCTTTTTGGGACTTGCAAGCAATAAGAATTCCTCGCGACAAGTTACTGTGTACAAGCCTGTGGATGTGCGGACGTGAAGTCTGGTGATAGCGCTGCTGTTTGTTAAGATGTAGGACAGGCTTAGGAATTAGGGATGTTGAGATGAAATTTCTGAGAGGAACGGCAACAGTTGACCATAAAATAAATGAAGAGGCCTTATAACAATTATGACTGAAACCGTAAAGCTATAAAAAAGTAAAATTGTCCCTGTGCTTAACTAATTAAGCACTACGTCGTGAACAAGTATGACCTTGCCAATAGTTTTAGGTGAGTGGTCAGCTTCGAGCCCTGGTCACTTTACCCCCGAAGATAGAGCCCTCTGGTATCCATTGGATAAGAGGCTGGATGGGCCTCAGAGCCGGTCTGAACGATATGGAGTAGTAAAGATTCTTGGCCCTACTGGGAACCGAACTTCGACCCCTCTCTCATTCAGTCTGTAGCCAATATATATATATATATATATATTGTGTGTGTGTGTGTACGTACATGTATAATGGTAAAACTGTCCCTATAACAAGTCGTCGAGGTCCATAGGTTTGTGAGACGTCGAGGCTCCCACGTTTTCTATACAGTCAGCTCACAGATGGCGGTGAGGTTGTCAGGCTTACGTGCCGGCCGTCACTCTTTACCTCCAGGAAGATTCCTGGTACTCATTTCTATTAGAGGCTTAGTCGGCCTTAGGGTCCTAGTGCGGCTGGAAGGATAATGTCAATTGAAAAATACAATGATCTTATTGGGAATCGATCTTCCGGCTTGTTGCATAGTGCCTCAACCAACAACGCTACCGCGTGCTCCGGACAAAAACCGTACTGGACAAGATTACAAATAGAAAAACCGGTTCGATACAACGCGTAAACAGAATCGAAAGAAACAGAATTGAGAAAGTGTTAACAAGATTGGAAGGCTAGATGCGTTGTCTTCTCTGGGGTGACTATGAACAGGACGGTCCTTCGCGTTATAGCGCCATGTAGTTTGAAGAGAGCCCGACGTTGCGGAGGAACATACCCACCTCCGTACTCAACTTACCGACTGCTTCTGTTGGCTTGTCTCATGGTTTACTCTTACGTCCCGAAGACGGAGCTGATAAAATCTTCCGAAACGTCAGGTTCTCTCCTTTGCCCTTCAATCGAATGTATCCTCGTACAAGGGCACCGCAGAAAGTCGTTGTCATCTGCAAGGGTTTAATTTGTTAACTCATTCTTTCTTCAAATATCAAGCCAACGTCTTCTTGGTCTTACTGAGTTACATCTTCGTAAAAGTTGCTTGGGAACGTTTCCTGATAGCACCCTCTTTAGACATGTAAACCTGTTGAAAGTAAAAGCCTCTGAACCAGCACACCCTGTATAAACTGCAGCAGTGCGGTGTGAGAATGCATATGCTCTGGACATTACACTCAGTTACTCAACATGAGTGTAACTGGTTGCAGTCCCTACCAGTCTGGACGCTACGTATTTCTGCTGTTACTACATAAGTTTCTACTAAATAGCGACATAACAAATATGCCAATGTTTTATTAAATGCAATATTTCAATTCATATAAAGAATTAAACTTAGGTAGAAACGGACATTTAAATCTTAAAAGACTTGGATAATGGGGTCAGAGAGTCCACCTCGTTCGCTGTGCGCGCGCGCGTATGTGTGTGTGTGCGTGCGTGATATCTAGTCTCCCCGCCTAAGCCATCAGATTCTGCGTGAGATAAATTTCTAATTGAAAATTCGGATGTAAACAGACCAGATCGTAAAGGTGTGAGAAATTAACGTGAAGTAGGTATTTAACCAAAGTGGAATTACTTCTTCTACTGTGTTAGTGTATTTCACCATGAGGAAGTGCATTTGTCCACACTGCAGTGCTGAGATGTCTTTCAGTCGATTTATTTTTCACTGATTGAATTACATGTACCTAAGGTAAAAGTAAAGTAAAACTATCCCTGTACCAGGCCGTGGAGACCCATAGGGTTGTGTACGTCGAGGCTCCCATATTATCTAGACAATCGGCTCACAGATGACGATGAGGTTGTCAGCTTTACACGCCGGCCGCCCTTTACCCCCAAGAATATTACTGGTACTCATTTATGTTAGAGGCTGAGTCGACCCCAAGACAATAGTGCGGCTGGAAGGATTCGGTCAATTGAAAAATCCAATGTCCTCATCCGGAATCGAACACGCGGCCTTTCCGCTTGTAACATAGTGTCTCAACCAACTAAAAAAGCCGTGTCCTTGTAATACTACAAAAGATGTTGTGTTACGTAGAATATGACAGTACTGTGCCCGAGGGTGCATTGTTATGTGTAAATGTTAGTATTGTGCGGTATTCTAGTTGTTCCCTGTGACATCTAGGATATGTCGTGATGTAAGTGTTACGTATTACTATGCATTATGGCGTGTCCTTACTGTTTTTTTTCGTTCAAGTACGTAAATAAACCAATTGTTAAGAGTTACCTTGGTTTATTTAATTAAATATTGTTCTGTTGACGGCCAAATCTTTTCCCGTTAATTGTAAAACGTTCTTAGTGTCTCAACATCTTTAAATGTTCACAGTTGTACACAGAACGATATTGTCCTTCATATCCGGGTCCGTTATAACGCGTGTTTTTTTTTTCCTTGCCACTACAGTGGACCTAGGCCTACCTCCATGAACTCCGTTCACATAACACATGTTTACTATAATTAATTTTGAAAATGACTGTCTTTTGGAACTCTGTAATTCTAATGACATATCAGCTTGATGTACCCGTAACACTGTGGACTTTCATTGGGGAGGCAATCTTTGAAATCGTAGCTGGTACACCCGCCATGCTGATTGAGTCTGTTTTAATTTTCTTCAGGCCTTTCAGGCTAATGTCGGTATAACATTTTAATTAGGAAACGACCGTTTCCTACCCTGTTTCTTTCTGGTCAGGACAGCAGGTTTCCTGGCCAAACCCGCTCTGTAAAACTCCTTAGTGCCGCTTATGAAATCCATGACAGTTGCCTTTAAGATGGCCAACTTGGTGACTGTATTTGAGGTCCTTTCTACATCACGACTAGAGGCCTATTTCATGGACCATCAAGTTTTTTCTTTTATCGTGTTTCTTGTGTTTATTTAAACATGTGGTTCTTTGTCCGCACTGTTGGTGAAGGCAGACTCCTCATTGTGTCTATATGTTTATTTAAACAGAAAAAAAGGAACGGTCGCTTTTTAATGACTTCTTCAGCGGACCCGGCATAACACTTAGTGAAGGCTTACTCTGATGCAAATTTCGTAGGAGGCGTGATGGAGTCCTTGCAAAAGTAAACAGAGCTAAGAATGAGCAAAACGCATCGCTCTCACCGCTAGGATCGAGAGTCGAATGCTGCATGCAAACTGCGTTCATGAACGCACACATATTCTTTATTTACCATTTACAGCGTCCTGTCAGAAACTGTTTTTTTTATTCAGTTACGTAATTTCAAATTCAGTTCTTTGTAATACGTAATTGGAAGAGTTAATATAAAATCGACTTAGATCGCTCGTTCACTCATTTCCGCCTCAAATGCAACCAGAAACTGTTCACAGACCTTCCTTTATTTAAAAATGTCATTAAAACCACAGTTAATTGCAACATGTTTCGACCTTAACAACCATCTTCAGGCAATTGTTCACTAATGGAAACTCTCACTGCTCCAGTTCGTATGTCAATACATCCCATGCTATTGCAGTTCGTCGTTCGCACTAAAACGTGGTTGAGAATGAACACTCTCTGTCCGTTCCGTGCTGTTTTCATTTCGCGGCGTCCATTTGAAAAGGAGAGAGAGTTTCGTCCTCAAACAAGCACCTTTTAGTGTGAACAGCGATACGCAATAGAATGGAAATATATTTTTTTCTATTGCTAGTGGGGTAGGACTAAGTCCCTTGTACTGCGGCCAATTCAGGCCTATTGTACCAGCCACAGATGATAGGTGAGGGTGATTGTGGAGCAATTGGTGGAATGAAAATCTGCCCCAGCGCCACTTTGTCCACCACAAATCCCACTTGACCAGACCCGGGATCGGGAAGCCAGCGACTAACGCTTGAGCTATGGCGCGGCCATTTACTTACGATCTAGTGCAGTGCGACGGTTTCAATAAGTGAACGGTTGTTTGAAGATGTCCAAGTAAGGCAGAAACCTGTGACAACTGATGTGATTTTAATGATATTTTAAATGAATGAGAGACTGTGAACAGTTTGGACCCGGGATAGCGCAGTCGGCATAAAGACTTGTTACGGTCTGCACGACCGAGGGATTCGGAGTTCGAGTCCCGGTAGGATCAGTAATTTAATCTTCTCCACTTCGTCCACACTGGCTCTGGCGCCCACTCAGCTTCCTATCCAATGGATACAGGGCTTTCCCCGGGAGTTAAGCAACCGGGGCGTGAAGCTGGCCACTCACCTCCAGCTGGTATCGAGGTCAAGAAAATTTGGATCTATACATCCTCTCCCCTATACGCCTTCATGACGTAGTGCTTAATTAGGTAAGTACACGGACAACTTTACCTTCACTTTGTGAACAGTTTTAAGTTGCTTTAAAGACGGAGGTGAGTGAGTGGGTCGGAAATAAAATTGAAGCCAATGAATTTCCTAGGAATATTTGAATGATGTCGCCGACCACAGTAACCGCGCGTTCTAAGGCATGAACAGTCTTGGTTCACTCGAACACCGGATTCGTTGGTTCGAATCCCACTCGACGTATGGATGTCTGCTTGCGTTTATTTTGTGTTTGTATTATTCTCTGTGTAAGTAGCGGTCTTACTACTGGCTGATTCCCTGCTCAAGGTGTCCTACCGACTGCGTATAGGATTAAGAAACTGAAAAAGCGGCCAAGGTCCACAGGGCTGCAGTTCCATAGACAGACAGACAGCCAAACAGACAGCCGGATAGACAGACAGACAGACAGACAGACAGATAGATAGATAGATAGATAGATAGATAGATAGATAGATAGATAGAATAGATCCATGCATATATCTATGACTGTACAGCCCTTTGTTGGGCCTTGGCCGCTTTGCAGTTCCTTGATCATTTTACACAATCAGTATAAGCCCTTGGACGGGTGATGAGCCTGTCGCAAGGTCGCTACCTACACACAGAATAAACGCACACAGATATTCATGCCTTGATTGGGATTCGAACCCACGATCCCAGCTTTCGAGGCGGTACATGCCTTAGACTGCGCGGCCTGCCACTGTGATCGGCCTGGTATAAATATACAGTGTGCGAAGTATTTTTGAGGGTGCATCGTCATTAGTTAATGCGTTTTGTCATCGTCTCGTCATTTTAGAGTCACTTGTTTATGTGTCAAGCATGCGATGAGTGTACCAAGTTCCTCGTAATAGGGATCTCGTTCAGTACTGTTCAGTACACAAGACTTCACTTCCGTTAAGATGCCTGCTGAAGGCATGACGTTCGCTGGAAAATGTTTCCGACAGAGAATAGGCACTGTTCCTCTGTGGTGCACAGTTGTGGAACATTGCCAACCCCTGTTGTATACAATGCTGGGAGCCCTCCCTTACTGTTCTGTCAGTTGTATTTGAGTTGTGCATCAGATCTGTGAGACTCAATGCGTTTCCGCGTCAGAAGAGCATGTCCAGTGACGCATCCACTGCGCTCTCCGCAGAAAATTGAAAAATTGTGAGACATTATCATGTGTACTGAGCTGTGTTCTGAGACGGGGCTCTGCCCTGCTTTACAACATAGTTTGCTTCGGATTTTACAGCTCACTAACGTTTATCTCATCTGTGGTGCCAGCTTTATTATTGTTAACTTCCCCTGCGTTATCTTCTATTCCTTCCCAATTCTACAAGTCATCGAATGGTACAGATACACTTTCAGCGCCATCTCCCACTAATGAAACACATATATAATCAATCGTAATAGGCACGCGGTTGCGTAGTTGGTTGAGAGACTATGCAACAAGCAGGAAGATCGCGGGTTCGACTCCCGATGAAGTCATTGAATTTTTCAATTGACCTAATGCTTCCAGCTGCATAATGTCCCTGTGGTCTACTCAAGCTCTAATAGAAATGAGTACCAGGAATCTTTCTTGGGGGGGATAATGGACTGCCGGCCAGCACGGAAGGCTGACAACCTTACCTCCATCTGTGAGCCAATTGTTTAGAAAATACGGGATCCTTGACGCTTCACATACCTATCGGCCTCCACGGCCTGCTACAGGAATAGATTTACTTTTTCTTTAGCCAATCACAATCCGTCTCGTCACCACACATATCAGTGTGTTATCAACTGTCACCAAATAGACATGTTATACTGAAACAAAAGACTGCTCATCTGTTCGTTATCTACTGAATGTATTACGTTAAGCGTGTTAACGATCGACAGATCGTTGCTATGGAAACACAATTTATATATTCGTATAGAGAAGTATTTAGCTCACTTTCGAGGTCTGTAAAGAAACTTTCGGATATATGGCCAGCCGTTGCGCATTTTGACAGAGGAAATGTGGGCGAAGTCTCGCCAGGTGTAATGATGTGGTTGCTTGCAAGCATTTAGCACCTGTGAGAGAGCAGTAATTACTGCTGGGCTGCCCGCGGGCGTGGCAACTGCTCCACCTTATAATTGGGCAGTGACAGGGATCTCCCTCTGGCTATTGCAACTGCCACTAAGCTGCTCCCAAGGGAGATCACATCTTCCTAGACGTCAGCAAGCCGGCGGTTTCGGCACTTTACGAGTGCATAAAATAGCGCCTTGTCAGCTCAGCAAATATCTCATTGCGCGCCCTGTTCCTAACTTTCTGTGTGTGCGCGTGCGCGTGTTCAAAGCAGTGTTAGTTTGGCTCTTCATTTAAACCTTATCATATTTCAGGTAAAAAGTAAAAAGCCAAACATCTATCTATCTATCTATCTATCTATCTAGTTTGGCCGCGCCATAGCTCAAGCGGTTAGTTCCTGGCTTCCCACCGCGGCGGCCCGGGTTCGATCCAGGGTCTGGTCAAGAGGGATTTATGGTGGACAAAGTGGCACTGGGGCGGGTTTTCTCCGAGTACTTCGGTTTCCACTGCCAATCTTCATTCTACCAAATTCTCCATCATCATAATCACCCGGGGCAGGCTACAATAGGCCAATCAGTGGCCGCCGTGCCGAGTGGACCCAGCAGGACTCCACCCCCCACTAAGCGAAAGCTGTCTGTTTATCTATCTAATTGTCTGTCAGTCTGTCTATTTATCTATCTATCTATGACTCTACAGCCATTTGTTTGGCTTTGGCGTCTTTTCAGTTTCTTAATCCTGTACACTGTCGGTATTATTGCTTGGATGGGGGATCAGCCCGTCGCAAGGCCTCTACGTAGACACAGAACAACACAAACACAGAATAAAAGCACAAGACATCCATGCCTCGAGTGGGATTCGAAACGACGACCCCAGTGTTCGAGCGGGCGGAGCAGTTCATACCTTAGACGACCCAGCTACTGTAATGGCGGAGTTCTCTCCACGCCATGAAGACTATGTGGGAGTGGAGATACAGCTCTAGATAGAGGTGAATGGTCAGCTTCACTTCCCTGCCGCTTTAGCACAAGGAAACAACCCACGTTAGTTAGTTATTGGAGAGGGCGGGTTTCCCCATGCACTTAGACCAGTATTGATCCATTGTTTTTCCCTCTATGATATTCTACCAGTCTCTATACCCTACCGATATTGGTGCGCACCATCAGTCCCGACCGAGCCAGCGAGTTCGGCCTCTACTGGCTTGGCGGTATCTATAATGCTTCCCCCCTCTATCAGAGGTGCTAGAGACTACTGTTGGGCGGGAAATGTCCTTGAATTTGGCTCAGTGACCTCCTTTGGAGATATGAGGTTCTTTTACGTGCCGTAAAGCCACGACACGGGACCCACGGCTTAAAGTCCCTCCCGGAGGACTTGTTCTCTGAAATTTTCCGCCCTTAAAAATTCCACGACCTCCGCCGGGTTTGAATCCGCGTACCACGAGTCATGAGATTGGAACGTTACCTCTAGACTACGGAGGCCGCTAAGAACCCACGTTACTCACTGTACAGGAGGCTGGGTGGACCCGAAAGACGATCTGGACGTTGTGGAATAGAGAAGGATCTATTGCCCTACCAGGAATCGACCCATGACTGCTCAGTTGTCCAGGCATGCTGACAGCTATCCCGGTATCTGTCACTTTATATTTATCAAGATTTTGTATTATGACGTTTCGGGATTTACAATCCGTTCACTCTTACTCTATAAGTTTTTCATAATATCCAGCGGCCCTTCCCCTTAAGGGACTAGTCTCCCTCTCAGGGGGGGGAGCACGACAAATTTTGGAAACCACTCCCCTAAATTGTGAAGTCATACTTATAGCGTATTAAAACAGTGGTCCCTGGAACCCAAGAGGGACCATTCCTTTTTATATGTTTGTAAGCTTCATTTTATATTTTTCAATCTAACGTGGGGCCTAGACAAACATGAACGGCTGCTATTAAACTGGGTCGCAATTGGTACAGAGCTAAGCAGCCATTTTAATATATCAGCTGCTTTCCTTCTGTGCCTAAGGAATGTAATTCGTGTACAGACTTCCTGAGAACTTCGCCATAAGCGGGAAATTCCCAGATATTTCTTGATTGTGCAGTTTACATAAAACTCCATCAGGTTCCGTAAAATTCGAAGTTTTCGACTTCCGGTGCTTGTGGAGCTAAACGGCGGTCTGCGAACAGGGGGGCAGGATTAAGCTAGTTATATAGAGGGTCCAGTGTTGTGGGCTTGTGTGGGAAGGGTAATGAACACTTTGTTTCTGTAAAAGGCATCTGATTTCGTGACTAGTTGAGCTGCTGTTAGCTTCTCACGAAAGGTTTTTTTATTGCTAGTGGGGTGGGACTAAGTCCCTTGTACTGCGGCCACTTCTGGCCTATGGTACCAGCCCCAGATGATAGGTGAGGGTGATTGTGGAGCAATTGGTGGAATGAAGATTGGCAGGGGAAACCGAAGTACTCGGAGAAAACCTGCCCCAGCGCCACTTTGTCCACCACAAATCCCACTTGACTAGACCCGGGATCGAACCCGGACCGCCGCAGTGGGAAGCCAGCGGCTAACCGCTTGAGCTATGGCGCGGCCTCCACGAAAGGGTTAGTTCCGCTTTGAATAGTTTGTTGATGAATTGTACTCAAGTATACGTGAAACATCTTCGAGAGTGCGTCATCATGAAATAGTGACGTAGGTCGTTACGTCATCATCAGAAATTGAGTTGGTTCTGTTTCCACCGCATGGCCGCATCGGAGTTCTTGTTGACCAGACAAGGACCGAGCGAAGTGGCGTACAAGTAATAGCCTAGATTTACTCTCGGAAAGTGCCCCGTTCGATTCTCGGCTGGATTACGGGCCGTTCTGGCTACGGTTTCTCATGATTTTCCTCACACCCTCCTGCAAGTGCCGTGACAGTACTTGGAACACACCTTGACTACTCCGTACGCGATCCTTTCCAATTCATCCTATATCTATAATCCTATCATTCCCTGTACAGAGAGCCCTGCGCTTAACTACTTAA
The DNA here is from genome assembly GCF_002891405.2 of Cryptotermes secundus. Classification (NCBI taxonomy): domain Eukaryota; kingdom Metazoa; phylum Arthropoda; class Insecta; order Blattodea; family Kalotermitidae; genus Cryptotermes; species Cryptotermes secundus. Next base: position 1,342,259 of record NW_019738961.1, on the reverse strand, counting down.
GTACCACAGCGTGAAAGCGTATGTGGGAGTGGATGTATGGATCCACATTTTCGTTATCTCGACATTAGCTGGAGGTGAGTGGTCAGCTTCACGACCCGTTCACTTTACCCCCGGGAAAGTGCCCTTGGTACTCATTCTATAGGAGGTTGATTGAACCCCAGAGCGTGTCTCGATGATGTGGAGAATAGAAAATTCTTGACCCTACGGGGACTTGAACTCCGACACCTCGGTCGTCCAGCCCGTAGCCAGTCGCTATACCGACTATGCTATTCCGGCTCGCTGTCCCAGGAGGAAAGGCCAATATACCGGAAAGTCATAGTATCGGCTATTCTAAGCAAAAATATGTATGTGTATCCTATTCCGAACAGTTCCCGAGACAGCGTTATTTCACTGTTCAGTACACTGTATACTGTACAGACGAGCAGCACGCCATGTCCTCACACAAGTTGCACCGAGATAGAGCTATTTCACTGTTCAGTACACTGTATACTGTACAGACGAGCAGCACGCCATGTCCTCACACAAGTTGCACCGAGATAGAGCTATTTCACTGTTCAGTACACTGTATACTGTACAGACGAGCAGCACGCCATGTCCTCACACAAGTTGCACCGAGATAGAGCTATTTCACTGTTCAGTACACTGTATACTGTACAGACGAGCAGCACGCCATGTCCTCACACAAGTTGCACCGAGATAGAGCTATTTCACTGTTCAGTACACTGTATACTGTACAGACGAGCAGCACGCCATGTCCTCACACAAGTTGCACCGAGATAGAGCTATTTCACTGTACAGTACACAATACACTGTACAGACGAGCCATGTCCTCAAACGAGTTGCAAAGTGCATTGATGTAGACGGTTGAATTTTCGAAAATGTATTATACTGGGTAAATTGTACCAATTGTACCAATTGTACCAAATTGTACCAATTTTGTTACTTGAACAATAAATACCGGCATTAGAAACAGTTTCGGAACTGTACAGTCAAACAACTCTATCTCGGAAACCGTTAATTGATCCTGTGTCCTCCCAGATACTGACCTTTCGTCTTGAGGCACCTGTATATCCTGTCTGATGAAGGTGTCATAAAATGATCCAAATTTCACTGTCACGTACACACACACACACACACATTCACACACACACATACACAAGAGTCCTCTTCTTCAAGGCATAATATGCCCTCAGATGGGGCCTGATTTCTCAGTGTGTGCCGTACCTGAGACAGAAACATGAGAACGGTTCTGCGAACGGAACCGACTTGATAATGAGTTTCTGACTATATAGGGTTCATTTACCGAACTTAAGGATATGAAGTGAACATGGCAGATCCACACAGTAAGAGGCAGGACAAACAGAAGTGGCCATTGCTCGCTTCTCCCGTTAGCATAATTGCATTCATTTTGACTGAGTGTGAGTTTGTAACATGTGTTAAGTGACATGATCAATATTGTACTTCAGGTTAAGTGAGGAGATATGTTTGGCGGTCCTAAGTCACAGGTTCCAGCACAAACCCGCCAGATCCTGCGACGTCATCATGTCACTAACTCTGTGCAGGAGTGTCCGCCTTGAGAAGCTAATATTCACGTCGCGGTCTAGTCATTAGCACTCTTACTTCCTAGTCGTGAGGTTAGGTTCAAATTCCAGCCAGGAAAGCTGTTATCATGACAGGTTTTCCTATTGTTTCCTTAGCTTCTCCAGGCCAATCCCGGAATAAAATTATAATTTTAAGCCACGCCCATTTCCTTTCAGATCCTCTCCAATTAATTATTCTCTAGTTGTCTTCTGTGATATAAGGTTCTGATAGCGGTGATTATGAAGTGTACTATCCTTTGGGATGCGACGTCGTGTAGTCCGGTGTATGGCTTACTTTTCTCTCCTGAAAACGGAGGCAGTACATTCCTTCGAAATATAGATGAATTTGTACCGAACATCACGGCGTCACATCCCGGAAGAGTGTACTTTTTTAATTATATCATTTGCCGCTGTCTATGCTGCTGTGAAACAGTGTTAGTACATGAGCCAAAAATAAGAACGGGAAGCTAGTACACGTGGTTGCTCAACTGTTGAAAATATCCNTATAACACACGCAGTCGCAGGAGCACGACACAACAAAAGCACAGTAAGTATTATTAAAAAATTATAATACCACAAGTATTAAATAAAATACGGAACGCGGTATTAATGAATAAAAAATTCACGTTACAGACACACAAGATAATGAAGGAGTGCTCCAACAAAGGAGAATGGGCGTGACTGACGTAGTGAGGGGCGACGTAGCGATTTGGTATCCTGAACAATTTTAATATTTTTAACGTTTGACAATGTATATGATAGATACATATTTTAGTTATTTTAATGTGTGAACATGGCATGCAATGAACTGGTTTGACGTGGATAAGTAAGCACCTGAAGATGGCATTATTATGCCGAAACATGTAGTGCGAGGGAGAGAAGGAGATAAATGAGTGTATGCACTGCAAGACGGATTAAATAAATCATCCCCTACAATTTATGAAAACGCAGACGCTCACGTTCACAAGAACTATCATTTTTCCTTAACTTCAGCCAGATGAATCCAGACAATATTATCCAAACTTGTGTTTCTCTAAGATAAACTTAAAAGTAGAGTTTTTCCTGTGCTTAATTAAGCACTACGCCATGAAGGTGTATTGGTAGTGGAGACATAGATCCGCTAATTCTTAACGTTCTTAACACCCTGGCCGCTTAACCCGTGCGATGAATGAGCCCCCGGAACCCATTGGATAGGAGACTGGATTGGCCCCAGAGACGCATTCAACGCTGGAGGAGAGGAGAGGAGAGGAGAGGAGAGGAGGTCCTTGCTCCTGCTGAGAATCAAACCTTGGCTCCTTCGCCGTCCTACCCTAGTCTAGTCCCTGGACTGCCTGAACTTCGTTCTAAATATTATCGTTCCATTTACACCTAGGTCTTCCAGGTTGTCTCTTGCCTTTATTTCTCTCCACTAACACTTTGTACGCAATTCTCAGTTCTACCCGCCCACGCCTGGGGGGATTTTGCCGCACGCCATCTCAGCACCCATCAACATGTGCTACATTCCCCGCCAATTTCATCCCTTTTTACTCGTAATCTGACCATTTTGAAAAGTATGGAGTCCGAGCCCCTGCCGCGCAACTTATCCGGACTCCTCTCACCTCTTCTAGCTCAGGTTCTTCCACTTGGCGCGGCTGTTAACCTTGGTACTAAGAATTTAATTATGAAGCTTGCCAAATGTAGCACGTATAAATACACGTATGTAGAGTGTCTACTGGTGAGGTTCATACACGATACGAATTAGTAGCACTGTCGTAGTGTAACTAGTAGTTACTACTAGTAGTAGTAGTGTAATAGTAGTGGTAATGTAGTAGTAGTAGTAGGAGCAGCAGCAATGCTAGTAGTAGTGGTAGTGTAGTGATAGTAATGGTAGTAGTAGGAGCAGTAGCATTGGTAGAAGTAATAGTAGTGTTAATGTATTAGTAGTAGGAGCAGCAGCAGCAGCAATGCTAGTAGTAGTGTTAGTGTAGTGATATTAATGGTGGTAGTAGGAGTAGTAACAGTAGTAGAAGTAATAGTAATGGTAGTAGTGGTAATGTAGTAGCCAGCCTTCAGGCAGAATCAGACGCAGTTTGAACAAACAGAATGCTGTGATCACATTCTGCTTTCAAGCGTGTTCTCTTCGACGTGTCTACTCCAGCAGGTCCTAGTGCCGCACTATGTAGCATTTGCTGCCTGCAAGGACTTGTGTTACGAGTGTTACTGAGGCCACATGAAAATGTTCGTGTCACTCAATTATTTTTACTTAAATATAAGTCACAATTGTGTTGCTGACTCAGTCAGAGCACAAAAATGAGCATTCGCTTCCACTAACCTCCAGCTTTTTTTATCGGATAAAGTCAGATTTAATGAATTTGTTTCTTAATGTGATCACCATAATCAGTTATTAAAGAATGCGGATTATTGCCTTGAAGATCGAACGAATGACAGCAATGAAACCGGTGGGAGGGGTGTAGCAGAGGCACTAATTCGGTTACGGTTGGAAAGTGTGTCTCGAGTTTGAAGGTTCTCAGGCAGCGCAGGCTTGTCCTTCTGGTAAAGGTTTTTGAAGACATTGTAAAGTGGTGAGAAGTGACCTTTTGGTGAATTGGAAGAAGTGAGGTTAGGTGCCTTTATTCCGCAGGGAACAACATCGCTTGGAAGAGTTCTCTCTTCTGGGATATAACGATGCATGGAGAGGTAGAAAGAAAAGCTATCCCTGTAACTGGCCGTGGAGGCCCATAGAGTTGTGAGACATTGAGGCTCCCCATTTTCTAGGCAATCGGCTCACAGATGGAGGTGAAGTTGTCAGCCTTAGGCCCCGGCGCTTCTTACTCGTAGGAGGATTCCTGGTACTTATTTCTGTCAGAGGCTGAGTAGACCCCAGGGTCATGGTGCGGCTCGAAGTATTGGTCAAATTAAAAATCCAGTGACCTCATCGGGAATTGAACCCGCGTCCTTCCTGCTTTGTAGCATAGTGCCTCAGCCACATGCCCTACCGCGTACATCTATAACGACGTTTAGTCCGTTCAAAGTCAATCGATGGTACGGAAAATTAGCCGAGTAAGCACTGCTTGTTATCTGCTTTCCTTCGAAACGTCGATTGACTTTCAACGGACTACACTGCGTTATATCCCAGAAGATAGTATTCTTCATAACCACCGGCGTGAGAACGTAAACGCCTAGGAATATAATTTCGTTGTAATATTCGATTATTCGTCCTGATAAGGATAATATGAAAGTGGACAACAAGCCAAAGATGAACCAGCATGAAGCAGGATGAAAAGAGATTGTTCACTATTCCACACTGTAGATGGAGGCAGTATGATCTTCCGAAACATCGATTGATTTTCATCGGGCTGCAGGGAGGTATGTTCCAGAATACAGAACTCCATTTATGTGTTTTTAATATTTTGAACGTCTTATCAAGTAATTAGTGATTTCGATTTGTTCAACTGACCTAATCCTTCCAGCCGCACTATGACCCTGGAGTCAACTCAGCCTCTTAACAGAAATGGGTACCAGAAATCTTCTTGGGGGTAAAGGGTGGCTAGGCGGAGCGTAAAGCTGACAACTCACCGCTATCTGTGAGCCGACTTTCTAGAAAATATGGGAACCTCAACATCTCACACACCTATGGGCCTCCACAGCGTGTTACAGGGACGGATTTACCTTTTTTTTTCGTTTACAAGTAAAGGAGCAGGGCTAACTCGGACGTCTAGCAATGGGCTACTAGCTAGTGGTTCGAGGTTTGATTTTCGGCAGGGGTAAGACATTTTTCTGTACTCCATAACTACCAGAACGGCTGTGGGACACATCCGTCTTTCTGTCCAGTGGATACCGCAGGCTCTTTCGCTGGGGATAAAGCGGCAGAGGCGTGAAGCTGAATGTTCGCATGCAGTCCCGAGCTACACAATTATGGAGGTTCACCTCCACTCTCCCATATATCTTCATGGATAGGTGCTCTTTAATTCAGCACAAGGATAAATTTACCTTAATTTTACATTTACAAGTAAATCTCTGTAAAAAAAAAAGAAGGAACTGTATTCAGAGAATCCCCAGCTATTTGTAACTGTGTAGCTTGTAGTTATTTGGCACTTCTTCTAAATTTGATACAAATATAATTTCAGTACACAGTGTGTCCAAGTTCTGTTAGGAGTGTGTTCATTAAAAACACAAGACATGAATTTTTTTCAAAATTCCACTCTTTTTATTCAAAATAATCTCATTCTGAACCAGTACATAGCCTGAATCGATTGAAAAGTTTTCGAAAACAGTCACTGTACTCCTTTCGTGAAATCGCATTTAAAACTGCGGTACATTTCCTTTGGATGTCCTGGATGGTGTCGTGACGGTCTCCTTTCATCGCCAAATTAACTTTTGGGAACAACAAGAAATCTGCTGGAGCCAAATCTGGCGAATATGGAGGATTATCAAGGGCTGTGATCCCTTTTCTGGCCAAAAAATCGCGCACGATCTTCGATTTGTGGTGTGGGGCATTGTCGTGCAGGAGGGACCAGGAACCTTGCTCTCGATATTCAGGTCGAATTCGAAGAATTCTCGCCCACAAACGATTGAGGACTCCGAGATAATAATCAGAATTCACTGTTTGACTTTCTGGCAGAAATTCGTTGTGAATGATTCCTTTGGAATGGAAGAAAACGGTTTGCAGTGTCTTTATTCGACTCTTCTGCATGCGCACTTTCTTCGGTTTCGGCTTCTTTGGGCTCAACCACGCTGCACTCTGCCGCTTTGTGAGGCTCATATTGAAAACACCATGTCTCGTCACCAGTAACAATCGATTTTGTAAATTATGTATCACTTTGGGCCGACCGTAACATGTCTTTGCATTGTTCCACTCTGGCATGTTTTTCATCGCCTGACAGCGCGTGCGGTACAAACCGCGCACAGACCTTCCGTTTGCCCAAATCCTCGGTCAAAATTTGATGCACAGTACTTTTTGGTATTCACAAAAGCTCCTCGATGAGTCTTGCAGAATCAAATCTGTCTGATGCAAGGATTTCGGTCACTTTTTTCATATTTTCTTCAGTGCGATTTGTTCTCGGCTTTGATGCACGTGGAGCGTCTTCAGTGTCCTCCCTGCCGTCACGAAATAGAGCATATCATCGAAAAATGTCCGAGCGACTCAAACAGTCACTACCGTACACACTTTTCATCATTTCGTACGCTTCTCAGGCTGTTTTGCCTAACTTCAAAGAAAATTTTATGTTGGCTCTCTGTTCAACCGCCATTTTCCGACTAGCGTCAGAACAGTACTGTTACATTCAAGGTCAGAACACATAATGCAGCGATGCTTGCGCTTTGAAATTATAGACAGCCACAGCTGAAATTTCAAGAATCTTAACGCCACAACTCCCCAACAGATGGCATTGCAGGAAAAAAAAAACCGGATCCTGGGCACACCGTGTATATCTTTACTAAAACTAACTTCCAAGTGATGGATCAGGCTTGAAGCTCCCAAAATAAAATCTTAGGATGTTGCCTGGTCAGCGCTGTCGCTTATCTCAGAAGTCAGTGCCAGCTGAGTCTGAAGCAATGGCGGAATATTGGTTAACAGGGGATAACGGAAGAAACTGAAAGTGCCACTTCATCCACCACGAATCTCACATTAAATCACCTGGTACTTAACCCGAGACTCTGCAGGTGAGAAGGCGGCCTGAGCCGTGGCGCCGCCTACAGCACCCACTCCCTTCCCTTAAGAAATTCATTCATATATTGATTATACTTGTATTTTGTTAGCTCCTTGAAAGAAAAATTTTCTTTGGTTCATTACGCGCGTCCTGTGAACAGTTGCAAGGTCCTTAACCTTACCTACGTGAAGGCTTAACAAGACCCTGACACAACCGGGATATGATTTACAGCAGCTAAACCCTCCCCCCCCCCATTTCGTCTTTCTTCAACTGTACACATGCAAGAGTTGTATGCTTGCATGCAATATAGGGTTACCCATTTACGAATACAGGTTGTTCTATAAAGTACGTTCAAGAGGATTGCATCGGTATCGCAAAATATGTATAAAATTTGTAATTTCAAGTCTAATTCGCGTTGTCTCTAGCTCCGTATTGAAGGAAACCGCGTTGTGTAGGAGCTGAAGTGTAAAAGGTAACAGGCCGTGTAGGTCCATACGGTTGTGAGACGTCGAGGATCCCACATTTCCTCTAGACATTCGCCTCACAGATAGCGGTGAGGTTGCCAGCCTGCAGCTCTTTCTCGCCAGGAAGATTCCTGGTACTCATTTCTGTTAGAAGTTGAGTCGACCCCAGTGCCAGAGTACGGCTGGAAGGATTAGGTCAATTGAAAAATTCATGTGATCTCATTGGGAATCGAACTCGCGTCCTTCCTGCTTGTAGCATAGTGCCTTAACCAACTACGCTGCCCCGTGTCCCCCAGGAGCATCAGTTTATGAGTACGGACATTATTTCAAAGTGCTGGTTCCCCAACAGGATTTGTTTTATGACAAAGTCCACCAGTTTCGAGAGCTTCCCTCCGCAAATCTTCTGGAATATAACATGATGTAGTTCGGAGTGAGACTGACGTTTCGGAGGACAACTTCGGCTCCATTTTCAAGATTGCAAAGCAAGTTGAAACAGCGGTGCTTATTACCCTGCCTCCCTTCTTGTACGAGCATGCAAAGTCTTATTCTTGCTATGGAACAGTACCCCTTTGACGAAATAAACAGAGCGAGATGTGGCTAAGTCTCAATAGGAATGTTTTCTACTTCCGGTTGCAGTGCCTCAGCCCAGCCCCTCTCTGTCAGAAGGGTAGTAAATCAATTCACTGTTTTATGAGTAACTACCATTGCCGGGGAATTTCCTCTGCTCTGTTCTAGTTAAGGGACCACACATCTGTACTTGGAAATTTGATAAGGATCACAACGATCTCAACCTTCTTGGATTTAGGGTTCTCACATCGGTGACTGAAGAGTGCTGCCTTCTTGAATGTAATGCCGTCTAGCACAGTAGAAGTCCCAACGTTTCGGAGGAACACACTGTCTCCAACTTCAGGGTGGTTGAGTGGCCTGTACGTTGGTAAAATTCTACGACACTGCACTGGATCACATTCCAGAAGGCTATAATTTTGTAGGTGCCTTGTGTTTTCTTGGATGTATGGATCGATTTTCTGCTTGTTGCTATTTCCTTGCCGGTCTTACTCTTCGAAACTGATGATAGAGAGAATTATTTTATACGAAACATTGGTGAATTTGTACCGGGCTACATGGCATCGCGTCGCAGAATAAAGTTATCATCACAGTCACCGCTGCTTGAACCTCAAACCCAAAGGCTGGCACACCAAATAAATGTAAGAAGGAACACAAAGAAGTTCGTTCATTTTAAGAAGTGAATTCGAAACTTGTTCAAACGAAACACCTTTTCATTTCGCGTAAACTATGCCCCCCCCCCCATTGTATTTTGCTTTTCTTTTGAAGCAGTCGCCAGAGACAAGGCCAACTGGGTATAAAAGAAATATACCATTTAAAATTGCACGTGTTTATGTATGTGTAAGGGTGGGTCATAGTAATTTGGCCTTGCACCGCGACCCTCACTGATCTATTGTGCTTCCCCTTTGATTAACCCTTTATTAATCCTACACTTCGGATGAAATATATGACCCTATTTAATCTTTTAAAATTAATTGACATTAATTCATTATTTATTTTTGCAGACTTCGTTGCTAGTTACTAGAATGGGATTTTTTAATTCAAGAACGGAGTCTCCTGAAGTGACATATGTAGACTAATACTACTCGTACTTCCCAAAACATAAATAGCGGTAGTGAACTCCTGTTGTAGTCAGATGTGTGGAACATCTGTGTGGAATCTTTACAGGGTTCACCTGCTTGTGGCATTTTATAGGACTTGTCCTTCATACCGTAATCATTAAATGTGATGATCAGTCATTCCGTAAGTTTCTTCTGGTGGTATGTACGTAATACTATAAACCTACGCAGGAGGAAGGACATTTTGGGGACAAATTCTCAGCATTCTTATTGTTACTAAGTAGAAGAGTTTCAGAAGATCAGTTAGAAAGGTTTATATTTGTATGTGGATATTTAGGGGCAAATTACTCTATGCTAGATATATGAACAGACCTCAGGTAAAGTTTGAGGTCATCGTGCATTTAATTGGTTAGAAGTACTGTACTTCTGTAAAAACTGAAAATGGTATAACTTTATGCTTAAAACGATTGGAAGAAAGCGTTAAGGATGGATAATAGTCTTAATCTAGCAGAGGCCTCGTAAGAATGTAAAACGAAATAAAAGTTTCCGAATTTTTCAAGCTCCGCTGCCCATTCGGCAAGGTGTACATTGGCGAAACGCGAAACAGCTTATCCACCAAGATTCCTGAACACGTCAGAAATACCAGATCGGAGAATGGGCGGTGAGGGGTAGCCGAACACAACATCGATAGAACAGAAGTCATCCCTTCAGTACTGCCTCCATATTATCAAGAAGCGATCGAAACAACAAGACGTCACATAATTTTAACCTTGGCTGATTTTTAGCCTCTGAACAAGAATTCCGCTTTGTGGACTTCATTGAGTTATTTAACCATTTAAAGCCCAGTGGTTACTATATGTACCATCCAGTTCAACATACATCAACTCTGAATTCTGCTTAGAATGTGTATGTGTGTGTTTCGTAGGGTCTTACAATAAGCAATATTTATTTCCATAAGAGAATTAATCCGTTTGTATATTAAAAAACTATATTGTTGAGATCCGATAGATGATGGAAGGTGTACTAGTGAAATTAAATCCAGGATTGCCATGGCAAAAGCTGCATTTAGCAAGAAGAAGAATCTTTTTACCAGCAAATTGGACTTAAATTTGAGGAAGAAACTAGTGAAATGCTACATTTGGAGCATTGCTTTGTATGGGGCTGAAACATGGACACTTAGGGCAGTAGATGAGAAACATCTGGAAAGTTCCGAAATGTGGTGTTTGAGAAGGATGGAGAAGATCAGTTGGACTAATTATGTGAGAAATGGAGAAGTGTTAATCAGAGTCAGTGAGCAGAGGAATATCCTACATGAAATAAGAAAACGGAAGGCTAATTGGATTGGTCATGTTTTACGCAGAAACTGCCTTCTAAAAGAAGTTATCGAAGGAAAGATAGATGGGCGGATAGAAGTGACAAGAAGACGTAAGAAGATGCTGGATGACCTTGGAGACAGAGGGGATACTGTCATTTGAAGGAGAAAGCTCTAGATCGCATTAAGTGGAGGAATTGTTTTGGAAGAGACTGTGGACCTGTCGTCTTGACAGATTACTGATGATGTTGATGATTGTTGCGAATAGTAAGGAATGCAGGGAGTCGGAACTGATAGCAGCGTGGATCAGCAACTACTACCTGAGCCAAAACACAATTTACTTCAGTCCAGCTGATCTCTACACAAGTACGTTCTGAACTCAACGGTAGGTATGTCTGTTCCTTTCATCCTTCACCCTTCTTCCTCACCCCGCAAGTGTCAAGATTAGGGACTCTACCAGTATGTGTAGCGGAGACTTAATGTGTTTCCTGTGAGGTACGAAATGAATTTATATACATTAGCTCACTGAGTATAGCGACTACAGGCTGGACGATTGAGGAATCCGCTTTCTAATCAGGTAGAGTCAAACAATTTTCCTCTTTCCTACAGCGTCTAGATTGGATTTTGGGCAGAGCCACACTCCTGCCTGATTGGTGCAGGCTGATCTTTCTCGGGTTAAAGCTTACCTCCTACATTTGGTCTTAAGGTTAACAATGCGTGGAGGTGTATCTCCACCCTCTCATACGTCTTAATGGCGTGGTGCTTAATTAAATACAGGGATAACTTTACATTTCCCTTAGCCTTGACTTTTTATTTTTCTTTCCTGTCCTTTTTAACAGTGCTGAGAACAATAAAAATGTCTGTCATTCTGTGCAGAAAATTCATTCGCTTGCGGGGACACAAACACACACACACACACACAGAGTCAAACTGGTCTCGACTCATCTTTTACAAGTCAGAGAATAAAATTACCATTATATTAGAATACGGATTTTATTTGATGATGTGAGCTGTAACAATAACCACAGACGAAACAGAAATGAAGAGCTAGAGGATGGAATATTAATCCGTGACCTGTGACATTTACTGACTGTACCTTAACCTTGCGTGTATCGATTTTAGATAAGAGGACAAACCGGTGCGGGTAGGTTGGTAACCTATCTACTTCAAAAAAGATTTGAATACTCATATATTTCGCACAACCAAAAGAAAGAGTGAGACCTCACAGAAGATGGTATGAGCGTGTGAAGGGGAAACAGGCTTCACTGCCTATATCAGGGATAGCCAATATAAAAGCACAGAACGGCTCCATTGTATCTTCCGTAGCCCTAGCTACCCGCAGGCTGCGTAATGCAGAATGTGAATTCATTCAAATGAAACCCTTTCGTAATACTTCCAGCGATTACAGCTGGCCGAACGGGTTCTATTTGAACAATACTCGTATATTTTCTTTCCCCATTATACAGCCATGTGTTGGCGGTACAGTAGTCAAATATGCGAAGTAAAAGCACACTAATAACAATTAGACTCATAAGGCTTTTTTTTCCCTTGGCACTACAGCCCCAGTGGGCCTAGGCCTACCTCCGTGAACTTCTCCGTTCACTTCGGTTTTTCTAGATCTTACACATTCGGTAGGACTCCTTGGGTGGGTGATCAGCTCGTCGCAAGGCCTCTACCTGTACACAAACACAGAAAAACGCACACACACAAACTAAACATCCTTGCCCTGAGTGGGTTTCGAAACCACGATCCCGGTTTCCAGGCGATCGAAGACAGTACATGCCTTAGACCACTCGGCTACCGTGACCGGCCTCATAAGGCTTAAGACCTATTATTTAAATTAAATTACGACAGATCAAATGTGTTTGAAAGAACAGTTCTTAAAGATGTGATAGATTTTGTCAATATTACAGACAATATTGGAGCCATGCTAGAGCCATCAATTTCCCAGATATTTATTAGGTATCATGTGAAATCTGTTGTAAACTTCTCTGAAATATCTGAACACTTTCCGTAAACTTTATCACAAGATTCATTGCGATGTTTAACATCAGGGAGGGACTAAAGCACATTTAGAGGAACAGAAAGATATTCCAGCAGGGCTCACAAAACTAAATGATGGACCGCATGCCACTAGCTGGACATCCATTGCCTATACCGTGAAATTCAGTATCACATAACTTTCTTTCCGTGAGAGTGACAATGACAGTTCCATGGGTCCTATGATTGAGCAACGAATATTCAGTGATGTCACCGTGGCGCTACCGACAGTGTCTGTAAGAGGAACCATCATAAATGATTCAAACAGAACGTGTTAATGGCTCTCGAAGCGTGAGAAACAGCGAGACCCTGATGAGGTCGGGGCAGACCAGTTCACCAACTGGGCATATATTTCCTCGCATCGCCGACTTTTTGAACTCTTTCATCATAAATATTTCTATTCACAGTATAGCTCATACTTGTAACTGATTCCACGGAGCTGTCAGGAGAAGCTGATGGTTATTCAGCTGCTAAAGATATTCCTCTCCTTTTACCGAACATGAAGGTCCGTTATTGTGTTCACCCCCCCCCCTCACATATCCTGATCCATCTAAGTCCACATCCTCATATCCTATTTTTAGCATACTTCGCCTATTTTGAAAAAAAAAAAGTGGGAAGGACTACTCGCTTACTTTCCTTTAATATGGCACGCACTGCATAGAAAGTGACGCGTCCAACAATTATTATGCCACTGTTGTGTTTATTCGTTGCAGCGGTAACGTTTTTATCTGGCCGTTGCCTAATAACGGTGGATACATAATGTGATGTGACACCTGAAAGCTGGAATAGTAGAGTCAGAGCGGAAGGCCATTGGTAACCAAAGGCTCCCCAAATACACGATCCCGCAGCAACGTAGAGACACGGAAATCCATTGCTAGGCAACGGTGCCGAATTTTGTAAAGATTGGTTCAGAGATTCAGACGTTAATAGAAGTGATACACAGACAGAATGGTGATCCCATTTTCCTAATTTTATTTTTTCAAAACAAGGGAAGTAGACTATAAATAAAAGTAGGTCTATGAGATCACCTTACTATGTGTCTGTATGTCTGTATGTCTGTATGTGTATTCCTATATCTTTGCTAAGCAATGGCTCGTTAAACACGTTTCCGCGGCGATGAATACAAACACAAGAGTAGAAGAATTACTGGAACCCGTTGCTTTCTACGCTGTCCAAATCATATCAAACGAAGATAGGATCAGAATATCAGTTAAATAATAATCTAATCTAACGAATAGCACAGATTAGAAAGGCCCCCATTAAACTGTTTCCTCTAAGAACGTGTTACATATACGTCTTTGTTTCTCCTGTTCTTATTTCTGTTGTGTCGACGGTCATGTTCATAAACACAACAGCCGATCACGGTGGCCGCGCGGTCTAAGGCATGAATGTCTTCGCTACCTCTAACACTGGGATTCCGAGTTCGAATCCTACTAAAGGTATGGCTGTCTCTGTGCTTTTATTCTGTCTTTGCTCTGTGTGTAGGTAGCGGTCTTGCGACGGGCTGATCCCCCATCCAGTGAGTACTTCCGACTGTGTGTAGGATTAAGAAACTGAAAAAGCGGCCAAGGTCCAACAAAGGACTGTAAAGGCATAGATACACGTGGATACACGCAACAAAGTTATTCAGTTAACGGTATATCACCCGGAAGTCCACAATATTTTGATATGCGACGCTATGTAATCCTGTATGAGTTCACTGGCATTTCGAAGGAACGTACTGCCTCCATCTTCATGATAGAAAAATGATCTGAGCAAATGGTCAGTGAGAATCAAGTAATTTTCTTTTAATGCTAGTGGGGTGGGACTAAGTCCCTTGTACTACGGCCACTTCTGGCCTATTGTACGAGCCCCAGATGATAGGTGAGGGTGATTGTGGAGGAATTGGTGGAAGGAAGATTGGCAGGGGAAACCGAAGTACTCGGAGATAACCTGCCCTAGCGCCACTTTATCCACTACAAATCCCACTTGACCAGACCCGGCATCGAACCCGGGACGCCGCGATGGGAAGCCTGCGACTAACCGCTTGAGCTATGGCGCGGCCCCGAGAATCAAGTAACACGAAGTGGCCAGATTTGTGGCTTGCTTCTTGCTTGTACCTGCTAGGCATACTCTTCGATCATGAAGATAGAGGCAGTATTTGCTACCGAAACATCAGTGAACTTCACCGGACTTTACATCGTCACTTCCCGGAAGTAGTAGTAATTTTCACTGTCACTGCTTTGAGAACTTCGAAAAGAATTATTTGATTAAACATAAATATAAAGATAAACGCAAGTTAACTGTGTTTTAATTAATTAAACAACACGCTATGAAGGTGTATGAGAAGTGAAGGTAACAGTCTCGGCTCGAGATGGATATTGTCAGCTCCGCGCCTCGGCCAATTTACCCTGAGGAAGAGGTCTGCAGTACCTATCGATAGGTTGCCCCACAAAGAAAGTCTGTGCGCTGTGGGAGGAGAAAACTCTCTTTCCCCTGCCAGGAATCGAATCCTGATTACTCGGTCGCTGCACCGACTGAGCAATCGTGGCTTCTGCTCTTTAACGTTGTTTAGATAAGCCGAGTATTCACGCACTGAGTTTGTAATCTTGAATGGTGAGAATGGAATGCAGTCGCCCTAAAGCGAAGTACGTACTATTTGCATAAAGGGAACATTTGCAGCATAACGCACTGGCAACGCCAAGACACTGTTAGCCTGTAAGTGGCGCTGTTCAGGTCTATGACAAATTAAACATAATCAGCTATGTACTTACACCACACCTCAAGTAGTAAGAAAGGTGTTTCAAATTGTAGGCTTTCTATCAACCGAAAAGAAATCTTTGTTCGCTGGGTGGTAAGAACTATATTGCTCATACGTATGCACAAAACGTAGCGCAGTTAGAAGTGGCAATATCTTATACTTTGTGTGAAGGCAGTGACAGACTCGCATATTGCACGGTTTTGATGTGAGGACAAGTTACCTGAGCCTGGAGTTACTATGGACTTCACGACCATGGTTCCATTGTCGGTAGGGACAGGATTCTTTTCTGAATATTTCTTCCCTCTGCAGTGTGATGATACGTAGTTTAGAAGATATTATCAATGTTTCCGGGGAACATGCCTCTATCTTCAAGGTGAAATATTCTTTTATCCTGAAGACGGAGACGGCATGCCAGTCCGAAACTGCGGTTGGCCTTAAATGAGCTCCACAGCAATTATATCCGTGAAGGTGGGACCAATTATCTTTCTTGCTTTTAAGTTTTCTTCTATCAAATGTTCCCTTTTTTGTTATTTATGATTGGGTGCCTTAACTGCCCCTCTTAAACTGTAGCAATTGTTTATTGTAGTTTTTCAAGTTTATTATTAAGAGACGCTATATAGGGTAAAGGTAAAAAACGTAAAGCTATCGTGAAGGCCCATAGTGTTGTGAGACGTCGAGGCTCCCACATTTGCTACACAATCGGTTCACATATGGCGGTAAGGTTGTCAGCCGTACCCGCCGGCCGCCATTTACCCCCTCGCGAAATATTCCTGGTGCTAATTTCTGTTAGAAGGTAAGTTGACTTCAGGATCATAGCACGGCTGGAAGGATTACGTTAATTAAAAAATTCGTTGATCTCATCGGGAATCGAAACCGCAGACTTCCCGCTTATAGCATAACACCTCAACAAACTACGCTACCGCGTGCCGAGAATATATAGGGCTGATAATAATAATAAAATAATTAATGACTGGAAGCAGTTTGTGGAATCAGAATTGGCAGAGGAAAATGGTACTCGGAGAAAACCTGCCTCAGTCACACTATGTTCAATACCAATGACACATGACCTGACCTGGGACCGAACCCGGGCAGCCGCGCTTCGAAACAGGCGACTAACTGCCTGACCTATGACACGGCCCTGTTTATTTATAGAAGATATTCCGTAATAAATATAGTCAGATGACACGTAATGAAGCATAGAATGTTGGCCATTATCACAGTGTCTGAATTAAGTTATGATTAAGTCGGTAGAATAGAGGCCGTCTTGAGGTAGTAGGCAATGAAATACGTTTAGAAATTACTCCCTTTGGCCTCCGTACAAAATCTATACTGAACACTGCTCCCCGAGGGTGGCTTGCTCTGTTTGCTTGAATTTTGTTCTGTCCTGAATATGGAGGTATTTTGATCCTCCAAAACATCGGCAAACTTCTACCAGACTACACGGCGTGACGGTCTACAAACTAACATAAATTACGTTTATGAGAAGTATTTATTAGAGTATACAAAACTATAATTTCGCCTGTGATTCTGTATGGTTGTGAAACTTGATCTCTGACATTAAAGGAGGAACATAGACTGAGGCTGTTGAGGAGAATATTTAGATCGAAGAGAGATGAAATAACAGGAGGTTGGAGAAAACTCCATAATGAGGAGCTTCATAACGTGTACTCTTCTCCAAGTATAATTAGAATGATCAAGTCAAGGAATACGAGCACAAATGTGGATAAAAGGAATGCATATATAGGATGTTGGCGGGAAAGACAGAAGGAAATAGACAACTAGGAAAACCAATAATTAGGTGGATGGATACTAGTAAAATGTACTTTAGAGAGATAGGAAAGAATGGAATGGACTGGATTGATCTGGCTCAGGATTGGGGCCAGTGGAGGGCTCTTGTGAACACGGTAACGAACCTTCGGGTTCAATCAAATGTTGGGAAGTTCTTGAATAGATGCTGCTTCTTTGACTTTACTTGTCGATTGAACTCTGCGGTATACTATGCCTTTGTCCCCGGTTTTATTGCGTGAATCTCTGGACCTCAGTGACAGGCTCCTATTCAATCTGGCTTTTCTGTCACTTTTAGTGTCCAATTATGCGAACATACAATACATTTTCGACTCTGGATTTTGTCTTCTGACCCTTTTGCATTCACACGATTGAATTTGACCTTCTTTATGTTGTGGACTTTTGAATTTGATTTAAAAGCGCAAGAGGCCTTAGAAACCGAAGCGCCTCTCAGTGTATATTAACTGAGTTACGGACTAACTAGCTATTTTACCCAGTCGCTCCATGGAGCTGGTCCTTCTTGAGGAGCTAAAAACTCCCGAGCCAGTCAGTAAATTTCCTGCATTTTATTGAACCCGGAAGTTTACTATCATATTCATAAGAACCTGCCACTGGTCCATATTTTGAGCCAGATGAATCTATTTTAATATTGTCACGTGTAGGTTGGTACGCGCGACGAAAATGACGGGTACTAGTTCGGATGATTGGATTTATTAGCACCTTGGTTACACTCTGAATCACATTTAAATACTGCGCTGTCGCTGATTTACACACACACTGGTCCTCTCCTGGTCCCACAACTGAAATGCAGGAACTATAGCAGTCTCACTGAGTCACACACTCCAAGTTTTACACATGAATGAAGCCTTCTAATCAGACTTTAAATCTTCACAGGTCGTCGAAATTTCCGTGGCTGTCTTCTACCGAGAACTCAGAACTGTAGCGCCGTTTATTTTTAAGATAACTCCTTTGCACGGACCTCACAGAAAATACCGTCTCCCATTGTTGTGGATACACGTTTACCGCTTTGTTGCCTGGCAATAGACTTCCTATATCTCCATATTTTGCTCGGCTTGGATCGCATAAGAAACCCAGTTTCCTTGTATTGTTGCCTGTATTCGTGTTTACAAAGCTGTTGCGTTGTTCACATCTGTTACAATATTATTCTCCCATCTACGCTTAAGTCTTATTCTTGATCTCTTTCCTTCAGGTTGTTGTATCAGAAATTTATCACAGGTACTACATGTCCTGCTGGTCTCATAATCCTTGGTTTGATCCATCTAATAATACATGGCTCCTAGTCGAAATTGCAATGCTTCTCTTTATGTATTTTCCTCCAGTCTTCTTCCAGTTCTTCCAGTCTTTCTACATTGTCAGTAACCTGTTCTTAAGCAACCTGTCTGTTCCTTATTTAATGTGGCAGGCCAAGTTTCATACCCATGCGATACCTGAGTTACTGACTACGAATAAATTAATTAGTCAGAATAATCGAAGGTTGCTGATAGAAAGCTTTTCGTCAAGATGGAAGGGATCCTGGTTCAGTTTGAATGAACAGATGAAGCACAGCCGAGTTTTTGCAGGTGTCTTCAGGTGTTAATGAACCTCGTCGGATCAGCTGCATGCTAAAGTGATTTGCTAAACTCAGGACACCCATACGCAGTCAAAAACTTTATATTTAACAAGACACGACTCGCCAGAAAGTATTACCTCGTGTATCTTGTATCATTAAAATCGAACCTTGAGTGTCGAGAGGTCATAGGCGTTCGGCTGTAAATATTTTTGTCTTTTATTTGTCCCATTGAAATTTAAAAGTATAATAAATATGTATACATTAATAGTATCCGATACGTGATTTTGCTCCACCCTGTACTAAAGCAGTTTTGTTCAACGTGACTTAAGAGTTTTCACTTCAATAGCAAACAAGGAGTTCGAACCTGTGTTATAGCCGCCTGTAAGGTAGACTTCTCTCGTGACAGGTTCAAAGCATACCCGTCGGAGTGGTCGGTCTATATCGGCCTGAATCCTGTTATGAAATTAACCCCCATTATCGTATTGTGGTTCCGAGTACTCTATTAAGGTCTTACACAATGCATATCTTCTGATCATTTTAGAGCCTAGTCGGCATAGCGACTGGCTACCGACTGGACGACCGAGAGGTCGGAGTTCGAATTCCGGTAGGGTCAAGAATTTGCATTTCTCCATATCGCCCAGACCGGCTCTGGGATTCACCTGACCTCCTCTACAATGGGTATCGGGGTTAAAGCAGCCGGGGCGTGAAGGCACCAACTGTTCTGGCATTTTTATGGCAGTGTCTGTTAAATTAGCTGAATTATTCATATTCATACCTGCGCAAGAGCATATTTTTGTCTGCGAGTATAGCTTGCGCCTGCGCTAGCGAAGTCGCGCTCAGCTGTGTTTGTTAAGTAATATAACCTGCGCAGGTGCTAACAAAGTCACGGCTCTCTATGTTTTTCTGCGAGTATAATCTGCGCAAGCGCTACCAAAATCACGGCTTTGTATGTCTTTCTGCAAGTATAATCTGCCCAAGCGCTACCAAAATCACGGCTGTGTGTTTTCTGCGAGTATAATCTGCCCAAGCGCTAACAAAATCACGTCTTTGTATGTCTTTTTGCGAGTATAATCTGCGCAAGCGTTAACAAAATCACGTCTTTGTATGTCTTTCTGCGAGTATAATCTGCGCAAGCGCTAACAAAATTACGGCTTTGTATGTCTTTCTGCAAGTATAATCTGCGCAAGCGCTAATAAAATCACGATCCCCTGTGTGTTTTTTTTTCTTGGCACTACAGCCCTAACGGGCCCAGGCCTAACTCCATAAACTCTCCGTTCACGTCGCTTTTTCTAGATTTTACACATTCGGTAGGACTCCTTGGGCGAGTGATCAGCTCGTCGCAAGGCCTCTACCTGTAGACAAACACAGAAAAACGCACACAAACATCCATGCCCTGAGTGGGATTCGAACCCACGATCTCGGCTTCCGAGCGAGCTAGGACAGTGCATGCCTTAGACCTCTCGGCTACCGTGACCGGCCCTCCCCTGTGTTTAGCCTAGAGTATTATCTGCGCAAGCGCTAACTAAGCTTCAGGGGTTCCAGCACTGTTGCATACTTCCATTTGTAACAGCGCTTTCTCCCATAATACGCAGAAGCCCTACGGAACGTCATTTCAGTTGCCTCAGTTCAGCTTCCCTTTATTTTTTTGTTAGGATCCAGCTCTTTGATCTATACGGAAATGTGAGTGCCGCCATTAAATTAATCCGTGGAGCTAAGTTCTTGATAAGCTCCCAGTCGTTCAGCTACTCGAGAATTTTCCAGCATTTTATGAAACCCGAAGATTCATTAACGTGTTCACAACAATCCGTCACTGGTATCCATCTTGAGCCAGATTAATCCAGTACATAACGCCCGATTATATTTCTCCAGGATCCAACCATTAATTCATTAAATGTAAAGACAGTCTCTTCTTATTAAACAGCTCACTGCTTTTTCTCTATAGATCTAATGGAAATTACTTCATTTCATGTTAAATTCATTAAGATATTTGTGATTTATATTGTTACATGTACACCCGTTACTAGGCAACCTGTTGGTAAACAAGTTCCTGCAAGTCCAAGTCCAATTCCAAGTCTCATTGCGACTGACGGTCAGTCAGTCAGTCAGTCAGTCAGTCAGTCAGTAAGTCTTGGTGTCGAGCCCCATGTGGGGCTCACGACCAGCTATTTATCACTGTTTGGCATTTACGGTCTTGTTTCTGTGGGGCGCCCTCTATGACGAGAGGACGGGTCTGCCTTTTGTACACGTATATGCCAGTGCAGTCTTTCTCGCGTCTGAGTACCTTGGGACTCGCGACCATATTTTACTCTCTCAAATTTGAGACTTCCCTCCTACGACTCGAGTTCCTGCAAAGACAGATTCTTGGCAAACATTTCGTTGTTAGGTTACGCAACAATAGGGGAAGCTGTGTTTTCCGCTTCCGCGGTGATGTCACAACCGTGTATAATGATCACGTGATATATGCTTTCTGTAGATCCGACTGACGTGTCAGTTTACTGGCTGGATCCCGATCACGTGTTGTGTGTTTACTACAGGTCCATGTCCGTTCCTCGGCCATATAAGTAAAGCAGTTACAGGTTACGGATAGTACCGGCAGAAGCACTTGAACAAGAAAGCAAGGAGATAGCCACGGGAAGTTCATAGTTGAAAAACTAGATGTCGGCCTGTGAAGACTTAATATGTGATTAGAAGATTTTATTTATGTGTAATATTTGGAGTGTGTGATTCAGTGAGTCTGTTACAGTTCCCGTGTTATAAATCCGTGAAGACTAGTGCAGATAGACCGAGAAGATTACTGTGGAGTGATTGTGTGAAGCACCAATTGTGTAATAATTAATCGTAGTTACGACCTGTAAGTGGTCAATAAATCTAATTACCAATCCAAACCCGCGTCTTAGTCACTGTGACACGTGACAATATTATACCTCAAATATGCAAAAAATATCAACTGGTCATTCTCCGCAATTCTTGCTCTTACTGGAGATTTACTTTAGAATGGCAGAAACATTTTCTATTGTAGTTAAATATTTCCCTGCCATTTTTCTGTCTACGGTAATCCCTCTAAACATTTACTGAATTCAGCTTACGTGTGTAGCGAAACAACCTCTAAAATAATAGGGTTTTTTTTTTGTTTGGGGCTTAACTGAAGACTTTTAATCCTTTACAGATTTGGGAGGTCATGAATCAAGACGACATCTCCCATTCAGGGTTCACTGACAACAAAACGCAGGGAGATTTCTCATCCTGCGGATGGAATTGTTATTAAGAGGTCATCCCTTGGACCTTTATTCTTGTGTCGCATTTATGAGCATGTTGATGTAAATTCGTATGTAAAAGAGTGGGCTATAAGCTTCAGCACTCAATTGTCTGGGCATTGACTGCACGGATTTCTGTATATATGTCAACCCCAAGGTGTTTGGCGCAGGTGTGTTGCAAAACAACGGTGAAGTCATCCCGAAGTTGTATCAAATGTCGTAAAACTTGCTGTTATTTATTTGTGAAGATAAGAGTGTGCGAGCTCTGAGGCTTTCACTGTGGTGAGGCGCTATGTAGCCTGCTATATCGTTATCGACTTTTCGGAGGTACGTGCTAGAGGCATCACGTTTCTCCGAAACGTCTGTAACAGTGTTTTGGCCGGAGGATGTTTCTTCTGTGTTGTGTACGTTGTTTTGGGGTTTTTTAATTTTCTGTTATTCTCGTTACTTGTTTAGTAGTTGGATTTATTTAAATTTGTGTCTCTTTTACTTTCATAAAGTAGTTTTGCGATCTCCATGCAGTGTGCCTGCAAATACTTCCGAATGCCTGAACCAATTTTTGATAAACTCGATATGTATTGCATGGCACCTGAGCCCATCTCAACGGCGTACTTCATAAACCATTCCTATCAGTCTGTGTTTCTCTATGTGTATCTCTGAAATCGTTAGACAAAAGCTCGGTTAAGTCTCCCTCTCTTTTCGTTGCTAGGTAACTGCTCGGTAAACACTTTCTCAAGGAAACGGATACACGCAACAATAGAAGAATTGTTGCACTCATGTTTCTGTTGGTCTGTTTGCTAGGTAAGAACTCGGTAAACACGTTACCGCTGCAACGAAGAATTGTTGGAGGAGTCGTTTTCTTGTGGTCCGTGCCGTATCAGAGGAAAACAGACAGTTAGTACTTAATTTCTTACTAATTTGTTCCCTCAGACTCCAGGCCCATCCGAACGACTTGGCACAAAAACTACTCGACGACGAAGGGGAAATCAGGAGGCTAAACAGATTTAAACCATCAGATTTGCCCACCAGATTTGAATAATTCAACACTTAACTGCATATTACTAAACAGTTAAAATAAGTATTGAGCATGTTCATTGGAATATGCTCACCACGTCAAGTACTCTCTTTCCTTTTGCTATATGTAAATTAACCACAAAATGTACTTATTATCCACATTTAATGGATAGATTGTATAATTATTGGAGTTAAATAAAAAAAAATGTTCCCCTTGTATTTTGGCTGCACTGCATTACATCCCAGATCTAAATAAAACTCCGTTCCACGGAACCTCTTGTTACGGTTGGTGGCGACCTATTTCGTCTTCGGGAGATCTTAGGCTGAACTCTCGGACTGTGGACACATTACTCTGCCCGAAGTTTTCCTCAGTCCCTTCAGGAAAATCCAGGAAAAATATTTGAAATTTGCTCCCCTACCACATGCTTCCAGATCCTTTCCAATTTATCATTCACCTTCATGGTAGAAGATAATCCAATTATATGCATACGGTCCTGTTGTAATTGCATATATTTCAAAGGCACCAGAAGTGCGCAGACGCCGGGGAGGGAGCAAGCCATCCCCCCCCACACCCCTCGATATCTGGAGTAATATAATTGGGATAAAGAAGAAATAAATCTGATAATTATTAAGGTGAAAATATTATGTTTTAATATGCATTTTCTTTGCATCGTACTTGAGACCCGGGGCGAGATCTATTGGCGAGGTTAACAACTAGTGGAGCTATACCTCCACTACATAACATAGGTACCATACAAAAAAGAACACAGAGATTATAATTGACGCTAGTAAGGAGGTTGGTCTAGAAGTAAACACAGAGAAAACTAAATATATGTTGCTGTCTCGTCACCAAAATGCAGGGCAAAATCATAGCATAGAAATAGCTAACAGATGTTTGAAAATGTGGCACTGTTCAGATATTTGGGAACGACAGTAAAGAACGAAAATTTGATTCAAGAGGGTATTAAGAGGAGACTGAATCCAGTCCAGAAGCGTTTGTCTTCTCGTTTGCTGTCTAAAAACATAAAGATTAGAATACACAAAATTATAATTTTGCCTGTGGTTCTGTATGGGTGTGAAACTTGGTCTCTGACATTAAGGGAGGAAGATAGACTGAGGGTGTATGAGAACAGGGTGCTGAGGAGAACAGTTGGGAAGAAGAGAGGTGAAGTGACAAGAGGTTGGAGTAAACTGCATAATGAGGAGCTTCATAACTTGTACTCTTCTCCAAGTATAATTATAATGATCAAGTCAAAGAGTACGAGATGGCCAGGGCATGTACTACAAATGGGGATAAAATGAATGCATATATAGGATGTTGGCGGGAAAGACAGAAGGAAATAGACAACTAGGAAGACCAAGAATTAGGTGGATGGATAATATTAAAATGTACTTTAGAGAGATAGGAAAGAATGGTATGGACTGGATTGATCTGGCTCAGGATTGGGACCAGTGGAGGGCTCTTATGAACACAGTAACGAACCTTTGGCTTCCATAAATTGCTGACAAGTTCTTGAGTGGCTGCATAATTGGTGGCTCCTCAAGAAGGGCTCAGCTCCATGAATTTAGATAGTTAGAACTCTACTCGCTCATCCATCTTCATGGCACTGTGCTTATTGAGCGCAGGGACAAGCCATTACTTTTGAGGCATCATTAAAATTAATGTTAAACTTTTTAAACGTAACTTAGCAAGTAAATTTTCTTGCTGCCCCCACGAAAACTGTCCCCTGCTCCCCACCCCGAGAATAAAACCTCATGATTCTCATGCTAAATTATAAGGTTTTGCTGTATTTCTTGAATTTGAAGGGCCTTTACACCTTCCATACACGTTCTTGTTCGGTAATAAAGGTATTTCATGTAGATGTCCGGTACCAGGACGTTTTCTTTTTTTTGGAAAAATTTACCAGCCACAGATTGTGCTTTTACTGTGCAGATATTTAAGCACAATCTTTAGATAAATCTCCTCGCCTACTGGGCGCTCAGAAAACTTTCCGGGTGGTCAGTGCGTGCAGATACAACACCATTCATTAACAACTGCTGTAGTGTACTTCAGGACTTGGTAGGTTTTTACATAATGCGAGGCGTACGAAACTGGAGGTTAGAGGTTAAACACACATAAATAACAATATTATTGTCGTCCAGGATGTGATGCCGTGTAGTTTGGTGAAGGAACCTGCTGAATTCATCTTCAGAACAGCAGACCGAGATGCGCGGGAAAACAAAATAAAACCGAAATAAAATGAGAAAGATTTGCGAAGGGGACTCTGGAGTCCTTTCATACTCCTATGCAGTGGGTATTGGCCGCCTTTCCTTGGGGGTAAAGCATCCAGAACATGAAGCTGACCGCTCTCTTCCATCTCGTGTCAAGGTTATATATATATACTCCCTCATTCATCTTCGTGGCGCTGTGATTAATTAATTGAATATATGTACATAATTAACTTTGCCTTACCATGATTTAATAAAGACTGAATCGGACTGAATGTCCTTCATGCTAAGTAAGCTCTTCGCGTCAGTCCCACCTACAGATATGTTCGCCACAAAGCATAAGTTTGATGCGTGCTGCCATCTAGAGACCAGAAGAAGCAGCAGCGCGTCACACTGATGTCACTAAACGTTCTTCAGACCCAATCGATATATTTCCGAATTGTCTGTAGTGCAGCGGTGAATATATACGTATACCACTAGCTTCAACGCGGTACAAAATATTCTGTATCAATTTACTTGTGCAGAATATTTGGTTCTCAGAACAAGCATAGATATTACCATCAGTCTGCGGATCCGTGATGGCTTAGTCGGTATATCTGCTGTCTGGAAAACAGGGCTTCGATTCCAAGTAGGAGTAAGAAATTTTTTTGTGCTCCACAGCGTCCAGACCCTCTCTGTGGTCCACCCAGACTCATAAAGAGGCGGAGGCTTTAAGCTGATCACTTACCTCCATCTAGTGCCAGGTCAAGAATCCTGTATCACTCTCCCATACGTCTTGATACCGTAGTGCTTAAACAATTAAGTACATGGGCAACATTGCCTTAACGTACCTTAAATAACATTAACCGACCGAAAGCGGCAATGGAGATACGTTGTGAAATTTGAGATTTTCACACTGACGACTATAAATATGTGACGCCGTGTAATCTGGTTGATCGTTGCCAACGTTTTAGAGGAACGTGCTACCTCCAACTAAAACAGTGGTCAGCGGTGGCTGATAACCTATGAGACAACACGGCGTTACTTTCCGGAAGACGGTAATTTTCAATTTTCGGCGAGTTTCCATGTAGGTAATACTTGGGCTATAAAATATTTATTTTTATGGCTTCTCCTCATAGGATGTTAATCCTCCCTCCATCTATTCCTGTTGCTCCCACTTGGAGCATAGGACATCCGTGAAACGCTTCGTTTCACTTCAGCTTCTTAATGTAAGACGGTACGACTCCTTCGACTAGGGATCAGCCCGTCGCAAGGCCGCTACCTAACACAAACACAGAATAAACACAAAGAGCTTTCCACTCCTTGAGTGGGATTCGATCCCACGATCTCAGTGTTCGAGCGGGCAAAGATATTTCATGCCTCAGACCGCACGGCCACTGTGATCGGCTAAGATGTTAATAGAATTACTTAAAATGATTCTGAGTTGCCTTTGTTTCCAAAAATTTTGTAATTGCAAATAGTGAAATTACAAATGGGTCCTTCTAAGCACAGCAGTGAACCGTAGGTTCCATGAAAGAGAAGAAAATTTTGGTAAACGAACAATTCTCTTCAATTTGATGAAATTTAATTCTCATCAGTGTTATCAGAATTATATCACTTGTAGTTTCTGAAGCAAATTAGTTACATTATTATTATAACTATTATTTACACCTGGAAAGCTTCGAAATGTGGTGTTGGAGAAGGATGGAGAAGATCAGTTGGACCGATTATGTGAGAAATGAAGAAGTGTTAATTAGAGTCAGTGAGCAGAGGAATATCCTACACGAAATAAGAAAACGGAAGGCTAATTGGATTGGTCATGTTTTACGCAGTAACTGCCGTCTAAAAGAAGTTATTGAAGGAAAGATAGAGGGGCGGATAGAAGTGACCAGAAGACGTAAGAAGATGCTGGACGACCTTGGGGACGGAAGAGGATATTTTCATTTGAAGGAGAAAGCTCTAGATCGCATCAAGTGGAGGAACTGTTTTGGAAGAGACTGTGGACCTGTCGTCTTGACAGATTACAGATGAATGAATGAATTATTATTATTTTGTGGCTTTTGTCCTGTGGTCTGTTCGCATGCAGAATCAACTTCTGAAACTATTAGGTTAATC
This sequence comes from Cryptotermes secundus, assembly GCF_002891405.2. NCBI lineage: Eukaryota > Metazoa > Arthropoda > Insecta > Blattodea > Kalotermitidae > Cryptotermes > Cryptotermes secundus. The sequence goes on along the minus strand of NW_019738961.1, from coordinate 1,314,949 downwards.
TCCGAGCAGGTTCTTGTAGAGACAACTCTCTCGACTTGTATTCTATAGGTGCTTAATTCTATTCTCGGCAGGAACAAGGCCATCCTGACTAAGGAAAATTCCGGGATAATACTTCGATTGGACCAGAGCAGCTTCTTTCTAAATGGTCTCCAAGTTATTATTCATTCATCGTCCGATTATCCGACGCCAATGTCATTACTTAATGCGTCGTTAAACAACCTATGGAAAGTATTTATCTAACACGAATTATAGGTCTCCTTGGACGGGGAATCAGCCCATTGCAAGCCTTCTGCCTACACAAGACAGAAAACACAGAAGAAAACCAGACATACACATTCATGCCTGTTGTGGCAATCGAACACACGATGCCAGTGATTGGGCCGTCGAAGACAATAAGGGTCTAACACCTCACGGCCACTGCAATCATTTTCTCCTTTATAAACCTTCAAAATATTCAGAGAATATGTGTACATCATGTATATCTTTATGTTCCAGATGGGCGTTTTTGCCTCTTCAACTCATAAATCGTCGTTCTCCTAAGACAAGAAATGCAACCTTGTGGATCATTACATAAATTTGGCCTTCTCTGTTCGTCGTTTTCTGTCGGATTGTACCGCCTCACCGGATACTCTGTGCAGGTCAGTCGGCCATTTCTGCTCTGTTACATTCATAACTGGACGGCCAGACAACATATGTTTAAGAATACAAAAACCATAAACTTATACAGCCTATGTCTGATGGTATAAACCCCTTTAATCTTTGACCCTCTTCCAGCGAAGAACCTTCTCGTATAAAATTCTTATGAAACGTGATAGAAATCCTTAGAATTGGAGAGAGCACCTTGAAGTGACCGAGACCTCCTCTGTACCTTATCATATCTTATCTGTATCATATCCGAAAAGACATTAATAATTCGTAATTTACTATATTATATACTGCGATATAGTTAGTTATTGGAGAGGGTGGGTTCCCCATGCACCGTGATCAGTTTGATCTATTGTGCTTCCCTCTATGATATTCTACCAGTCTCTTTACCCTACCGATAAATGGTGCGTACCATCAGTCCCGCCGAGCAAGCGAGTTCGGCCACTTGCTTAGCGGTGTCTATAATGCTTCCCCCATCTATCAGAGGCCTTAGAGGCTATTGTTGGAAGGGAAGCGTCCTGGAATTTGGCTCAGTGATCCCCTTTGGGGATATGAGGTTCTTTTACGTGCCGTAAAGTTACGACACGGGACACACAGCTTAAAGTCCCTCCCGGAGGACTTGTTCCCTGAATTTTTCCGCCCTTAAAAATTCGACGACCTCCGCCGGGTATTTGAACCCGCGTACCAGGAGTCATGAGATGGGAACGTTACCTCTAGACTACGGAGGCCGCTTACTGCGATATGTATTTGATATCCAACACAGCTGTGTGAAACAAAAAGCTTATAGATAATTTAGGCAAAGAAGAAAGTTTTTCTAAGACATGAATTCATTTTCTTCGTGCCCTACCCAAATAAAAGAGACAAAGTTTCGCAGCCATAGACAAAGTGTAAAATTATAGTAAAGAGAAGTAACTAAAGTTGTCCTTGTCTTTACCTAATTAAGCACTACCCCATGAAGGCGTATGTGGGAGTGGATGTATACATCCACATTTTCTTGTTCTCTGCGTTAGCTGGAGGTGAGTGGTCACCTTCACGCCCTGGCCGCTTTACCCCCGGGGAAAGAACCAACGGTACCCATTGGTTAGGAGGTTGGGTGGACCCCAGAGCCGGTCTGAACGACGTGGAGAAGAGAATATTCTTGACCCTACGGGGACTCCGACCTCTCCGTCGTCCGGCCCGCAGCCATTCGCCATACCGACTGCGCTCAGGGCTTCTGTAAAATTATAGTTCCTTTTTTTAATTCGTAAGGACAAAGGGAGGACTTCAGCTTATATATTTCTTTTTCAGAGTTCAAGCACTGTATCTGTATGTATTTCTCGAGCTAACTTGCATGTCATTATCACGAGATCAGTCCGTTCTCTTGTCTCACAAGACCAGTTTGTCTGGCGTGGTGAAACATCATGCCACGTAGCTCATGCAGATATTCTGTTCATTTTGTAAAACCGTTTAATATGAAATTAGAATGTAGTTCACACACTCACCGAAGAAGCTGACGAAGCGGTAACGCTCTTCACTCCTATTCGGAGAGTGCTTGGTTCGAATCTCGGACGGGACATCGGAAATCTTGACCGAGGACTTTCGTAGCTTTCCTCGGGCTCTCTAGGCAAATACTGGGATAGTACAACTGCGTCCTTCCAGATCCACTTTCATTTGACGTCATAAACCCATTGTCACTTGTAGGTGTGACTATAGACGGGGTTTGGATTGGTGACTCAACTTATTGATTAGAACTCGTTACTACACTACACGAATCACTGTCGCACACAGACTAGTGTTCTCAGTCTGTTGCAGTATACAGTAGTCGTTTCCTGGTAACGGAGTTTAACACTATAACTATAACAGCCTCACTGAATTACACACTCCAAATATCACTATAACTACAGCCTGACTTTCAAGTGATCAGGCTGAGTCTGAGTAGTATGTTACTACCGACGGTCAGTCGGCCAGGCTGTCTTGGAATAATGCACCCATCTGGGGCTTACGACCAGATTTTTATTACTGTCAGACAGTTGCGGGTTTGTTGTTATGGGATGCTGTCTCTGACGAGAGGACGGGTCTGTCGTTTAGTAATTGTTGCTGGCCCTAGACAGATTCTAAAAGTCCGAGTCCCGTGGGACTCGTGAACATATTTTACTGTCTCAGATTTGAGACTTTCTTTTCGTTGCCTCCTACGACTCGCGGGGTCACGGTGGAGGTATTCGACCCCGCTCTAAACCTCTTCTTCCTTATAAAACCTCGGCACGGACCACGTAGAAAACGCAGTCTTGTTGTTGCTCCAGTCATCTCCATGGAAATGAGTTTATCTTCGAAGGCGTTACTTAACAACGGCCGCTTATACTTGCTTAGTAAAAAAAACTGTTACCTAGCAGCGAATGTTGTTTCCTTTCCCGCCTCGGGACCGCCACCCACCAACGACTCTACACGCTACACTCTATATGCTGAAGTCATCACAGGAAGCCGGGATAAAATAGTCGGAATAGCAACGGGATAGAGGCTGGAGAACCGGGTTTCGATTCCAGCCAAGGGTAAGAAATTCTTATTTTCACCGTAGAGTCCAGACTGTTTCTGGGGCTCACCCAGCCTCCTAGCCAACTGATTTTTCCCCGGGGGTAAAGCGGTCGGGGTGGAATTTGACTACTCAATTCCATCTAGTGCCGAAGTGAAGAATGGTTGAGTTATGCCTCCATTCCCCCCATACAACTTCATAGCGTGCCGCTTAATTAACTACGTATAGGGACACCAATATCCTATATGAATTCTTCTTCTCTTCCCCACATTCGTGCTACATGCCCTGCCCATCTCATCCTCCTTGACTTGATCATTCTAATTATACTTCGCGAAGAGTACAAGCTATGAAGCTTCTCTTTAAGGAGTTTATGAAAACGAAATCCTAGTTGGTAAGTGCATTGAAGCGGTACACTTCTGATATATCCGGCTTCAACCCTAGACAGGACACGGACTTTCCCTACTGAGATTTTAGTAGTTCTCCTCAGTCCCTTCAGACGAATGCAAGAATGTTACTTTTTTAGTCCGTTTTCCATATTTTTAAAAATAAAATGATGCTTATTAAATGTACTTGCTGTCTGCCTGTGTATCAGGCTTTTGCCTATCCAGCTTTCCATGTGTCCCATCTTCATTATTGTTAGGAAGCTTATGAAATCATTTTGCTGTCTCTCTGTCCATCTTAATTTTCTTTCCGCTTTCTATGCGGCCCGTGTCTATCCAAAGGAAAGAATGCTATTTGTTGTTCCCAGAACTCTTTGTAAATAGGCTACAACCACTCAGAGCTTTGGACGGCAAAATGACAGCTTCATCTGATACAGCGTTCAAAATAACCAGCGATCTGTGCATACATAGCAAGTATCGAGACTTGCGTTGAACTCTCGGCAGGTTCATGTTTGGGGAAAGCGGAAGTTACAGCGAAGCCCTCGGCGTGTGGGCTGTGATGGGACTTCTCACCCGGCTTAGCTGAGGAAAACCACAAATCCTCTTGATGAGGATACTTGGTGTCCAGGCTGATGTCCACACGGAGCACCTCCCTGATCCTGTTGTATTTTATTGTAGTTTAGTTGGTTCAGGCACTATGCTACAAGCCAGAAGGCCGCGGGTTCGATTCCCGATGAGGTTATTGGATTTTTCAGTTGATTTAAATCATCCTGCCAGCCACACTATGGCCCTGGTGTCGACTCTGCCTCCAACATAAACGAATACCAGGAATCTTCCGGGGGAGGGGGTAAGGCCGACCGTCGCGTAAGCCTGACCTCACCACCATATGTGAGCCGATTGTCTAGAAAATGTGGGAGCCTCGACGTCTCACAAACCTACAGGCCTTCACGGCCTATTGCAAAGATAGCTTTACGTTTTACTGCATAGAGAAGAGTAAAGGGGATCGAAGAATAAACTTAGTCATAACTCAGCAGAAGAAGGTGGCATGTTAAGGTAAGCTCAGATTGTCGCATTCTTCTTCTGACTTGTTGCTTGGTGCGAGTTCTGTCCGAAGTACACGGCGTCACAGCCAAGAATACCGTATTCTACATAGTTACCGCTGTGAGAACCTCCAAAATCCAACCTCGTTTTGTACGTTCAACAAAATTGCTGAAGATTTGGGTGAAATATTTTATAGCGTGAACATAATTTAGAAATTTGTGAACAAGATAATGAATCTCGAGACAATTAAGTTGCCAGCGAGCGACTGTTAGTGCCTTACAGAGGATTGTACTCAATTGAATTTGTTAATTATGTTAAAATATCTTAAACGTATGTATTAACTGAAGTATTATCTCATTCACACTTACAAATATATCTTTGTTTGCTGCATTTCTTAATCGTTATGAAAATTGTTAGCTCCTGTGTTGTTAATTGCTACTTGAATAGCCTCATGACATGCACTGCTACTCATTAGGATCTTAAAGGAATAATAGTTTTGACATTTCAAGTGCGGAACGCAAGCCCGCTCCTTGATGAAGGACCTTGAAATGTTCCCTCTCAAATCTGCCATACGCTCTTGAACAAGAAGCGAACCATTATTTCCCTGATAATTCTAGATCCCGTGTGAAGGCGGGTCCCAGAGGACGACGAAAAGAACCCGTTGCCTGAGCCACCCTGTTACAGAGGGAAATAAATACACCGATGTGGTCCTCCAGGTTGAGGGCTGAACGCAAGGCTGAAGGCATTGTTTTGTTAAAAAGACGTTGTTGCGAAATGCAAAGAAGTGAAAACCTGATGGTCAAATTCAGCGGTTCCCAAAGTTTTCAGGTCACCGCCCCCTTGGTTCCATAAACTCATCCCCAGTGCTTCCTTCTTCAGGGCAAAAATGCACTCGTATGGCCCACCTCCACCTTATCCCTGCCGTCCCTGCCTCTTAGCGCCCCCAGGGACGGTATAGCCCACTTTTGGGACCACTTGTCTAAGTCAAGACAAACTCTGGTAGAATACTGTAAGGCAGAGTATTGTTCAGAAAGGGCTATTTTGCCAATGAAGATTATCATTATTGTAACGGATTTGATCGTCGCGTTGCCAGGCAACAGCTGTGTAAACACTGTCCAACACGAAAGAATAGATGAGGCTGTGTTTCCTATGTCGTCCGCGCCGAGCAGCGGTGGAAAAATGGGTTATGCAACCCGTTTTTAAGCAAAGGCTCGCTAAACACACTTCCGCGTAATCGGTGACGTCAGCAACAGTAGAGGCAGTGTTTTTCTTGGGGTCTGTGCAGAGTGTGTATAAGAGAAGTGAATGCAATGACAGAGTTAATTCAGGGGCAGTTACCAGTCAGCCGTAAGCTGGAGGAGTGAGTCAAGAAGAATTTTTAGTTCCGAGGTTCCAGAGGGATTGAAGACGAAATAGCAAGAAGACTTCATAGTGATTTGAAGTGCTAGAGTCTGTGTTGAGGTCCATTGCTAGGAGACGGCTAATGGAAACTGAGAATCCAAGTTCGTGTGCAACTGTGGACTGGAAAATGTGTAAATCAGCGATAGAGCTGTGTTAATGGTAATTAAGAGAAATTGTAACCGAAGTTATTTTCGTCGCGCGTACATCCTACACGTGACATTATGATGAGAAAATCTTTATCATAGGCTGACTTCGAGAGGGCTTGTTTAGCATTAACGCTGTGGGTGTAAGCTAAAGACACGCGAGAGTTATTTCGACGTCCGTTGCTGAAGAGAAAGTGACGGGAATGAAGACGATCACACGGACGAATTTACCACGCCCGTTCATTTCCTTCCAAGATAGTAAACACTGCACGAAAATGGAAGGGGATTTCGTAGTTAAAATAGGCTTATCAATACTGTGGTGTATAGACCCATTGTTAGGCGGTGACTCTGAAACAGTGTCCTGTAACATCTATAACAAAAGAAGAGCTGTATTTTCTGTGACATGTGTCGCGGCCGTTTCTAGGCAACGGCTAGATGAACACCTTCGCACGAAACGAATACGCATGCTACAATCAAAATATTGTTGGAAAAGGGGTAATTTGCATCTAATTCGAAAAAGACACATGAAAAAACTTACTGAGTCAGACTGATTTCTGACCTTCAACAATTTGTTTTGGAAATTCCGGAATATTTCTCAAGTAGTAGAAGAGGCTGCTTGAAGGAGTCTCATTCTGGTACATTTCCTTCCATACCACGAGTTTACTAACGATGAAAAGGAAAAATATATATTTAATTAAGAGTAATTCTACCTACAATGTGATTAATATGTGGCTTACAGAGTTAAGTATTTAAAAAAATGAAACGCTCACTTAAACGATTCATCGGTTTCAAATCTAGCTTCGTCATCATTTTAAAAGAGTGTAACCTTGAAAACCCAGAGGACAACTTATCTCCCGTCACAAGGATTCAGTAATTACAAAAGTTTATGCGTCGATGTATACGTACGTGTGTAGATTCTTGTAAAGCAACCGACGCGTTATACGCCATATAAATCATAAAATTCTTTCATCTGTGTTTTTTCTCATAACTATAAATTGCAAAATTATAGTTATTTCTTTTATTTATTCTCTTTTGGCTTAAAGATGTTGTGCAAGCTTAGAAGCGCCATTTATTAACGATTGTGAAATTCCCGTAGTCAGTTCCAGTACCCTACCGATTACAGAACTTACTTTCATAAAGTAGGTTATTTGAAGGCCGGCTGATCGAGCCGTCGTGAATGGATCATATATAACCCAAGTGCTGGACTCACGGAGAGTGGGTGTTGGATATTTGAAGGGCTGCCGTTTCCTTTCTTCCATCTATTATGTCTTATAGACTCATTGCTAGGCAACGACTCGGTAAACATATTCCCGCGGAAGCGTACGAGCGCAACGATAGAACGTCCACTGCAAGGCAACTGATCAGTAAAGAAGCCTTCTCAATAATAGAGATGTTGTCTTTTCTGCGTGGTCCGTGCGGAGGGGGTATTAAGGGCAGAGAAGTTCGTTTGAGTTGTCGAGAATTTGGTCGAGTTCTGGAGGTGGCACTAGAAGATTACTGAAAAGAAATGGCAAGAGATAAATTAGACTTTGCAAGATAGACTTCATGTATGATTTGAAGTTACAGTGAGACGCTTATAAATCCGTTGCCAGGATACGACTAGTGAAGACTGAGAAGTGTGTACATCAGCGATAGCGGTGTATTGCCTGTAGTTTCGAGTTATGTGTATAAAGTGTCAATCAATTCAATCATCCAATACAGAGCCCGTCTTATAAGTCACGCGCACACAACCCTAAATGGCGACAGTATTCCGACCAACTCTGAGGTCCACTACACCTACTATCCGACGGGTACCCGGGGGTGGAGAGCATGAAGCTTACCGCATGCTTCATCTATTTCAGAGCTTAAGAATGAATTGAACTGTACGTCCACTTCCCATACCTATTTATTACGTTGCTTAATTAAGCACTGGAACAACTTAACCTTAGCTGCATCCTATTCTGACCGGCTGTGGGGTCCACCCAGCCTCGTATGGAAAGGTTACTTGGGGCCCATTTCCAGAGGTATAGCGAGGGACACGTAAGGCTGACCTTTCAGTTCCATCTAGTAAACGAAGTAAAGTTTTCCCTATGCTTAACCAATTAGGCAGTACGCCATGAAGGCGTATGGGGAAGCCGATTTATAGATCCATCTTTTCTTGTCCTTGGTACTAGTTGGAGAGGAGTAGTCAGCTTCACGCCCCCGCCTCTTTACCCCGGGGAAACTATCAGGAGTATCCATTGGATATGAGGGTGGGTGGGCCCCAGAGCCGGCCTGGAGAAAGTGGAGAAGAGAAAATTCTTGACCCTACCGGGACTTGAACTCCGACCCTTCAGCCGCCCAGACCGTAGCCAGTCGCTATACCGACCCCACTATCCCGGATCCTCAGTTCCATCTAGTGCCGAAGTTAAGAACCTGTGTGAAGCTGTACCTCTTGTCCCACACATCTTCACTTGTGGTGCTTAATTAGGCATAAAGAAATTATACGTATACTTTTCTTTTCCTTGGCACTACAGCCTTAGTGGGCCTAGGCCTACCTCCATGAACTTCTCCGTTCACTTATGTATACTTTACAAAGGTAAATCTCGGAGTTTTGTAAGGTCTAATATATTTCGCGCAGTCTTATAAAAGTAGACAGTTGCATTAAAATTGTATTTTCAACCACTAAAAGACATATCGTCTTATACTAAGGTCTCTGTGTCTCGGCTAGAATACCAGCTGTTCTGACAGGTATTTCGTTTTTTTCCTCAGTAATGTCATGTACTGATGTTCCCATATTTCGCCATGACCTTCCATTCCTTCCACTTCACTACACTACACTACACTACACTTCACTTCACTTCACTTCACTTCACTTCACTTCACTTCACTTCACTTCAGTTTCGGATGATTTCCCCACATCTTCACTTCACCTTATGTATAGCTTTCCTAACGCTTTGCCTAAAATTACTTGGTTTAGAGGAGAGAGCCCCTAAAACATCTGCAGACAGTTGGTTCCAGAGCTGGATGGTCCTATTTACAAAGGAATATTTCCCGATATCTGTCTTTTGCTTTCTGCTCCTACTTTTCCTGTCATGACCGACCCGGCTCAGAGAGCATGGCCGTTGTAATCTATCGCCTATAGCCTCCCATGCCCGTTCTCCCGCCTGTGCTTTGAAGAGAGCACATATGCGAGCTATATTTCTGCGCTGGGTCAAGGTTTCCCAATTTGGATCATTTCCATGATGTGCTTATTTAGCTGCCATATATTGGACCCGGTCTAGCGCATTTATCTGTCCCTTCCTGTAAGGATCCCAACACACCGCCCCATATTCAAGAATCGGACACGCTAGTGATGTGTAGGCTAAACTTCTAGTGTTAGTATTTCTCTTTTTAAGAATACACACTGTAAAATGAAGCGCCTTCCAAGCTTTTTTCGCCGTGTAATTAACTGGATCAACCCAACTTAATCGCTGCGTAAAATTATTCCCAAGTATTTACAACTGCTGGCTTCCGGAATTACTGTGTCCCGTAACGAAAAATTTAGCAGTACCGTCACTCAGGATCTCTCACTGCCCTGCTTCTACCTGGATTAATTGCCGCGTTATAGGATGTGAACGGTAAATAGAAATTATGCAGTTTTAGTCATGGGTCTGGTTTTGAAATAGTATCCTTCTGATGAGGGACCGATTTATCACGTGGTCAGCGTGACTGCTCTTCACGGCCATCTTGTGAGCTTCAGAATGCTTCAACAGTCATTACTCCTAGCCGGTCTCTTCTGGTAAGACGTGTCCAACTACACGTAGCAATAACTTCACTTCTCTGCCTTATGAAAGCTTTGAATGTCCATACTAATTGGCAATAAAGTATTTGGACCCATAATCTAAAAGATGAATGAGGTTTTTACCCTAAAATTCCCTCTTCGTTACCTAAGAGTTACATACACAGTTGGAACCAGTTTTTTTTGTCAGCATTTTTACTCATTGGAAAAGGAATTTTAACCCCACAAGTGGCAAGTTCCGAAATATCTGACCTTTAGAAACAGTTTTATATCGGACAACATACGAGATCTTTTGGCATTTTATCCGAACTGGAAATTCAAGAAGTGTTTGGAAGCCATTTTGTGCTGTATTTGAATTTTGTAGAGAGTTATTCTGTACGTTATATACTCATGAAAGGGAAGTGGCTCTGGCAGTCCAAAATGGTGGTTTGGCACATTAAGAATTAAAATTTATTCAGCTAAAATTAAAGAACTCTTGTAAAATTTGAGTACGTCCCATAATATCTGGAGACATATCTTTTGAACATTGAAAGAAATTAATAAAGAAGAAGAAAAAAGTCAGTAGATTACTTCACAGCAAGACTAGACGGGGGAACCTCACACTTCTCTGCCCGAACATCTCAACGATTTACGATAAGATGTATGTTGATCGCGCTGTAATTTTTTCTTTCACAAAATGAGGCTAAAGAGAAAAATGCATCAATTATTTCTAATAAATGAAAGGAAAAGAATGAACAATATCTAAACTTCCTGTTCAGACTTCCTGTCTGAGGACGCGAGAAAATCTTGCACCCGTGAAATATTGACTAGAATCTAGTATTCTCGGAAATCAATTGTAAGAGACGTCGATCCGAGAGGCTGTGATTGTCCCGTAACAAGTCAACACCGTGGGGTTATGAGGCAGCAGATGGTGTGACATGCAGTGGAGAGTTGACAGCATGTCCGTCTAAACAAGTACTTGGTCGTACAACGATCACAAAGTTCAACTACCCGCCGAGTACGTATGGTATGCGTCGGGATTATAATGCTCAATCTTTTTCTTTCTGGCATTCGAACTGTTACATCTGCCCGCGTTCTTTTACGAGAACGAAACTGTTATTAGAGCCACAATATTTTCTCTTTATAGCCAAGTCTCCTCATTAACTTACCACTGAAATGTTAGATTATGCTTTCCTTTACGATGTTTTCATAATGTAGACTCTGTAGCTTCAGATGGTAGAATTATTATTTGCATGTCTTCGCGGTAGTACATTTATGTTATAAAGTATCTTCCTGAGTATTTGCACAGTGTGAAAATGGGCAGTGTTGCCGACGTTTCAGCGCTGTACCCTGTCTCTGTCTTCAGGGTTGAAGTATGTGGAATGGCTGGCCGCTCAATAGCTCAAGCGCTTAGTCGCTGGTTTCCCACCGCGGCGGCCAGGGTTCGATCCCGGGTCTGGTCAAATGGGATTTGTGGTGGACAGAGTGGCGCTGGGTCGGGTTTTCTCCGAGTACTTCGGTTTACCCTGCCAATCTTCGTTCCACCAAATTCTCCAGCATCATAATCATCCGGGGTAGGCTAAAATAGGCCAATCAGTGGCCGCCGTGCCGAGTGAACCCAGCTGGACTCCACCCCCCACTAAGAGCATTTTTTTTAATGTGGAATGGCTGAGCATTCGTGTATACGAATTCCTCGTTTCGAGTGAAACCATCTCTCCGCAAGTTTGTTAGAACAAGAACCTATATATACACTCACATACTCTGTGTACTTCGATCTTGAAAATGGAAGCAGCATACACTTCCGAAACGTCGGATCACGTCCACACGATGCAAATTATTAAGACCAGAATCATCATCGAGAATCGTAAGATGATTGATGACTCGTGAATTTGGAAGATTCTGGATGAAAACGGTTTACTAACCGAGCTACTACCCTAATGCTTGTCTTAAATAGGCCGCACACCGGCGTGCGTCAAGACATGTAACAGTCAAGACACGATGTCTGAGACATGACGCAAAGAAAGGAGTACAGTTGAAACGAATGAGATTATGAGAACGGCTGCACACTGGTCTAAGTTATGATGCTGACGAATCACGAATGAAGCAAGACTGCGTCTTTTGTCTCATATATTGATGCTTGTCTTGATGCAGTTGATGTGCGGCCGCCCGTGCGGAGCTGAGAAGAACTACAGAAAATAACAATGAGAATAGCAGGTGGCCAAGATTCGAGACGACTACTTCCGCAGTACAATTGTAGGGCGTTACCGCCAAACCAACTTGCTGTACCTGAAATGGAGGAGGTATGCTAATGGCGCCATGCATATTAAATGTAAATTGTCATTCAAATTATGTGCATAATTGCTGCTTTAATGTGATATTTGTAATTAAACTATACTGATTGGCTGCACCATAGCTCAATCGGTTAGTCGCTGGCTTCACACCGCGGCGGCCCGGGTTCGATCCCGGGTGTGGTTAAGTGGGATTTGTGGTGGACAAAGTGGCGCTGGGTAGGTTTACTTCCAGTACTTCGGTTTCCCTTGCCAATCTTCATTCCACCAATTGCTCCACAATCACCCTCTCCTATCATCTGGGGCTGGTACAATAGGCCAGAAGTGGCCGCAGTACAAGGGACTCAGTCCCACCCCACTAGCAATAAAAGAAGTAATGATTGGCTCTGCTGTGAAAATCTTAAAGAAAAAAAAACACACATACAAGACACAAAATATTAGTTACATTTCTCATAGGTAACTCCTTATGGCGCCGGTCAAGGTAGCCGAGCGGTCTAAGGCATGTACTGTCTTCGCTCGCATGGAAACCGGGATCGTGGGTTCGAATCCCACTTAGGGCATGGATGTTTCATTTGTGTGTCTGCGTTTTTCTGTGTTTGTGTACAGGTAGAGGCCTTGCGACGAGCTGATCCCCCCCCAAGGAGTCCTACCGAATGTGTAAGATCTAGAAAAACCGAAGTGAACGGAGAAGTTCATGGAGGTAGGCCTAGGCCCACTGGGGCTGTAGTGCCAAGGAAAAAGAAACTCCTTGTGGCGTAGTCCATATCGACAAATTGCTATTCACTCAGCAGGTCAAGAAATTTCCCACGTTTATTCTCCCTGCTACTTTCTCTCGTGTTTACCCTTCGACCCTGAAGATGAATGCAATATGTTCCTCCGAAACATAGATGAACTTTCAGACCACGCTGCATAACATCCCAGAAGGTCGTCATGTTTATATTCATCAACACGGCAACCTCATATGCCATTAGTGTGTCCATACGTCGCAGTCACTAAACCCATCCTGGGCCAGTGGAATCCGTTCCGCATTATCCCAATATGGACGCTTCCTGGGCGTTTTTCAAGTGGAAAACAGCAAGAGAAATTACTTATGGATTTACTTCCAAGATTTTTAAGACCATTTCTAGCGATCAACCTGTGATATAGTTTCTGAATGTGGGGGTTGTGGGGAGACCCCCAATTCTGAAGAATTATTTAAATTAAAGTTACATTCACATAGAGTTTGGGTCAATTAGTAGGATCTAACATGAGTACTTTGGAAAGTTATAGGTGCAGCCTTCCAAATATTTCGGGAATATTTTTGTGACTCTACAGGAACATTCTATAGCTTACTGTAGGTGTAGAGAGGCTGTAAAGCTATTTAGGTTCCTGCTGCCACCGTACAATCTGACAAGGACCTACAACAGTGTGCAGAACCGCATTACTCGTATTTGTGGCCTGCAAGAGAAGGGGGCATGTATATTGATGCAATAGTTTAGAGGGTCCGAGTATGACATATTGAGAACTTCTATCCGAATAATATTCAGGATATAATATTTCAAATTTTTAATCTTTATTTTCAATAATTGGTATATTTCTTTCTTTCTTAGAATTTTGGGTTTTCTCCAAATATTCTGGTTGGTGGGGGGTGGGCAGACGCTTTGAATGACCTGCTGTCGCCTCTGCCTCGCTTCCTGCTTCTTTAAGATACATTAACTGAGCTGAATCAGATAAGGACAATTGAACATAACAGTAAAGTAAGACTACCTGTGGAGGTGGTAATGTTTAAACGGTGGTTTTTATTGATTTGTCAGAATTGATTAAGAGACGGACGTATTGTGCTATATAGAGGAGAAGTTTTCAAAGTACCTCCTAGTGTTTTATGATCATTATTGCAATAGATGCAGGTACGGGGAACTACCGGTCATATCTTCAGTGGCGTCTGTACAAATTGACTTGATCGGATATACGATCCTTCTTCTAAACCACAACCTGTTTTTATCTCGATTGTCAAATCACTGAGTTCCCATGCCCTTTCTAAGGTATCCGTTTCAGTGGGCAGTTCGAATGTCCATTTAGATTTACTCGTTCTGTTGCAGCGACGTACCTTCCTGCTCTTACTCTGCAAGCAGAACTGGTCTGCAGAGGCCAGTTCACAGCAAGAAGTCTCGGGTAGGAATGAAGCCGCAAACGGCGGTGCAGTCGTTCTGTTTCATATTAGTACACTGCATCAGGGACTGTCTTTAAACTTTATCCTAGTGCAGAATACTAGGAGTACACCTAAAAATGTAAAGCTATCCCTGTAACAGTCTGTGGAGGCCCATAGGTAAGTGAGACGTCGAGGTTCCCATATTTTTCTTTATCCTCCATGAAGATTCCTGTTACTCATTTCTGTTAGAGGCTGAGACAGCCCCAAGGCCATAGTGCGGCTGGAAGATTTAGTTCAATAGAAAAATCCAACGACCTTATTTGGAATCGAACCCGGGACCTTCTGGCTTGTAGCATAGTGCCTCAATCAACTGCGTTACCGTGGGCCCCCCCCCCCTCAGATAACTGGGAGTAGAAGAATAAAATCTTCTAATATGTGACACCGCGTTGTCTGGCATAAGTTTGCCGATATTTCGGAGGCATATTCTGCCTTCATCTTCAAGATGGAATAGTAAGCCTAGCAAGGAACCAGTAATGTTGCTTGCCTCAAGCTGGTTTCTTTCCAGGAGTCTTACTCTTCGACCCTGAAGATAAGCAGTTCTCTGAAGATCAGTGTACTGCCAGACTCTACTGCGTCACAAAGTAATAAACACCCTCTTCATATTCATACTGTGAGAACCTCATATCTAACAGAATGTAGATTTATGAGTTCAGGTAAAGGCAATGTTACTCCTTTTAATTAATCAAGCACGACACAATGAAGACATAAAAGAGAGGGGACGTAGAACTACACATTCCTTGATCTCGACACAGGGTGGAGGTGAGTGGCCAGCTTCACTTCCCGGCCACTTACCCCCGGGGAAAGAATCGCGTGTGTCTACTGGATAGAGACAGGGTTCGACTCAGGGTCGGTCTGGACGCTGTGGAGTAGAGAAGAAATTGTTGCTCCTGCCGGGAACGGAACCAATGCGTCCAGCCCGTAACCAGTCGCTATACTGACTGAGTTATCCCGGCTCCTCACGTCCAGCCCGTAACCAGTCGCTATACTGACTGAATTATTCCGGCCCAGCGATTTATGAGTTTGAGGTAAGTCAGAACCAACCGAGAATTTACATAACACGCCCACCAATTTGGTCCAAGACTCTGTGTTCCTGATTTTATTTTGGAGGTGCCAGTTTCGAATCATGTCTTGGGAAAATATTGTCTGAGTATCTCGAGATAAATTCCAGAGTGGTACGGCAACTACGCAGCAACCGCTTCCTTCCAGATTTCTTCCAATTCATTATTTATCTATTATTCTACCATTCAGCACTATATAGAGTAGTTACAGACTGCGTCATAAAATAATCTTTAAATAATATCGTAACTTAATCCATTTCAAAATGGGAATTACCTGAACCAGTACGGCTGCTGTTGTGCCTCAGCTTACACTATCTTTTCGTGCTTCACCTGTTACTACTGCCAGCACAGTCTGGCGGCCGTTCCAGGAAAATATTCATCCTGCAGCGAAAACACATACAAGAAAAACTTTCCCCTATAAACATCCAAAGAAAAAAAAATAACTTCTTGCTTGGAATGTGAGACCGGAAGGTGTTTTAATGTTTCAACACGGGTAAGTTTAGACACTTTGGGTCTCTAGGAGCTCTGTATGGGTGTGAAACTTGGTCTCTGACATTAAGTGTGGAACACAGACTGAGGGTGTTTCAGAACAGGGTGCTGAGGAGAATATTTAGACCGAAGGGAGATGGAGTGACGGGGGATTGGAGAAAATGCACAATAAGGAGCTTCATAACTTCAACCCTTTGCCAAATATAATTAGAATGCTCACTTCAAGGAGGATGAAATGGGCAGGACATGTAGCAAGAATGGGGAGAGAAGGAATGTATATAGGATATTGGTGGGAAAGCCAGAAGGAAAGAGGCAATTGGGAAGGCCAAAGTGTAGGTGGGTTGACAATATTAAAATGGATCTTAGAGAGATAGGATGGGATGGTATGGATTGGATTGATCTGGCTCAGGATAGCAACCAGGTGAAGGTTCTTGTGAAAGATGTAATGAACCTTCAGGTTCCATAAATTGCCGGCAAGTTCTAGAGTAGCTGCACAACTGGCGGCTTCTCAAGAAGGGCTCACCTCGATTAAGTTAATTCAGTTATTTAGGTCTATAGGAAGGCCGCGCCATAGCTCAAGCCGTTAGTCGCTGGCTTTCCATCGCGACGGCCCGAGTTCGAGCCAGGGTCTGGTCAAGTGGGATTTTTGGTGGACAAAGTGGCGCTGGGGTAGGTTAACTCCGATTACTTCGGTTTCCCCTACCAATCTTCATTCCACCAAATTTTCCATAATCATAATCATCCGTGGCATACACAATAGGCCAATCAGTGGCCGATGTGCCGAGTGGACCCAGCTGGACTCCACCCCCACCCCCACCATCCGAATTAGGTCTATAGGAGCGTCGTGTAAATTTATGATATGAAGTCACGGCGCACCTCAGTGGAGACGCGTGGAAAGTAAAATATTATGGAAATGCAATTTTGCTTGAAGTCCTCGAAGTGGGAAGCACTTTATGTTCTGTGTGATTATATTCGGAATGGTTCGGTGGACATAATTTTGGAATTTTTAGTGTAAGACACAAGGTTATAGCGGTCGTGACTATGAGGGCTGTATTCTTGGATGTTTCGGAGGAACATTCTGTCACCATCTTCAGAAAATATTTAATACATTTTGAGGTTCTAACTGTTGTGATTATGAAGCTACTGTCCTCCATATTTTTCTCGGTGTAGTCTTCTGCATATTTACTATCGTTTCGGATTAAATTTGTGCATTCATCTTCAGAGGAGAAAAATAAGGTGCCCAGAAAATATCAGTGGTAGAAGGAAGGGAACAGAAGAACTAGAGTTAAATTGTTTGGGGTTTCGATTCCAGACACACAATTTAGGAAATTTTCCCTTCGCGACACCATCCACCATCGTCCATACATGGCCACTAGGAGACAGTCTGCTTCACTGCCATTATTCCAAGCGGAAACTTTTTTGATGCAAATCAGATGCTTTATCGATTGAACCAACGTGCTCGGTGTTATTGTTACGTGTGCCTCCCAGGTTAGCCCAGTCTACAAGTGTCTGGAGAGAAGAAAAACAGTTATTTGTGGAATTCTTGTTACTCACAAGTTGTTTGGTTGTGTCTGCTGCATGCGTTACTCTCAAGTTTGCGTACTGTGCGCGTTACTCTGTTGCGCACGTGCTTACTCCGCGTGTAACCGTTACTGAGCAGGGAAGACGTGTGGGTGCATTGCATATGCGCTAACTTCTCTAATATTTCGACAAGGAAGTTCACCTGTGGGTCATGTGACCACCTGTATTTGCTCT
Source organism: Cryptotermes secundus (assembly GCF_002891405.2). Lineage (NCBI taxonomy): Eukaryota > Metazoa > Arthropoda > Insecta > Blattodea > Kalotermitidae > Cryptotermes > Cryptotermes secundus. The sequence goes on along the minus strand of NW_019738961.1, from coordinate 1,297,337 downwards.
ATTAAACACAGAATGTGTTGACGTAAGAAATTCTAACATTAAATTGATTTAATTTTGGTTTCCTGCTAACCTATACCAGCAGGGCAGGATCCGCCCTAATTTTTACGTAATGATTTTCACAACTTATGATTAACCATGTAAATTATTTAAAGCTTTGGTTATTTCTTTCGTATGTTTATTTTATACGCTGTCTGCTGCTCTTGCGTGTTTGAACTTCGCAACGGAAGCGCGTTTCGAACGCAGACAGAGTGGATTCCCTTGCCTCTGCAACTTTTATATTACAACCATTGGCGCCATCAGGAATTCGTTCCCGGGAGCGGGGACAGAAAATTAGCTTACAGTTTACCACTAAACAACGATTACGGTGGCTGCGCGGTCTAAGGCACGAAATGTCTTCGTCCCCTCGAGTACCGGGATCGTGGGTTCGAATCCCACCCGAGGTATGGATGTCTGCTTTTCTTTTGGGGGTTTGTGCTGTTCTGTATATTGTAACGTGGATGGCTAGAGCGTTACTAGGTAACGGACCAATAAACACCCTGCGATACAGGCACGCATCAATGGAACAACAAGGTTATCAACCCGCTTCTAGGCAACGACTCGGTAAACAGTCTCCGTGCAGGCGCAATGACGTCACACTGCAACAGCACTAGCTATCATGTGACTTGTTATCTGTCTTGTCCGTGCGGCGCCTATATAACGAATATACATATTTAATAACATGTTTAAGGTTAAGTCAGTCCCCCGTGTGGAGGCGGGGTCGAGTACCTCCACCGTAACCCTGCAAGTCTTAGAAGGCGACAAAAAGGGAAGTCTCAAATCTGAGGCAGTAAAATATTGTCGCGAGTCCCAAGGGACTCGGACCCGAGAAAGACTGCGCTGGCAAGGACCAACAGCATATACAGAAGCCAGACCCGTCCTCGTCAGAGAGGGTGCCCCACAAAAACAAGACCGTAACTGTCGAACAGTAATAAATATGTGGTCATGAGCTCCACATGGGGCTCAACATTAGGACTTAGGGCCCCCATACATACACAGTTTGGCCTCCAGTTCGGCCTGCACAGTTGAAGACTGAAAGGCAAAACTGACGTGTGTGGTGCGGCCGGCCGGCCAATCGTTTGGACTGTTGGCCTGTGGGAAACCCGTCAGTCCGTCAGTTCTGCCTGTAGGACCGTAGCACGTGACGTGTGTGACTCAACATTGTAGGCTGGAAGACCGTGATTGTCGCATGAAGCCTGCCGCTTTATCTGCGCCTGTATGTTGAGGAAAGGGAGGGGGTAAACTGTCACAGTTTTGCATGTAAGGTCGATCGGAAGGCCAAACTGTGTGTGTATGGGGGGCCATACTGACTGACTGACTGACTGACTGACCGTCAGTCGCAACGTGGCTTTGACTTTAGCTTGGTAAAATCAGTGGAGAGTCCAGGAGGGTTCAGCAGTTGAGAGTGCAGGGACGAGAATGGAGCATGAACTGTGAAAATCGAGTGCAGATTACGGCAGAGGAGTACAGAGTGATTGGAGAAAAGCAGACTTCACAGTGATTTGAAGTGATAGTTTCTGTATTGGGATCCGTTGCTAGGAGACGGCTACTGGAAACAGAGAATCCTAGTGTGTGTGCAAGGATGAACTGTAAATCGTGGAAACAGCGATAGCGCTCTATTAAATGCGACTAAGAGACAGTGTAACCAAAGTGCTAATAAACCCAATCATCCAAACTAGATTCCCTTAGCCAGAGGGGCTACGCCGTTGAGATACATTTACAGACCACCCAGGAACAGTGTTTCGCAGACTGTTTGAAATAAACAACACCTTCCCTTGATTACCAACAAACATTCGCCCCTTGTTATTTTTTACTGAAACAAATTTGAACCTTTTCATAGGGATTTTTATATTGTTTATTATCAAATAATTCCTAAATATTTTACCCATGTGTCTGGTCCATATAATGAAGATTAAGAAATATGCATAAAATGAATAACCCATAAATTCTGAATTCCTTTTACATGATATATAAAATCCAGTTCGTACCTCACAGGAAACACATTACGTCACCACTACAAAACCCAACCGGTTAATGCTGTTTACTGTGAGAATCATACGAAACACATAAATAAATTCTGTGGGCAGAATGCAGAATCTTTGTATATTAAAGCAGTTGGTACATCTAGTAAATACTGGCCTTTAAAACATTGAAATGGTTTTTATTGATATAATTTCTTATATTCCTCAGTGAATCGAATTTATAAGCAGAAATTTATCACTAGAACATTAATCGGATCGACGTACAACGTAAAAATAAAAAGACATGTGACACAAAAACACAGGTCTATCATTTGTCTGTCCTAGATTTCATTTAGAACAAGAAACATTTTATTTTTATAGACGACTGCAGGGCCCCCTGCCAATGTAGACCTAAACAAAATTAGTATCATGAACTACACGGAACTGAGTCCTTCTTCAGAAGGCTAAAGGCTTCCTTTAGCAGTCGCCAAATCTACCCTTCGTACTGCATGCCTCGCCCATCTCATTGCTCACGTTTCCGATACCCGAATTGTATATAGTGAAGATTACAAACCATGGGGCACCTCACTATGCAGTTTGATTCACGTCACATTCGGCTCCAAACAACTTTTCACTAGACTCATTATCATTACACAACAAACCCGTCAAATATTTCGGAAGGTAAAAGATGCAATAAAAATCAATAGTTTATATACTATAGTAGAGCCGGGCGAAGGCGAGCTATTCTGACACATCTTTCTCCACTTCGTCTATATTCTTCCTTTATGCTCTCATTTTTCTCTGCTCTCACTCTTTCTTTCATTCTTCCTGGATTTCTCGTTGTACATCGTAAGGCGATGGGCGCTGGCAGACAGGGTAGGATGGTAAAGTGGGGGAATAGGTCTTCCCCTCCTCGCAAGACCGCCCATGAGAATTCTTTGGTAAGCTTAACTGTAGGAAGATATGTAAGCTTCAGACGTGCATACAAATTTTTATGCACGCAACTCTTAAATTGATATAATATTTATGAATTACTGTCCAACATTTACAATTGTTAAGAAAATTTATGTGACTGGTGTGTGTCTAATGAAACCGGTTTCCGGTAGCCCTGATGAATTCCACGCTTGTAATATGAACCAACTCCTCCAAGACAGAGACGCAATGATATTTTCATACTATAGCAAGATTCGGAAAGGTGAACTCCTAATGCAGTACAAAGTTTGTAGTCGAAGGGCCTGATTAGGGCTTGTGTGTTTCACNCTGAAAGGCAAAACTGACGTGTGTGGTGCGGCCGGCCGGCCAATCGTTTGGACTGTTGGCCTGTGGGAAACCCGTCAGTCCGTCAGTTCTGCCTGTAGGACCGTAGCACGTGACGTGTGTGACTCAACATTGTAGGCTGGAAGACCGTGATTGTCGCATGAAGCCTGCCGCTTTATCTGCGCCTGTATGTTGAGGAAAGGGAGGGGGTAAACTGTCACAGTTTTGCATGTAAGGTCGATCGGAAGGCCAAACTGTGTGTGTATGGGGGGCCATACTGACTGACTGACTGACTGACTGACCGTCAGTCGCAACGTGGCTTTGACTTTAGCTTGGTAAAATCAGTGGAGAGTCCAGGAGGGTTCAGCAGTTGAGAGTGCAGGGACGAGAATGGAGCATGAACTGTGAAAATTGAGTGCAGATTACGGCAGAGGAGTACAGAGTGATTGGAGAAAAGCAGACTTCACAGTGATTTGAAGTGATAGTTTCTGTATTGGGATCCGTTGCTAGGAGACGGCTACTGGAAACAGAGAATCCTAGTGTGTGTGCAAGGATGAACTGTAAATCGTGGAAACAGCGATAGCGCTCTATTAAATGCGACTAAGAGACAGTGTAACCAAAGTGCTAATAAACCCAATCATCCAAACTAGATTCCCTTAGCCAGAGGGGCTACGCCGTTGAGATACATTTACAGACCACCCAGGAACAGTGTTTCGCAGACTGTTTGAAATAAACAACACCTTCCCTTGATTACCAACAAACATTCGCCCCTTGTTATTTTTTACTGAAACAAATTTGAACCTTTTCATAGGGATTTTTATATTGTTTATTATCAAATAATTCCTAAATATTTTACCCATGTGTCTGGTCCATATAATGAAGATTAAGAAATATGCATAAAATGAATAACCCATAAATTCTGAATTCCTTTTACATGATATATAAAATCCAGTTCGTACCTCACAGGAAACACATTACGTCACCACTACAAAACCCAACCGGTTAATGCTGTTTACTGTGAGAATCATACGAAACACATAAATAAATTCTGTGGGCAGAATGCAGAATCTTTGTATATTAAAGCAGTTGGTACATCTAGTAAATACTGGCCTTTAAAACATTGAAATGGTTTTTATTGATATAATTTCTTATATTCCTCAGTGAATCGAATTTATAAGCAGAAATTTATCACTAGAACATTAATCGGATCGACGTACAACGTAAAAATAAAAAGACATGTGACACAAAAACACAGGTCTATCATTTGTCTGTCCTAGATTTCATTTAGAACAAGAAACATTTTATTTTTATAGACGACTGCAGGGCCCCCTGCCAATGTAGACCTAAACAAAATTAGTATCATGAACTACACGGAACTGAGTCCTTCTTCAGAAGGCTAAAGGCTTCCTTTAGCAGTCGCCAAATCTACCCTTCGTACTGCATGCCTCGCCCATCTCATTGCTCACGTTTCCGATACCCGAATTGTATATAGTGAAGATTACAAACCATGGGGCACCTCACTATGCAGTTTGATTCACGTCACATTCGGCTCCAAACAACTTTTCACTAGACTCATTATCATTACACAACAAACCCGTCAAATATTTCGGAAGGTAAAAGATGCAATAAAAATCAATAGTTTATATACTATAGTAGAGCCGGGCGAAGGCGAGCTATTCTGACACATCTTTCTCCACTTCGTCTATATTCTTCCTTTATGCTCTCATTTTTCTCTGCTCTCACTCTTTCTTTCATTCTTCCTGGATTTCTCGTTGTACATCGTAAGGCGATGGGCGCTGGCAGACAGGGTAGGATGGTAAAGTGGGGGAATAGGTCTTCCCCTCCTCGCAAGACCGCCCATGAGAATTCTTTGGTAAGCTTAACTGTAGGAAGATATGTAAGCTTCAGACGTGCATACAAATTTTTATGCACGCAACTCTTAAATTGATATAATATTTATGAATTACTGTCCAACATTTACAATTGTTAAGAAAATTTATGTGACTGGTGTGTGTCTAATGAAACCGGTTTCCGGTAGCCCTGATGAATTCCACGCTTGTAATATGAACCAACTCCTCCAAGACAGAGACGCAATGATATTTTCATACTATAGCAAGATTCGGAAAGGTGAACTCCTAATGCAGTACAAAGTTTGTAGTCGAAGGGCCTGATTAGGGCTTGTGTGTTTCACGAAGAGACTTTGAAGAGAAGCCGTGAAATAAATGTTGTTAATGCGAAAATCAAGCTTCACATGTTTCTGCATAAAAATACATTACCTAATTGCTTGAGATTTTTTTAAATATTAAAATAAATTTAAAATAATATTATAGATAAATTTTAACAATACCTCCGCTGGTCTGATCCGGCTCACAGACCACAATTTTCCCCACACATGGTCTAGAATATCGACCACACTAAATACCTGTAATCCCAAAAAGATATCGTGCCCGTGTACATTTTCCCTAGCCTATGGGAGCGGGGGATTAATACCCCGATACGTTCATTTGTTTAAGGGTATTACATAAAGCTTTACAGAATAAACGTTAGTACAACATCGTTAATTAGACAAATGACCGAAAGAGGATTTAGGGTCAGTAACATCGGAATAATGACAGCCTTTGTCTATGTTAAATGGTACAGCTATCCCTGTCACAGGCCGTGGAGGCCCATAGGGTTGTGAAACGTCGAGGCTCCCATATTTTCTCTAGACAGTCTGCTCAATGATGGCGGTGAGGTTGTCAGCCGCCCTTTACACGCAGGAAGATTCCTGGTACTCATTTCTGTTATTGGCTGAGTCAACACCAGTGCCATAGTGCGGCTGGAAGGATTAGGTTAATTGAGAAATCCAATGACTTCATCAGGAATCAAACCCGCCCCATGAGGATTGGTGAGCAAGGGAAGTAGATGAGTACTGGATTACAAATTGAAGGGGACGGCCGTTGTACTTGGAGGAACTAAGGGAAACCACGGAATACATCAGCCAAAGCAATTTTTGCTCCGGTCGAGATTCCAACAAGTTTAGAGCCTTACCGCTATGGCAACCCGCTCGGATTACGCATTCTTAACCACCGCAGCAAATGTACGTTAGTTGTGAGTTTCACGCCCCGGAATAAGTTGCCGGTATCCATTGGACAGGAGGCTGGATTCGGCAATGAGTCGGTCTGGACGCTGTGTACAAAAGAAAAGTTTCTTATTCTTACCGGGGATTCGAACCCAGATTTTTGAATTGTCGAGTCGGTGGCCCACTAGCTGTATTGACAAACCTGTAATTGTCTTTGTGACAGTCTGTTGAGACTGTCTTGTTCTTTGTCACTGCCAGTCTTCTCCTGAGATATTATTCCAACAACTTTCAGTGTTTTTAAGAAGTGTGAAGGAAGGAAGCTTCATGTTTGAATGCGTTAGCTGAAAATCCCAGGAGTGACTCTGACATTTCCCAGCCCACATCACGCAATGTAAGTGGAGTTATATCGTCTACGTCACGTTTGCTTCAGTCGAAGAGCAGCGATGTCCTTGTAACTGATCTTCAGACAGATATCGACATTAAGAAATGTGACGCCAATGTACGAGTTGATGAATAATCAGGGAATTGCCAGTCCATTGCTGACGTAACTCAAGAAGTCCATGTCTAAGAGTAAATGATATTTAATACTTGCTTTAAGGGACCTGTTCCATGAAATTCCGTCCCTTTGTTCTTGTTTATTTTATTGTTCAGATTAATGTGCGCCAAACACATGGCCTCCATTCTGTTCTGTTGGCTTATGGAACACTATTTTGAGTAGCATTGGGCACTCAGACCACTGCTGCGTTCTTGATAAAATGTAAAGCTATCCCTGTAAAAGGCCGTGGAGGCCCATAAGGTTGTGAGACGTCGAGGCTCCCATATTTTCTTTAGACAGTCGGCTCACAGATGGCGGTGAGGTTGTCAGCCCTNCCGGTCGCCCTTTACCCCCCCCCCCCCACAGGATGATTCCTGGTACTTATTTCTGCTAGAGTCTTAGTCGACCCCAGTGCCGTAGTGCGGCTGGAAGGATTAGGTCAATTGAAAAGTCCAATGACCCCATCGGGAATCGAACCTGCGGTCTTGCAGCTTGTAACATAGTGCCTCGATCAACTACGCTACTGTGTGCCCCTCTCGGTCCTTTTTGCGTTCCTGATCTTGTTAGAACTCTTGCAAGGACTCCGGCTGTTACACTGGAGAGAGTGCCATCAAGATTAAGGGTCTCTGAGTCCCATGGGCTCCAATTGTACGGGACCAAAGGCTTGAAACGGCCAGGAGGTTTGCAGACTTGGTCTGACCACTGAACCGACTTTTTATACTTTCATGTCGATTCCATCTTCGGGATAGATGATTAAGCCAAAGAAGAAACCAGTACGAAGCAGGAAAAACGGACCGCGCGGCATTATATTCCAGACAGAATTCTTCATAATCACCAATGTGAAGTTCACAAATCCTACAACATCAATTTTATTTTACAGGACAGTGAGTTCATGTTCGCTTTTGTTTCTGAACAGCATTACCAACGTGTGTTACATTTGTACCAACATATTACTCTTCTGTTTTGAGATTGTTGAAGTTACCTGTATGAGAGGTAATCCGTTTCAAAACAGTGAAAGAATTAACATTTCTCATCCAAAACAAAGGTCACGAGTTCGATTCCCGATGAGGTCATTGGTATTTTCTAATCGAACTAATCCTTCCAGCCGCACTACGGCCCTGGAATCGACTCAGCCTCTAACAGAAATGAGTACCAGGAATGTTCCTGGGGGCTAAAGGGCAGCCGGCGAGTATGACCTTACCGCCGTCTGTGAGCCGATTATCTAGAAGATGTGAGAGCCTCGACGTCTCACAACCCTATGGGCCTCCACGGCTTGTTACAAGGAGAGATTTACTTCTTTTTTTTTCTATTTTTTTTTTTCCTTTACTATCCAGAACATAAACAGGAACCGCTCCCCCTCCCCTAGCTCGCCTGGTGTGATTTCGAGGAAAGAAAGGTCACGCCTGCGCAAAGAACTTGAACTTAATTGCATACATGAAATATTTCAGCTTTTCAGATTGCTTTATTGCGTCCCGTGAATATGACCGCAGCAAGCGTGTACGGCCTGGGGACCTGTGTTGACCTTTGACTAGGTTGTGAGGGTGCTTCTCTAACGGTATCCATGTCTCTCTCGTGCCGTGTCTTCTTCAGTTGGTTTCATTGCAGCCTGGCCAGCGAGGTTGCACAGGGAGAGGACATGACCATTCTTTGGAGCCTGATACGCGTCGACTTAATAATTAATATGATTGGAAGATATTTACTCCAAACTGAATTTATTTCTTTCAGCACGACTTCCGTTAACACGTCGTGGGCACGCGGTAGCGTAGTTTGTTGAGACACTGTGCTACAAGCTGGAAGGTAGCGGGTTCGATTCCCGATGAGGTCATTAGCAATTTTTAATTGACCTAATTATTCCAGCTGCATTATTGCCCTGTGTTCGACTCAGCCTTTAACAGAAATGAGTACCAGGAATCTTCCTTGGGGTAAAGCACGGCCGGTGCGTAAGGCTGATAACCTCACCGCCGTCTGTGAGCCGATTGTCTAGAAACTGTGAGAGCCTGGAAGTCTCTAAATCCTACGGGCGTCCACGGCCTGTTTGCAGGGATAGCGTTACTTTTTTTTTTACCTCATACATTTAATATCTACTATATGTTTCGGCGTTCGTCATCCAAAAACCGAAACATGTAGTAGATAATAATGTAGCTGTACAGAAACCGTGCTGACGAAAATAAATACAACTGGAAATAAAACACAGTTTGATTCTGCGATAAAATATTTACTCCAGACCCTTCCACGTGAATTTCCGGCGACTTTCTGTAACATTTAATAAATGTTCACTGGCTTCTATTTATAAATGTCATTGCAGAAAAATGCCAATATATGTTAGATAAAACTACCGAAATTCATAACATACAGTATTGAATTAAAAAAACAAGTTTTTTTTTAAGAATACCGTCTTCTGGGATGTGGCGCCTTGTAGATCTTGTTTGAACCGACGTTTCGGAGGAATGTATCGCCCCCATCTTCAGGGTAGAAAATTCCACGAGCGAGGAACCAGCGTGAACAGGTGGCTGCTCATTAAATTAATGGGTCATTACTGATGGCATTTTGTAAAGTTAGTTTTGTAGCCAGTCAATATGTTTGCTTGGCTTACTATTCTTCCCTGAGGATGGAGGCAGTACGTTCCTTCGAAGAACCACTGAGCTTCTGTAAAATACACGGTGCTCTATCCCGGCGGGTATCGGTCCTCAAATGCGTAAATAGCTCATGGAAACCATTTGAAAAATAATATCTTCAGGGATATGACGTCGTGTAGTGTTGTAGTTCTTGAAACTTTCGGTCGAATATGCTGCCTCCATCTTCAGGTTAGATAAAATCTATGAAACAAGCACCAAGGAATAAGCAGCAAACCGAGCGATTCGCCTGCAACCCTGAATGTGACAACAATAATATCTTCCGAAACCTGTAAATTACACTAGACTACACGGCTTCACACCCCTGGAAATATTCGTCTTCAAATAGTAACTAATTCTTAGAGGTAATTTGAAAGAGAACTGTCTTCCGGGATGATACGCTAAGTAGCAAAGTATAAGTACACTGATGTTTCGCAAGAATTTACTACCACCATCTTCAGCGTTGAACAGTAAGCCGAGCCTGCATGCATGGAAACTTGAAAAGGTTCCCTCCAGACGGAATGAAATGTTAACCAAAATCGTGATCATATCTATTATAATAAATGGAACTACATGGAACTGAATCCTTCTTGAGACATTTTCTCCCTTCAGGTTGTAAATTCATTTCTCGTCTGCCTCATACGTACTACACGACCCGCCCATCTTATCCCCCTTATAATAAATATAACTATGTATCAAATGTATAATCTGCCTGAAGAACACACACGAGGGGAGGGTCTACCAGCCGGGAAGAGTGTCGACGCGCTCGCTTAGCCAAGGGCGTTGCAGCGCTGATCTGTGCATTCAGGTTCATCGGATGGTTTATTCAACAAATACGAGTAATAGATGCGGCGTATTTATCATCGCAGTACCTTCAGTTCACTGAAATGATTATCTGGAAGCGCCGCAGAAAACTTACTACCTTTATCTCCTTTCTACACATCCTCTCCTTTCTATTTACAGACAAGAATGTGAAAAGAGCATTATCTTCTGAGATATACCGCCGTTTAGTCTACTGAAAGTTAACCGAAGTTTCGGAAGATTATATCGCCTCCATCTTAAAGGTCGAAGAATAAGCCGCGTATGAAACCAATGTGATAGGAAGTAGGAGATATTTGCTACCTCCTCTTATGCTGGTTTCTTGTTTGGCTTATGATTCGACTCTGAAAATGGAGGCGATGTTTTCTGTGAAACGTCAGTTTATTTTCAACTGACTGAACGGTGTTCTCGGCCGCGCCATAGCTCAAGCGGTTAGTCGCTGGCTTCCTACTGCGGCGGCCCTGGTTCGATCCCGGGTCTGGTCAAGTAGGATTTGTGGTGGACAAAGTGACGCTGGGGCGGGTTGTCTCCGAGTACCTCGGTTTCCCCTGCCAATCTTCATTCCACCAATTTCTCCATCATCATAATCAAGCGAGGTAGGCTACAATAGGCAAATTAGTGGCCGCCGTGCCGAGTGGACCCAACTGGACTCCACCGCCCACTAAGCGAATTAAAAAAAAAGTCTTATCATTTCCTACCATTAATTTCCTCCTTCTCTCTTCCATATTCCTTTCCAGTCTTTCATATTATCGATTGATGCGTCGAGGCCGAAGCTTATAGTCCTCTCTTACGTAAAATGCACAAATAGCCAACTTTATACTGTCTCCTTTATTTATTACAACACACCTCACATATTAAAATATAATCAGTTCTCACAGAATAGACACGATACAGTGAAACTAAATAATGTTTCCTCATTCGTGCCAAACTACATAATGTATATTCATATGCGACATGTGGTTGCTATCGTAACCGGAAAACGTTCAGTGACTGATAATTGTACAAAAATAATTAAAATTATGACTTACTATTCACTTATAATGAACAGATATTATAGGCTACTCCTCTCTCGTAGATGATGAGATTCAATTTGGCAAGAAGACTATAGTGTGTACTGAGTTAATAACCAGGATTATTGTTTTAGTGTTAACCTTTCTTCTTCTTGTTGTTTACGGGCCCTACAACCCTGTGTGGGTCTTGCCCTGCTCCGTTGTTCTATGGAGGTTTCATAACAATAAATCTTTCAGGTGTGGTATTAACGTGGTAGTAACGTAACGCCCAACCCCCTAACCTGGAGAACCAGGGACTACATCTCATCCGACAACTAGCCTTTGGCCTTTGGGTGGCGCTACCTGGAACTTACGCTCCCGCCAGCATAGCTACCCGGATCATTGGGAAGCACAAAACCTTCCATGAGAAGGCGGTAACTGTTATTATGTTAAGTAACGGATTTTATCAACACATTGACAGGCAACGGCTCGATAAAGACCCCGCGACAACCGCATGCAAAAATAGTATGTGGTTTGGCAATCCATTTCTAGGCAACGGCTCAGTAAACATATTTCCGCATATCGGACCAAGCTGTACAACACGGCAACATCATCAACAATACAGACTGTTTTCATGGGGTCTTTGCATGACCGCGCCATAGCTCAAGCGGTTAGTCCCTGGCTTCCCACCGCGGAGGCCCGGGTTCGATCCCAGGTCTGGTCAAGTGGGATTTATGGTGGAGAAAGTGGCGCTGGGGCAGGTTTTATCCGAGTACTTCCGTTTCCCCTGCCAATCTTCATTTCACTAATTGCTCCACAATCACCCTCACCCATCATCTGGGGCTGGTACAATAGGCCAGAAGTGGCCTCAGTACAAGGGACTTAGTCCCACCCCACTAGCAATAATAAAAAAAATAATAATGGGGTCTGTGCAAAGTGCTTATAAAGGCGCGTCCACATTACTCGTGCTCGTGCTCGTGCTTGTCAGGCTTGTGCTCGTCGGGTGACTCGTCTGGCTTTTACTTGTGCTCGTAAATCTTCGTCCACACCGCTTCAGTTGCTCGCCAGTCTTCGGGGCGTGAGGATCCGTATATTTACTCGTAGTGTGTATAGGCTGTAGTCGTATTTTAATTTATTGGCTATAGTTTTTAAATTAAAAATTTAAAATTTGCTTGTCTCGTGACTTGTCATATCGTCCACATTACTCCCGAGCACGAACACCAGTAATGTGGACGCGCCTTAAGAGAAGTGAATTCACTAGGAGCCCTTGAGTACAAGGACGGGAATTGGACGTGTCCTTAGTGAATTGTGAAGACTAGTTGAGTGCAGATTAGGACAGACGAATACAAAGTGATTGACGACAAGAAGCCTTCATAGTGATTTTAAGTGATAGTTTTTGTTTGGAGATCCGTTACTAGAAGCCGACTAGTGGAAGCAGAATCTTAGTGCGTGTGCAACGGTGTACTGGAAATTATGTAAATCGGCAGTCGCGCTGTATTGCCTGTACTTAAAGAGTGTTTATAAAGGAAGGTGTTAATAAATCCAAACGTGCGAACAAGAACCCGCTATTTGCGTTACATGTACCACCCTACATGTGAAAAGGCAGGGTGGTAATGACGCCATCCTCGGTGAGGTTGGCCGAGCCTCGGTTGTGTCTTTGGTATGGACGTATCATAGACCAGGGATGCGTTGGGACACAGCTTTGGAACACCTCGTGGTCCCGCCGGGCAACGACAGTCTTGCGGGTCTGGATCAGTATGACCTTACGGGACTGGCGGCTGACTTTCCATAAAGGGCGATGGTTTTATGACCGGAGCCTCCCACGCGCCGGCATAATGACTCTTGGGTGTCACTACGGTGTACCCGGGACGAATGCGGGAGAGCACTGATATGGGGGTAGCTTCGGCTATTTGAGTTGTCTCCCTAGAGGATCGATAAGGTACCGCAAGCCCTAGGGCTCAACACTCTAAAATGGTTAGACCACCTCAAAGGACACCTCTTCAAACTGGGACTAAGTGATAGTCCCACTTGTGAGAGGTGTCAAGAAGAAAATGAAACAACTACACATATCCTGTGTGAATTTAAGACCTTAGTTTCTTTAAGACTATGTCACTTGGGTAAATATTTTATGGAACCAAGTGACTATTTCGACGCCCCCACGTACAAAATCCTGCCCTTCATTCGAAGCGCAGGATTGCTGAGGCGATAATCAAAAGGGGAAGCACAATGGACCACTGTGGTCGCGGTGCAAGGGCCGAGAAGGCCTACCTCTCATGCATTCATTCATCATCACCATCAGTAATCTGTCAGACGACAGGTCCACAGTCTCTTCCAAAACAATTCCTCCACTTAATGCGATCTAGAGCTTTCTCCTTCAAATGACAGTATCCTCTTCTGTCCCCAAGGTCATCCAGCATCTTCTTACGTCTTCTTGTCACTTCTATCCGCCCCTTTATCTTTACTTCAATAACTTCTTTCAGAAGGCAGTTTCCGCATAAAACACGACCAATCCAATTAGCCTTCCGTTTTCTTATTTCATGTAGGATATTCCTCTGCTCACTGACTCTAATTAACACTTCTTCATTTCTTACATAATCGGTCCAAATGATCTCCTCCATCCTTCTCCAACACCACATTTCGAAACTTTCCAGATGTTTCTGATCTACTGCCCTAAGTGTCCATGTTTCAGCCCCATACAGAGCTATGCTCCAAATGTAGCATTTCACTAGTTTCTTCCTCAAATTTAAGTCCAATTTGCTGGTAAAAAGATTCTTCTTCTTGCTAAATGCAGCTTTTGCCATGGCAATCCTGGATTTAATTTCACAAGTACACCTTCCATCATCTGTTAACAAGCTACCCAAATATTTAAAACATTTCACATTCTCCACTTGTTTTTGGTCTATCTTTATTGTGACTGGGGTTGGTTGTCTCGAAATTTTCATTACTTTTGTTTTCTCCACATTCATTTCCATGCCATAGCACCTTCCAATTTCAATTAGTCTATCAATCATGCCCTGTAGCACAGTTTCTTCCTTAGCCATTAACACAAGGTCATCTGCATATTTCACAGTTTGAATAATTTGGCCTCCTAATTTGAAGTCTCCGAGCCCATCCAGAGCTTCATTGGTAAGGCATTCGCTGTACAAGTTGAACAGAATTGGTGATAAACAGCATCCTTGTCGAACTCCTCTTCCAGTCTTCACACTTCTTGTCTCCCTCTGTCCAGTCGTACTCTAACTTTCTGAGACATGTACAATTTGCTGATCAATCTTCTTTCACGCCAATCGATACCTGTTTCCTTTAGGATCTGCATTAATTTGGTTCAGTTTACACGGTCGAATGCCTTCTGCCAGTCTATGCAGCAAACACACAGTTCTTCATCTATCTCCAAAGTTCGTTCTGCTATAATTCTCATCATCCCAATTGCATCCCTGGTTCCTTTTCCTCTTCTAAATCCAAACTGATCTTCTCCAAGTACATCCTCTATTTTCCTTTC
>NW_019738961.1:1281963-1282488 GCF_002891405.2 Cryptotermes secundus | reverse complement strand
TTGGGCCACTCTCCAATTTCATATATGGTGTTCATTAGTTTTGTCAGTGTTTTCAAACCACCTTCTCCCAGCAACTTGAGCACATCTCCAGGTACATCATCATCTCCTGTAGCCTTTCCCTTCCTCATTTCCTTGATAGCTTTTCCACCTCACTTTATAAAATATATGGTCCTTTCTCGTCTGTATCTACTTCTTCTTCCGGTTCAACTTCTAAGGTTTCTGGCCGATTAGGGCGATCATATAGTTCTGTAATTAATTTTCTCAAATTTTCAGCACTTGCCTCTGATCTATTCTAGTCCCCTGGGAGTCTTCGATGCCAGTATTTTGAATCCCATGATTCTCTTTCCATCCTAGTTCTTTTGTCTTCATGTACATCAAATCATAACGGCCTGTTCTTTGAAATTCCATAATCTCATTACATATCTTCTCAAGATATTCCTTTTTGGCCCTGTCCGTGGCTCTTTTCAATTCATTCCTCAGTCTCCTGTATTTCCTCCTGCCTTCTTCATTGTTGACATTCTTCCA
>NW_019738961.1:1264626-1281330 GCF_002891405.2 Cryptotermes secundus | reverse complement strand
CCTCTAGAAACCCTCCCCCCCCCCGCAGATCCGATTGGGGGAGTAGTTTACCTCCGGATTGTTTTATCTCCAGAGGAAACATCTCCCATACATGGTATCTCTGTTTTTGGAAAGAGACCATCCAGAAAAAGTGATAATGTGGTAGTTTTTCCATTTGTTTTCCACATCGCAGTACAACAGCCGTTCAAACCACTCTGGTCACGCCTGTTGCTATACGAACTTGAACCATCTCGAGCATCATTTGCTCTGTGCTTCAAGTCGCTACTGATGACGCTGCTTCCGGCATCAGTTTTTGGTGTCTCTCTTCGTCTGATGCCTACCCTTTGACCTGTCCAGCAAGGGAGGCCCTGCCAGTAGCTACGCTACCGCTGGTATAGCTCTCAGGGTCCTTGGCATACTCAAACCCCCTCACCACGATAAGGTGGAGACACCAACGAGGTTGGTGTAAGATGGTGGCCAGCCTATAAACGATTCATTCGTTTTTAAAACGCTATATTTTCCAAGGTATTACACATACAAATATGATTGATATATAAAAAGAACCGTAAACTTACCAAGTTTGTATTATATGCACCAGTTGGCAGCACAAGTTCAGTGCCTTTACAAAATTGCGACAAAGCAAGAAAAGAGTTTTTGTTTGTTGGAATATGCGAGATGTTCCTCTGTTATAGCAGTGCAACGCGCATTCAGAAGAGAGTACGGGAAAGAACCGCCCTGTAAACAAAGCATTTTGCGGTGGTATCGGCAATGTTCGTCGCTACCTAAACAATGAACTTCGGCATCGCTGGATTGGGCGTGTTGGTGAGGATGACGTAGCTCTGTTCACTTGGCCCCCCAGATCACCTGATCTAACGCCTTGTGACTTCTTCCTTTGGGGGTACATTAAGGATCGTGTTTACGTACCCCCACTGCCAAGAACACTAGTAGAGCTGAGGGAACGCATCGATGATGCAGTGATGACCATTGACAGGATGATGCTACAAAATGTGTGGAACGAGCTCGACTATCGCCTGGACGTGTGTCGTGTGACCCAAGGGGCACACATAGAACATTTGTAGAGTGTGAAGAAAACTTGGCGAGTTTACGGCTCATTTTATATATTAATCATCTTTGTACGTGTATTTCTTGGGAAAATATAGCGTTTTAAGAACGAATGAATCATCTATAGCATCCCTATATTTGTGTAGAAAGTATAATGGACATAAAGGCATTTCATTTTTCTCTGCAACACAAATGAAGATCTTCATGGAAAACGGTCGTTAAACTTGTCCGATCTAAACAAAATTGAAATGGATCCGCATTTCTTCTTAAAATTAATAAGAATCCATGCAGTTGTTCTCGAACTATTTCATGCGTACAGACGGGCGGACTAATCAGACTTATAGACGCGACGCCATGAGGACATTCGGGGAAGTGGAGTTGTATCTCAGTGTACTCTTCACCCTGACATTAGATGGAAGTAAGTGACAGCTGTAGGCCCCAGAGGACTGACCCCTGATACATATTGAATGGGGGGCTGTGTGAACCCCAGAGTTGATCTGAAGCCAGTGGGGAATAGGAAATTCTCTGTCCCAATCGGAAATGGATCCCCAAATCTCCAATCATCCAGTCCGTGATCTAATTACTACGTGACTGAGCTGCCCCAGTCTAGCTTCTCTTTATATGAGAAACAAGATATTATGTAGGTTGAGTCCCAGAAGGTAATATTTGTAGGTTGCGGCTTGTTTAGAACTTTCCCATAAAAGAGACGTAAGCGTTGATTGATGAGGAACTTATAACAGAGACGTAAGCGTTGATTGATGAGGACCTTGGGCAATGATCACCCTGTAGAACAGGATCAGCGTTTCTGGCACGAAAGTTTATGGGGTTTTATTCACGCATTTGTTCATCCCATTGCTCAGTTAATTACACTATTCAAGAAAGTTATTACATCAGCTGTCGTAATCAACAATTATAAAGAAATATTCAAGTATTCTTTTCAGATACAGTCACATCCTTGAACCCGTTTATCGAATTCCGGGTTAAGGCTATTTTTAGAGATGTCACGGCTGTATCAGCTGTATTCTTTAAACTGATACGTCTTCTTACAATCAGCAACTCATTTTCGTTCTCAGCAGGATAACGTAGCGTAAGGCTTTAGTCTCATATTGGGGAGGTGCTCGCTTCGAATCTCGGGCAGTATAGGTAAAAAAGGGCAAAACTATCTCCGTAACCTGCCGATAGGGTTGTGAGACATCGAGGCTCCCATATTTTCTAAACAATTGGCTCACAGATGGCGGTGAGGCTGTCAGCCTTACACGTCTTTACCCCAGCAAGATTCCTGGTACTTATTTCTGTTAGAGGCTGAGTCGACGCCAGGACCATAGTGCGGCTGGAAGGATTAGGTAAATTAAAAAATCCAATGACATCATTGGGAATCGAACCCGCGACCTTCCGACTTGTAGCGTAGTGCCTCAACCAGTTACGCTACCGCGTGCCCCTTTCATTCACTGCTACCGTCGTAAAATAACTGACAAGAAAAAAACACTTTTTCAATAGGAACTTATAGAAGTATTTTTAATTTCTTGAACATTCCATTCCAAATAACTGGAACATTTCTCAATTTCAAGCGGACACGCCCAGAATGACGTTAGAAATCTTTGAACCTTAATACGCGTACATGTGCAGTTGTCTTATGGGATTTGACGTCATATATTTTGTTTGACAGGTATCGAGGTATTAGGAAAACGTATTGTATCAATCCTCAACCCTGAAGATGGAGACAGCAAGTTCTTTCGAAACATTATAGCCACCTTCAAACCCGCACCTTACCATGACTATGAAGTGAGGAACATAAATAGCGCGAAAATGGCAGTTTTCGTCTATTGCTTTACGAAATTTTTAATGATACAGTGAAGGATAAGGCAAAGCTGTCCGTGTGTTTAATTAGTTAAGCACTGTGCCATGAAGGCATATGCGGGAGTAGAGGTGTTGTTACACCATTTTTGAACTCAGAAATAGATGGGGTGAGTGGTCAACTTCACGGCCCGGCGAATTTACCCTCCGTGCCCAGTGGGTAGGAGGCTCTGTGGGCCCCAGAACCGGTCTGGACACTGTAAAGAAGAGTAAAATCTTACCTCAGCCAGGAATCGAATCCCGGTCGTCGAGGCCGTAACCCATCACTATATCGACTGAGCTATCTCGACTCCTCTTCATTGATTCAATGCTTACTGAAATTTTAATTTAATTTTATTACGAGTTGGTAGAATTTCTGCGTCATATTCACTACAACTCCTTTTTCTTCCCTCCAAGGATTACACGTTAGCATATTCAAGCCTCATATGACTCTCATCATCCCCTTCTCTGCGGTACGCAGTAGCGTAGTAGGTTGAGTAACTATGCTACAAGCCAGAAGCTCACGGGTTCAATTGCCGGTGAGGCTGTTGGATTTCTCAATTTATCTAATCCTTTCAGCCACACTATGACCCTGAGTCCTAGTCAGCCTCTAACAGAAATGAGTACCAGAATTCTCCCTGGGTGGTAAAGGGCTGCCGACGAGCAAATTTGACAAACTTCCCGCCATCTATGAGCCTATTGTCTAGCAAATATGGGGGCCTCTACGGCTCACAACCTTATGGGCCTTCATGGCCTGTCACAGGGATAGCTTTAGCTTACCTTACCATCTGTTCCTCCGTCTTACTGTTATGGAATTCGGTCCAAGTCGATCTCCTGTCGTACTGGTCCAACTACTCATATTCCTGAAATGAGATTGATGAATGTAGTAGAATGACCTCATGTGACATCACTCACGTCTCGCAGAGTAAGATGGGTGATATGGCGCGGCCGTCTTCCCTGCCTGAAGAGCTCGCCTTCGATCCTTCCTTGGCCCTTAAATTCCCTCGGGCTTGAACAATTCGTATTTAATTCTCCTAAGAGTAGTTGACCCTAGTATTTACCTTCCAGTAACTTGGTTCCTTTTTCGTCCACGTTCCCTCATGTATTCATTGTATCCCAGTTTCAAACCTCGTCCCGGAAACGCAGCCAAATTTAGTTTCATTCTTCAGTCCCTCCACTGAACTCTTAAAAAATCTCATACATTGAATCCCATTATAGATTATATGGTTGTCCTTTGTCTGGCTTCAATTCCTGAAACGACCAGTCCATATGACGGCTATCGGTGGTCATATCCTAAGAAGGTGTTGAACCTTGGACCACCAACTGGTCACGTCTCCACATCCGTAATGCGTTCCGTGGTTTGTCCATGCAGCCGTCACTAATCATATAAAAGAGGAAGGCAGAATACAAATAAAAAAGTGGATAATATAACTAAAGATTATAAGGGACCCTCATATATCGTCTGGCTTGGTATGACGCCAGAAAACAGGGCCTGTGCAGTGAATCTGTTAGTTCCATTAGGGGCAGATAGACTGAGCCCAGAAGCGTTTCAATTATTCATGCAGAGGGTAACAACGAAGCCATCGTCATGAAATAAAGACATTGCTGACGTGGTACAGAACTTTGGGGATAACTTATTTAGTGGTACCTAGAGACAGGAGTTCTATTCTCAGCTCTGGTCTCTCCTCATACCTACAGTGTCCAAACTGACACTGAGGTGCACACTGCTTTCTGTCAAATGGATGCAGGGGGCTCTATCCCCCGAGAAGATGTACGCTGGATTGGAGCTCATTACTCCCAATCAGTGTCGAGATTAAAAATATATGCAACCAGCTTCTGGGAAGGGTTCCGTGAGGTCTTTGAAAATCTAATAAAATTCATTTCCAACATCCAGTTAGTGTATTTATCCAAATCTGCAAAATCCCGCACCTGACCAGCCACAGGTTTCTAACTAACTGCGTGGAGTTGATTCCTTCTTAAGAAGCCACCAGTTGTTCAGCTATTCCAGAATTTTCGAGGAACTTGAAGGTTCATTACCGTGTTCACAAGAGCCCTCCACTTGCCCTTAATCTCTGCTAGATCAATCCAGTCCCTACCACCCCATCATATTTCTTTAAGATCAGTTTTAATATTACCCTCCTATTTATGTCTTTGGGCCAAAACACTGTATGAAGTTTTCCTTGCCCTCATGCACGCTACATGCCCTGCCCATCTCATCCTCCTTGACTTGAGCATTATCATTACACTTGGCGAAGATGGCAAGTTATGAAGCTCCTCATTACGTAGTTTTCTCCGAACTCCTAATGTTTCATCCCTCTTGTGCCCAAATGTTTTCCTCAGCACCCTGTTCTCAAACACCCTCAGTCTGTGTAGTATTTGAGATTAATGTAGCTGTGATTATGAATAGTTCTATCGTGTGGGATATAACACCGCTCTCCTTAATACCCATTTCATGCTGGTTTCTTGCTTGGTTTATTGTTCGACCCTGAAGATGAAGGTAACTTATTCCTTCGAAACGTTAGTTGATTTTCAACGGACTGCATGATGTTATATCCCAGATGACAGAACTCACCTTTAGTCTGTTTTCAAACCTTGATGTGAGAGACTAAGTTTCACACCCATACAGATCTACAGGCAATTTTCTTTTCTTGTCAATATCAATATATCCATCTATAGCCCTACAGCTCTTTGTTGTACCTTGACCACTTTCTCAGTTTCTTCATTCCATACCCAGTCGGTAGGACTTCTTAGATGGGGGATCAGCCCATCGCAAGGCCACTACCTGCACACAGGACAGCACAATCAAAATAAACGCACACAGACATCCATGTCTCAAGTGGGATTCGAACCATGATCCCAGTGTTTGAGCGGGCGAAGACAGATCATGACTTCATCCGCGCGGCCGCTGTCATCAACAAGTATCACTGCGTCACGTCTTGGATATGTGTGACGCGACAAATAACTTCACGCTGGTTTGGATCTAGCGAATTTATTGAACACTCGCTCTTACACTTACACAATACACAGTGTCCCAATTAGTGCCATCTGCAGTATCACAATTACTTCTCCTGCTGTAGGCACTGCCATTCACTCGATACAACTCAATAACAACTCGTGGCTGCTGGACTTCACCTCATCTCTTCGAAAGCTGGAAACTAACTCCAGCGAATGCCAGACTTCCACTGCACACCTTAGGCACTCCAGTTTCCGTTGCCTAGCAAAGGTAGAGGAGATAAACACAGACAGAGACTGATGGGAAGGAGTTATGAAGTACGTCACTGAGATGAGCTCAGGTGGCATGACTTTCGTACATACGAAGTGTCATAACGTTTGATTCAGGCATTCATAAGCTGACGGGGCGGTTACACAGTTACACAGACAGCATGGCGTTAGCATAAGCCTCCTCTTATATTTTCAAAATAAAGAAAGTAGGATAAAGAAAGGAATGAGGCTCAAATTAAGAACTGAAATATTCTCACATAATGTGAGAGAGAAAGAGGGAACGAAGGGTCGAATCGTATCCACAAATTCTAACGTATTACTTGCATAACAATTTAACAGCAGTGGTTACCGTACATATTGGTAAGAGTACTGTATAAATTTCATAATATCTTCGTATATTCT
This sequence comes from Cryptotermes secundus, assembly GCF_002891405.2. Classification (NCBI taxonomy): domain Eukaryota; kingdom Metazoa; phylum Arthropoda; class Insecta; order Blattodea; family Kalotermitidae; genus Cryptotermes; species Cryptotermes secundus. The sequence continues at coordinate 1,274,832 of NW_019738961.1, read as the reverse complement.
CAGTTAGATCCGCTATACGAAATAGAAAGCAGAGAAATTACATTTATGTATATAACGGATGATACCCAAATAAACGAGGAACATGGTTTTTCTTGGGCACCCGGTGGCGTGGTTGGTTGAGGCACTATGATACAAGCCGGAAGGTCGCGGGTTCGATTCCCTTAGGTGGATTTTTTCAGTTGACCTAATCCTTCCAGCCGCACTATGGCCCCGGGGTTGACTCATCTTCTAACAGAAATGAGTACCAGGAATTTTCTTGGGGAGTAAAGTGCGGCCGGCGCCTAAGGCTGACAACCTTACCGCCATCTGTGAGCCGATTATCTAGATAGTGTGGGACCCTCAACGTCTCACAACCCTATGGGCCTCCACGGACTGTTACAAGGATAGCTTTTTACATGGTTTTGCTTTTAATTCAACAAAAATTAAACTTTCGTCCACTGCTGCCAACTACCTTACCCCTTGTCTATTTTTTTCTGGTTTGACTCGACGAAGTACGCCACTTTTGAATGAATAATATGCAGCAGCGTGTCCCCAGAGCACGCTCTTCGCTGCACTGATTACACTCGTGCTGCCTTAGAGCATGGACAGTTCTGATGCGCAAGTAGGAGGACTGCGTTTGGTAACACGGGAGAGATGCTGCGGTTATAGTTTCAGGAGAATGAGATACGTTTTGGCTGTCGTGAAAATGCATCATCAAAATGTAACCATCTCTTACAACAAATCCCTTAGGAACGTCAGAAATTGCACGCAATCAGCTCCGGATTTTTACTTTACAATTTAATGCCATCACGTAATTTAAATCTTTCATTTATTTATATTTTGAATAGCGATGTGTTCTGGGAGAGCCGGGATAGCTCAGGCGGTATAGTGACTGGCTAGGGGGTGGACGGCCTAGGGGTCGGAATTCGAATACCCGTAGGGGACGTCGTCCAGACCCGTTCTGGGACCCACCCAGCCTCCTATCCAATGGGTATCGAGGTATCTTTGCCTGTAGGTTAAGCGGACGGGACGTGAAGCTGATCACTCATTTCGAAATAGTGCCGATGTCAAGAATACATGGATCTATACATCCACTCCTCCATTCATCTTCATGGCGTGGTGTTAATTAGTTAATCATAGAGACGACTTTTTACCTTTAATGTCTTCTGCGATTCTATGCCATGTAGTCATGTAGAATTTCACTGGACGTTTCGGTAGAATCAATTGCCTCCGTCTTTAATGTTCAGAGTAGACCAAATAACTAACCAGCGGGAAGTAAGCAAACATTTCTGAAGATGGAAGCAATTCGTTATTTCAAAATGTCAGTGAACTTCTACCGGACTAGGCGGCGCCATAACCCAGAAGAGAGTAGCCGCAACTCTGAAAAACTCGTATCCAACGTAGTCATATTCTATTTTTGAAAATAAAATTCGCTGAAATCCCTTAGAAGTCGTTCATTTAAAAAGTGGCAAGGAGATGTGAATATAACATTAAAATATTAAGATGTTGGATGCAGCTGGCTCGGGATGCCCTCCAGTAGCTGGGATTGACATTGGGGATGCCGAACCAGCGGCCTTCTGTTACTGGAGGGTCCATTCTCTTAGTTGCCTATTTATCTACGAAATAATTCCTCTCTGAGTACTTACCGCTGTGAAAGCCTGCCCGAAAACATCAGCATGTACCTGTAACTTCTCTTGATATATAGAGCCTTGTCCATCCGTGCAGCACTCGTCTGCTTCCGGTCTCTCTCTATATCTGTATATCTCTCTGTGTTTAAGTTTCCATTTCTTTATTTGCCCATACATATACTCGTATATACGTACATACACATATATATATATATATCCTCGTTCAGTCTCTGTCTTTCTATTCTTTCATTTTGTTCTATCTACCTATCTATCTATCTGTCTATCTATCTATCTATCTATCTATCTATCTATCTATCTATCTATCTATCTATCTATCTATCTATCTATCTATCTATCTATCTATCTATCTATCTATCTATCTATCTATCTATCTATCTATCTATCTATCTATCTATCTATCTATCTATCTATCTATCTATCTATCTATCTATCTATCTATCTATCCATGCTTTCTTCTTCCCTAGCCTTCTCTTCTCCTCTTAATGTGTATTCCTCTGTGCGTACGTATCACCTGTAATAACATATACTCTCTAGGGTACACTCTAAGCAAGGCATTAGTACCCTTACCAGATCTAGTGTACATCAGCTGGTACAAACGCCATGGGCAAGCCATTTACTCCATGCGCTATCTATTTATAATGTATAAATACATAGACATGCTCCGTGATATTTCAGCTGAGCCTGACAGTAGCCACTGTAGCAGTTGAGAGAGCACTTGAATGTTTTATGGTACTCAGAGTAGCGGGTCGCTCACTTCCACACACGAGGAAACAAATCTCCCTGGGGGCTTACATACATCCTGTTCTTGCAGGGCTAGTCAAATCTGATACTACAAGCCACACATGACCCTCGGACCGTTCTTTATATACTCATGTTTGTGTAGTACAACTCAGATACTTGGCCAGCTTCGTGTAGTTGTTTGGTTTGCTTAGTCTTCAACCTTGAAGATGGAGGCAGTTCGTTGTCCCGAAACGTCAATCTACCAGACTGTACCCAATCACAAGATTTTTTTTTTCTTTGCTGTGAGTCTTCCACAAGGGGAGGGCATGTGCAACGGACTTGGCTGTGGACGACAATTGGGTCCCGTTCCTGGAGTAATCTATAACAATTATCTATTTCCATGGCAACTGAATTAGTCTTTCCACGTACAAGTCCTGTTACGTGTCAGTGTTACATGTATTACGTCGGGTCATTCTTCTGTTGTCCGCTTCGGATACATAGGCGCTACTGTCTAGGTCGCGCCTGCGCATTACATCATCACTGTGCTGTGACCATGGACGGTAAGCTCATACACTAAGTGAAAATAATTGCTTATCAATACATGTTGCATTTTACTTTTAGACTTTACTGATTCTATGCCATAGTGCAAAACACTTTCATCTTATGATACGGGGATGGGGGAATGATGTCTATAATTTAAGGAAAATTGAACTAACTAAAAATTTGTTCCATTCCAGCTCAGATATACTTAATCTAAGCATCCAAGAATCAAACCAGAGCCGTCAATATGAGAACCACATGAGAACCATCTCCGTGGAGCAAAATCCTTCCTTAGAAGCTAAAGATCGCTGCTCTAGTCAATAGAATCAATACCTCTTAATGTCACAAGAAAGTTCAGCTGGCCTCCTGTCAAATTTTTTGACCCTGAAGTTGAAGGCGATGCTATCTTCTGAGAAGTCGGTCTCCCTCCGAACTACACAGCGATACAACGCAACCCACTGCCGTGTTCGAAACATTCGGCCACTTCTCCATAATCCTGAGACATATTCCTTCTTGCACGGCTTAAACTTTGTTCAGTTGTGCGTACTTTAATATCGCTACGAAGTTGACAGTGCCTGCTCTCTCAAATGTTCGATAAATTCACAAACTTAAATGGAATTTGCACCCTTGTTAACACCAGCTCTGCAGTGGACAGAAAAAAAATTAAATCTACATTCTCCAACCCCATATTTTTATATTAGTTAATTATTTAGAGAGGGTGGGTTTCCCCATGCACCGCGACCAGTTTGATCTATTGTGCTTCCCTCTATGATATTCTACCAGTATCTTTACCCTACCGATAAATGGTGCGTACCATCAGTCCCGCCGAGCAAGCGAGTTCGGCCACTTGCTTAGCGGTGTCTATAATGCTTCCCCCATCTATCAGAGGCCTTAGAGACTATAGTTGGGCGTGAAACGTCCTGGAATTTGGCTCAGTGATCCCCTTTGGGGATATGAGGTGCCGTAAAATTACGACACGAGACACACAGCTTACAGTCCCTCCCGGAGGACTTGTTCCCTGAATTTTTCCGCCCTTTAAAAATTCGACGACCTCTGCCGGATATTTGAACCCGCGTACCACGAGTCATGAGGTGGGAACGTTACTTCTAGACTACGGAGGCCGCTTATATTTTTATATATGAATCGCCCAGTTCACCGAATGCTCCTTTTAGATTTTAGAAAAGAAAATATTTATTTCTCATATTCTCTGATTTCACCACCATAAACACGAGTAGATCTTCTACGGCTTATAAATTATGAAAGAAGTTAAAGTTTTCCCTGTGCTTAACTAATTAAGCACTGCGCCATGAAAGCGTATGGGGGAGTGGATGAATAGATCCACAGTCTCTTGACCTCGGCACTAGCTGGAGGTGAGTGGTCAGCTTCACGGCCCCGAAATACTGAATATTAGGTTGGGTGGATCCCAGTGCCGGTCTGGACGACGCGGAGAAAAGAAGTTCTTTACCCTACCAGGACTCGAAATCCGACCCCTCGGTCGTCCAGCCCATAGCTAGTCGCTACACCGACTACGCTCTCCCGGCTCCTGTAAATTATCAAGCTATTCATAATTACAGCATATTTAAGGACATCTCACATCTCAGTCTGTTAGACGCTATCGTCTCAGAACGGAGGGTTGGGTTCAATTCTGGGTGACTTCACATGCGATACGTGACGCAAAGAAATAGGTAGGGAGCAATTCTCTTAGAGTTTCTTCGGTTTTCACCAGATAATTAGCATTGCGCCATTGTTCCGTACTCATTTATAATTGTATCCCGACATATGTAAAATCCCTGACCAGTCATCACGGTATCACATACTCAACCTTCAATTTCGGGACTTCATCTATGGCCCGGCACTTAATCCCTTTTGTAAAAGGTAAAAGGATAAAGCTATCCCTGTAACAGACCATGAAGGCCCATAGGGTTGCGAGACGTCCAGGCTCCCACATTTTTCTAGACAGTCGGCTCGCAGATGGCGGTGAGGTTGCCAGCCTTACGCGCCGGCCGGACGCCGTTTACCCCAGGAAGATTCCTGGTACTCATTTCTGTTAGAGGCTGAGTCGACTCCAGGTCCATAGTGCGGCTGAAAGGATTAAGTCAATTGGAAAATCAGATTACCTTATCGGGACTCGAAATCGCGAACTTCCGGCTTGTAGCATAGTGCCTCAACCAGCTACGCTATCTCGTGCCCCTCTTAGCCCCTTAAGTTGGCTGTAACTCTTCTGGAATCTGGGATAGGTCAGCCGGTACAGGGCTGGATGACCGAGGAATAGAGGTTCCTTCCCCGGCACGGGTCAGATATTATTTTCTTCTCCACAGTGCCCAGAACGGCTCTAGAGCCCATGTAGACCCGTAACCAATTTTTGAAGTGAATACTCACCGGGGGCAAAGCGGCCAGGGGTGTGAAGCTGACTACTCAGCCTCCACCTACTGTCCTCTTAAGAATTCATGGAGCTGTATCACCACGTCTCTCATTATTTGTATATTCATGCTGTGCTGTTTTATTAATTTAGTACAGGGTAAGATCTTATATTTTGTAATTTTGCGTATCCGCCTGTCAAACTCAATGTCTCCTTTTTTTATTTCGTGGGGGTGGGTTGAGACTGAGTCCACTTGGTACGTAGGTCACCAATTGGCGTACTGTACCAGCCCCGGATAGTAGATGTGTATGAAGTAGTCAGTGGAATGAGAATTGGCAGGGGAAACCGAAGCACTCGGAGAAAACCTGCCCCAGTACCATTTCGTCCACCACAAATTTCTCATGTCCTGACGTGGGATCGAACCCGGGCCGCCGCGGTGGGAATTTGGCGCTATGGTGTAGCCTTAAATCCCCCTTAATCGGAGAATTTACGTTAAACAGGCAAATGCCTACACGGATTCAACTGGCAGGGTTCGAGTCCCGAGCGATGCGAATAACGATATCTTGTGCAGTGTCGCATGACGGAGGGATCAGTCAGGAGAGATCGGCGCCACAGATCTGGACGTGGCGTGCCGAGGAAACTGACAGTAGCCCGCGCTCGGTGATTGCCAACACGGAGGCGCCACTCAACAGCTGTGACGGATAATCTGATCTCTGAGCCATGCGTGACCCGCGTCAGGAGCCGAGCGTTACCTGGACCTCATTCTGAAGTTCTCTGCACACGTGTGACTTATTACTGAAAGCGCCCTGCCTCGCAGTTCGGTTCTGCTGTCCCATGCTCTTCTTTGGATCGGTGGGTCTCGAAATCTTCTAGTCCGTGTAACCCCTAGTAGCACATTGCAAGGAGTCCTCCACTCGCAACCTTTGAACTGTCGGCGTATCAACTGAAAAAGAAATTCAAATAAAATGATTTGTTTAAAATGTTTCAATGCTTGTACTATGTACTGTGTGTATAGCAACTGGTTACTGGTTGGACGACTGAGGGGTTGAAGTTCGAGTCCCGGTGGGGTCAAGAATTTTCACCTCTCCATGTCGTCCAGACCGGCTCTGAGGTCCATCAAACCTCCTATCCAATAGGTGCTGGGAGCGCTTTCTGCATGGGTAAAGCGGCCGGGGCGTGAAGCGGACCACTAACCTCTAGCTAATGCCGAGGTCAAGAAAATGTGGATCTATACAACCGCTCCCCCATACACCTTCATGATGTAGTGCTTAATTAGTTAAGCGCAGGGACAGCTTTAGCTTTCTATGTATTGTGTGGGGACTAGCCGTAGCGTAGTTGGTTCAGACACTATGCTACAAGCCGGAAGATCGCAAGTTCGATATCCGATGAGATCACTGTATTTTTCAATTTACTTAATCCTTCCAGGCGCACTATGGCCCTGGGGACAACACAGCCTCTAGCAGAAATGAGCATCAGGAATCTTCCTGGGGGTAAAGGGCAGCCGGTGCATAAGGCTGATAACCTCACCGCCATCTATGAATCAGTTGTCTCGAAAATGTTGGAGCCTTGCAACCTTACTGGCCACCACGGTCTGTTACAGGGATAGCTTTACCTTTTACTACGTACTATGGTTACAGACAGCCGGGGTGGCACAGTCACTTACAGCGATTGTCTTTGCGGTGGATGGCCGAGAGATCAGAGTTTGATTCACCATAAAGGCAAAATTGATCTCGCCACGTCGTACATACCGGTTCTAGGGCCCACCCAGCCTCCTATCCAATGAGTACTAGGGTTGTTTCCCCGCGGTTAAAGTTGCCGGGCCGTGAAGCTGACAATTCAACTCCAACTAGTTTAAAGGTTCAGAATAATTGGTTCTATATATTCAGTCCCTCATGTGGACACATAGAGTAATGCTTAATTAAGCAGAGGAATAATCTTATCATTACTGTGTTTATTGCCTGTGAATGAATTTTCTTACCTCAATAGTTTAATGACAGAAGTGTGCCGAGTCACCACTATGTAATTAGAACAAGCACGCGAAGTTCAAAATATTTGTTACACCCCCCACCCCCCATAAGCAAAATAGACCACTGCAGGTCGCGGTTGCAAGGGCCGAGGAGGCCTACCCCTCGTACATACATACATACACCCACCATTATTAAAAATAAACCTACTTGGTGAAATATTAAACAACTTCAATACTATATTCCTTTCCTTCTAACTTGGTCTCTGACATTAAGGGAGGAACATAGACTGAGGGTGTTTGATAACAGGGTGTTGAGGGCAATATTTGGACACAAGGGAGATGAAATGACAGGAGGTTGGAGAAAACTGCATAATGAGGAGCTTCATAACTTGTACTCTTCTCCAAGTATAATTAGAATGATTAGGTCAGGAAGGATTGGATGCACAGGGCATGTAGTACGCATGGGTAGAAAAAAATGCATATATGATTTTGTCGGGAAAGTCAGAAGGAAGCAGATCACTAGTAGGGCATATATATATAGCTGGAGAATATTATTAAAATTGATCTTAGACGAGATAAGTTGGTATGAACTGGATTGATCTGGCTGAGGATAGGGACCAGTGGAGGGCTCTTGTGAACAGGATAATGAACCTTCGGGTTCCATAAAATTCTGGGAAATTCTTGAGTGGACGAGCGACCAATGGCTTCTCAAGAAGGGCTAAGCTCCAGAGTTACTTAGGTAGTTTGTTTCTAACTTGTAAAAAGGAGGCAAAATTAATATCGTGTTCTCCTTTGGATCTGCGGACGACACTTCGAGAACCACTGCCATAGGTTGTTACTTAGGTATGTAAGCTGCAAGTCTTCCTTCCTGGAAGAAAGTGACATTTATAGCGTCGCCCACTTCACGCTTTCGCTGAGGTTTATTGCTACATTAATTCTGATCTCGGTCTTCGCACTGTGCGGATGCGGGCAGCATAGCCTATAATTCGGAGATGCATGATGCCTCCATCTTCAGGGTCGGAATAGTATGGATGTTTGTTCGTATATAAATGGGCTTTGCTCGATCAGACGCACCTGTTGGAACAAAATCCACATACACACGAACATTCACCGACTCTACTCAATTCGATCCTGAAGATGGAGGTAGCATGTACCTCCGAAACGCCATCGACACTATCCACATCCAAATGACGCAAAGGCCAAAGGGTAGAGTCAACATAAGTAGTTGTTATTATTATTATTATTATTATTATTATTATGAGAAGGTATCGTGTGAGACTAATACTGACCCTGTCCCTAGGGTTCAATCGTCACTACGTTCTACAAAGTTTTAGTACACACTTTCCTGTTCTGAGTTATCCACCGGTCCACTTGACGCTGCTTAGCTACTGCTCTCACAAGACATTTGTATGTAACGGCTTCCAACGATGGGGATTCTTCCTCTTTTACGCCCACGCCTCTACCAGGGTGGGGAGACTCTCTCAAAACAACTTCAGACCCGGTCTGGCTAACTCCGGTCCAGATAATTTCTGCGGGTCCTCGCCAGCACAGTCATTTTAGGGTTTGAGCCTCGTCACGATCAATAATGTTATGATACCGTTTATGTGTTTGAAAATGGGACCAAATCTTCGACGAGAGGAGGGGATTTGTCTTTCTGAGTAGGCGCCACGTTTGCTGCACCGTCATTTCCCATGAGTGTACCCGCACCTACGCAGAGTCAAAGTGGGGGTTCCCCCCCCCCCGTGGTTCTGAAAGAAATGAAAATTGATGAAAAGATGGATACATAACAAATATTAGTACAAAGTATGTGGCTCTATCTATGTTTCAACAGAAAGGCTCACAACTCTATGGGGGACCGTAAATAATCTTAAATGCCTTAAGGCATGTCTAAGTAGACATGAATTTGTAAGAAAATGTTCTGTATCCTTCCTTGGAAAAAATTCTGGGGGCGCCTGCGTCACCAAATATCTTACATACTGTGTCACGTAGACCCGTTGCTAGAAAACGACCGCGAAATTAGCAGCTATGCAACAGCCGTTGCTAGGTAATGGCTATGTAAAAAATGGTCGCAACAGACATGCACGTGATACTAGAACTGCTGGAAGTGATGTTTCCTGTGCGTTCCGTCCCGAGGCTCTATAAAGAGGAACAGCTTCGATTACGAGCTTGAGTCACAGTCTAACACTGATTACGAGATTGAGGAAACTACGGCGTTAGAAACCGTTGTTAGGCGAAAACCGATTAGGATATAGCAGACTGAGAAGATTTCATGTATGGATTAGTAACAGCGCTATAGGTACTTGTAGTTACGAGTTGTGTGTGTATATTGTCACGTATCGGGCGTATATCGCGACAAATAAATTCTCGATGTATTCGATGTAGCGAATTTTATTTCACATTCGCACTTACAATCACCCAAATTACAGATTTACGATTACTGCTATCTGCAGTATCACAATTAGTACACTCCAAATGCCACAATACAACTGACTAGTTGCTGGCTAACTCGGCGGTAGCTCCAGGACTCACTGGCTGACTCAGTACAACTAACTGTGAATAGCCTTCGCTGCTCCCTATGTAGCCTCGATCGGACAGTTGTTGCCTGGTGCCTTGTTGCTAGCCGCGCTGTCCGGAGTTGTTGACGGCTGCCTAGTAACCGCGATATCCCTTGGTGACGTCACCGCGTTGACTTGCGTTGCCTAGCGACCAGGGTGCGGGGGCTCGGCTTTGCGCAACATGTCACACTGCTCCCTCCTTAAGGCTGTTCGTCCCGAATAGCCTAACGGTGCATCCCCGTTCCTTTGCTTCGGAGGCTGTTCTTGCAGCATCTTCTTTGTCCATTACATCCACTCCCTTCTTAAGACAAAGCTCGTCTCGAGCGGTTTCCTTTCAGCTCGCCAGAAGATCACATTCATCCATCGCTTTCTCACATGGCACATTCACTCTCAATGGGGAGGCCGGTTCTTCTATTTTACCGGCTCCTCTTCTGTGCC
>NW_019738961.1:1229149-1263793 GCF_002891405.2 Cryptotermes secundus | reverse complement strand
TTGTCACGTGTCTTGAGATCGAATCTCGTCGGTCACGTGTGTAAGTTCTAATCCCACTTCTGACACCAATTGTCGCGTATCGGGCGTATATCGCGACAAATAAATTCTCGATGTATTCGATGTAGCGAATTTTATTTCACATTCGCACTTACAATCACCCAAATTACACATTTACGATTACTGCTATCTTCAGTATCACAGTTAGTACACACCAAATGCCACAATACAACTGACTAGTTGCTGGCTAACTCGGCGGTAGCTCCAGGACTCACTGGCTGACTCAGTACAACTAACTGTGAATAGCCTTCGCTGCTCCCTATGTAGCCTCAATCGGACAGTTGTTGCCTGGTGCCTTGTTGCTAGCCACGCTGTCCGGAGTTGTTGACGGCTGCCTAGTAACCGCGATATCCCTTGGTGACGTCACCGCGTTGACTTGCGTTGCCTAGCGACCAGGTTGCGGGGGCTCGGCTTTGCGCAACATGTCACGCTATATAAGTGTGCAATAAATCCAATTACCAATCCAAACCCCGTCTATAGTCACACGTTAGAAACCGTTGTTAGGCGACAACCGATTAGGATACAGCAGACTGAGAAGATTTCGTGTGTGGATTAGTAACTGCGCTATAGGTACTTGTAGTTACGAGTTGTGTGTATATATAAGTGTGCAATAAATCCAATTACCAATCCAAACCCCGTCTATAGTCACACTCAATAATTTGAAAATAGGTTTAAATAGACTACTATTTTGTGCTTGATATGTTGAACTGGTTTAACGTTAAATACAGATATCTTTGTCCGAAGAGAATATTGTCATTCAAAGAAACACGAATATTTAAGCTTAATGAGATCTCGACAGCTTCAGGATCTTCTAATTCGGTTCACTGTCTTCAGGGGAAGATCTTATGGAAAGAGTTCATGAGGGAGACAGCCTGGATAATGTAACGTAGATACTAGATATTAAAATAGGTCTTAAGTGCAGATAATAGACTCATCTGGTTGGATAGGAACACGTGACACATTCCTGTGAGCACTGGGATTACATTTTTGTGCCAAAAAAAAAAGGCAGGGATTTTTTAACTAGCGCTACAATTGTTATATTCTTGGAAAGGACTCTTCTCCATGGAGTTAATTCCCTTATGGGCGCTTGGTAAGAGCATATATCTCTCATATTGAAGGCTCTGGTTTGATTCTTGTATGTTTAGATCAAGAATGTTTGAACAGGAGTGGGACAACTTTTCAGTTAGTTCAATTTCCCCTACATCATATCCACCAATTTTTTCCCCGTATGATAAGCTGAACGTACCCACCGTCATTATGCCACAGAATCAATAACACGTAAGATATATTGATAAGCAATTAATTTCACATTAACTTATTTTAACTTATATTACGAACTTTCTGTCTACGATCACGGCACAGTGATGATGTAATGCGCAGGCGCGACCTAGACAGTAGCGCCTTTGTATTCGAAGCGGACAACAGAAGAATGACCTGACATAATACACATTAACACTGACACATAACAGGACTTGTACGTGGGAAGACTAATGTAGTTGCCTTGAAAATAAGATAATGTTAACTAGATTAAGTTGGGTTACTTCAGGTTGCATCAAACGACTGCGCATCCATTTGCGCATCTCGAAGTTTCTATTATTTACTGCAGTCTTGTCGTACGAAGCTTCATATTTTGAGTTATGGACAACATTGTTAATAGATCTCTGAGTATATTAAACACTGCGCAGTCGTAAAATCATACTCCCTCAGAAATTCTGATGACGATTTGGCTGACTGCATGACGTCATATTCCAGAAGAGGGGGGTGAACTTCATAGTCACCGTCTTGGGAATCTCATCCCCACAATTAACATATTACAATTCATTTCGCATAGTAACTTCCAGAAATTTCCTCACATAGGACTCACGTAAAGAGTTGAGGCGACCTCCAATATACGAACATTATTTCATGTCACATTCAGCCTGAGAACGCCTCAACTTACGTCCCCTGCTCGTATTTAAGGTCACATCCCTCTTTGCTTAGGTCCAATGCGATAGGAAAGAAGTGAACCTTGTGTTACGGCTTATTAAAATGTATTTCGTTTCGTTTATTTTTGTATTGAATGTATGTACAGTAAACCCTCGCTAATCCGGAGTAGTTTGGATGGAGAAGTCGTCCGGGATGAGCGATAATCCGGATTAGTGAAGCAGAAGGTAACACTAAAAGATAAAATAAACTTAGATCACAAATAATGAACATTTTAACGATATAAGTAGTGCTGATGAAAATAAATAAAAAATGTCAATGTAGAGCCTGTATTTAAAAACAATAAAAACAATAAATTTATTCATCTATAGAAGATTCAGAAGCTGTACTTGTGTTTGAACTTAATAATGTAGGTGTGAACAAACTGTTAAGTTTTGTGTGAACAGACGAGTGAGGGCCGCGCCATAACTCAAGCGGTTAGTCGCTGGCTTTCTGTACACTGCGTAGTCTTAGGGAACGAATCGCTGCAAATCTTACATTGTACTGGCCGTCATTTCTCATTGCCTCGAATTAATGTAGACCACAAGTAACAACCAACATTCGTGTCAGACAGGAACTTGTCTAGGGAACATACACACTCCAGCTGGAGATTCAGTAGAACACTGCTGTTTACTGGAATGTGACGCCTTATAGTCTGGTTTACTGTTACTCTACAGTGAAGATGGAGGCAGCAGAAGCCTGTAAACTTTAAAGTCATGAGAACCTCAAATTTCACATAGATCACAACTTTCGAAAATGTATAGAATTATACTCTATCCGGAACATGTTTGAGATTACGTCACAGATAGTGACGTCATCATTAGAAGAGCTGCAATGTACAAGAGTGGATCAGTGGAATAGGTATCTGTGGGAACTTTAGGTATTGATGGGAATTGTCAAATTTTCCCATTGCAGTTCCACCGAGCACTACAGTGGTTATGTTGGGTAATTCCCTCCGGATCTTTCGAACTCAGCAGCAAAACAACCAAGACAGACACAGCGGGAAGGAACATATCAGTAGGCAGAGAATCTCTCCAAGTTTGTTTTGGTAATAGGCATCATGGCATACTTGCAGGTTTCACCGCTAGGGGGCAGTCGTGACGAAGCATGTCGAGGACAAGTGATAAGAAAGCGTTCTGTGTGTTGGAATTTGCCAAAAGTGCTGATCGCTACTGATCTTCCCGGTCGTTGGATTGGGTTCGCTTCTGACAATGACTCTCCTCATCTTCCCTGACCTCTACGGTCACGTGACCCACCTCCCTGTCTATTTTGTTTTTGAAAAACCGCAAATAAATATTGAGAAGTTGTAGATGGCATTCCTTTCACGGCCGTTATGAAGCACCCGTTAAATGTGATTAGAAGGACTGAATACTGGCCATATATCTTGTGCATAACATGAGAGGAGTTAAAGAAAATTACTCATTTCGGCGGATGTACCAATGGAATATATGTACTTAAATGGGAGAAATTATTGAAGTAGATCTTAAGGAAATAAATTCAGAATGGGGTCAAATGCAGATGTGTAGTATACACGGATGGATTCTTTAAGATTACCAACTGCCTGCTACCTGCTTCAGCCTGGTTTCACGTTTGACTTATTCTCGGACCCTGAAGAAGGAGGCAACTACTTCCTCTGAAACGTCGGTTGACGTTATGTCGCAGAATATATAACTCTTCAAGCGACTATCAGCTTCTCAAGACTGATTGCTTTCTATGGAGCGGGCTGGTTGGGTGAAGAACAAGTCTTGTGTCTGAACAAGTACTTTGCCTTTCATGCCTCAGGTACTAATTCATTAAGGGAAGCTTAAGTAATCCTGTGATATTAACTAAAAGCAAGTGCTTCTTTGTTGCTACAAAGAACAGGATGCATCTAATTTATCATTCCCCTATATGGAACATCCTGTCTCGGTGAAAGAATTTCACACTTTTAGAGAGAACTTGTTTGCCGCTTTAGGTGGCGTACTTTGGCCGATTCTGAATCTGCAGTAATTGGCTGGGCTTAGATAGATCCAGTATATAAATAAACAATGGCTATTTATGCCACAGCTGTGCTCCGTCTCTTGCTACTGCATGTGGGTTTGCTGTTGCAGCCTACTGTCTCACTGCGTGCGTAAAGTTGCTCAAGCGAATTCATTTCTGCACATTTGCAAGACAATGGCTTGTTGATGGTTATATATTGTTTGACAAAACAGCCCTTTTATGGGCCTTCGATCATAACCGCAGTCACGATTTCACCCTTCTCCACCTACTGCTTGACTCATTCTTCTACAGTGAAGACAGAGATACCAAATTGCTCCGAAACGTTGATACCTATTTACCAAACTACACGGCATGTCATTCCAGAATATTTTAATATCGACTCTTAACGCTGCGATAAACTGAAATCTCGAAATCACTAACTAACTAATTTCATGGAGCTGAGCCCTTCTTGAGAAACCGCCAGTTGTGCAGCTACTCAAGAACGTCTCAGCATTATATGGAACCCTCAGGTTCAGTGCCGTGTTCATGAGGCCTTCACCGGTCCCTACTCCTGAGCCAGATAAATCCAGTCCATACTATCTCCATTCTAATAATATCTGCCCCTATATACAGAGGATCCGGGATAGCGACTGGCTACGGACTAGACGGACGAGGGGTCAGAGTTCGAGTTCCCGTGGGCTAAAATTTCTTTCTTTTCCACGTCGTCCAGACCGCCTCTGGGGCCCATCGAGCCTGCTATATAATGAGTAGCGGCGGCTCTTTCCGCGGAGGCAAAACGCCCAGGGGTTATGGCTGACCATTTACCTCCAGCTAGTGCCAAGGTCAAGAAAATATTGATCTATACATCTACTCCCACATACGTCTTCATGGCGTAGTGCTTAATTAGTTAAGCACATGGAAAACTTTAAATTTTTACCCTTCTGGTGCTCTCTTTTCTTCTGGCTACATTAAACTCATATATGTATTCTTCTCCTCATTCGTGTTACATCCCCTGTCCATCTTATCCGCCTTGGCTTGATCATTCTAATTATACTTGACGAAGAGTACGAGTTATGAAACTCCTCATTATGCAGTTTTCTGCATTCTTCCGTCATTTCATTTCTCTTCGGTCCAAATATTCTCCTCAACACCCTGTTTTCAAACACCTTCAGTCTATATTCCTCCCTTTATATCAGAGACCAAGTTTCACACCCATACAGAATTACAAACAAAATTATAATTTACTACTTTCTCATAAATATCTCAGTGTGTACAGTACAATAATTCCGCGTTTATCTTCGTGTTTGCGTTCTTATAAACGGCGACGTTATATGAAACACGGTTAAGCGGATCCATTTTGACCATAAGAAACTGAAGAAATAACTATGTTAGGTTCCTCAGCCTTTCTTCACCCCCATAGCTTGCATGCAATGTACGCACTATGAACGCAACTTTAAATAATTTTGTGCTTTTATACGTGCAATTATAAACCTCAATAATAGTTATTTAACGTTCAACACGATATACTGTGTACACCGAGAGCCAAAGGTGACGCAAGCGAATGGTGGATGACGTCACGCCCTTGTTAAAATTGAGCACTTGTTTGGGGGAGTAACTCACCTCTTCTGCCGGCTCTTTTAACGTTATGCGGAGCGTTGGTATGGAAACAGTATCAAACGTAATGACGAAATAACGTTAACTTGTAAAACATAAAAAAGTTATGACTTAGTGTAAGTACGTAGAAAGAATAGAGAAATGACATCCATAATTCCATCTAGCTGAGTGATATATTGTGAAGGAGACTTTCAGTGTTACGAATCCCCATTTGACAGTAGAAGGCAGTAGAAGTAGACAGTAGAAGCACAAGGCCACACGTGCATGCCCCATTTATATTTCTGTGTAGTTTTTTCCTTGGCACTACAGCCCCAGTGGGCCTAAGCCTACCTCCATGAACTCCGTTCACTTCGGTTTTTATAAATCTTACACATTCGGTAGGACTCCTTGGGCGGGTGATCAGTTCGGCGCAAGGCCTCTACCTGTACACAAACACAGAAAAATGCACACAAACATCCATGCCTTGAGTGGGATTCGAACCCACGATCCCGGTTTCCAAGTGAGCGAAGACAGTACATGCCTTACACCGCTCGGGTACTGTGACCGGCCTGTGTACTTCAGTAAAGGTAAATTTGTCCCTGTGCTCAATTAGTTTAGCCTCGTGCCATAAAGATATGTGGTGGAGTGGAGGTGTAACTCCCTCTTGAGCTCCGTACTAAATGGAAGCGAGTGGTCAGCTTCACATTCCTGCCGCTCTATCCCCGGGGAAAGAGCNTGTCCACCTCAACCTCCCTGCCCCTCTACCCCCGGGGAAAGACCCCCCCCCCCGCCGCTGTACCCATCGGATAGGAGGACTGATGGGACGTTGTAAAGGGGAGAAGAATATTACAATATCTCAGTACATTTTAATGAGACACATCTACTGTTATAATTATATTAATTTTTAAAGAACAAGACAGCCATCATGTGCAAGAAGCGTGTACTAAGGCGCTTATTCAATAAAGTCGCCTTACATAATTTCTGCCCCGTAGGATCATCTCTAGCATCTGAAGATCGAACCCCGACCACTCGATCGTCCATCCCTTACTCCTAAATACTGAGAGTGTCGTTACAAAGAATCCTAAACTACAAATTAAAAAAAAATTATTTCTGGACCTTATCCATCTTCCTGTTTTTTAAACACACAACATTACAGAGACTGGATTCTATCTCCGTCTTTAGGTGGAACCTACTTATTTGGGCCAAATCAATGGAGCCAGTCATTATCTCCGTCGAGAAACACAATAATTTTATTCATATGCCATTGTCACAAATTGTTGTAACTTATTTATAAACTTAACTGTCTAGAGATTAATACTGCCCCGCTGGAAATGAAGTTGACACAATCTTTAACGCTGTAGTCAGCCATTCCGAACGTAATATGTAAATGGAATCTGTCGAGCAGTGGTACCAACCTAGTGCCTGTTATATGCGATTTGAATTGCTGGGTTGGACGAGCAAAAGCTGTATTGTGGGCGTCGTGTGAGCCGACCCAAGCTTCTGTACTTAGAGATACATTAACATGAATTATTTCAGGGTTGAGGAAAACAATACTTCAGATCCGAAATGATCGCTGTAATCAGAATGGAGAAACCGTTTATATTTTATGAAGCTGTCAGCAGTTGGATCATGAAACTATGAATGATAGGTTGATGAATGATTAATTGAAAGGGATTTGGAAGGAAAGGATTGTTGTCTATCTCACTATTGCCAGGTGAAACAGAAAACTAGGGCGCAAAATATATATCTATGGCTCTACAGCCCTTTGTTGGGCCTTGGCCTGTTTTTCAGTCACTTGATCTTTTTACACAGTCAGTAGGACTTCCCGTCACAAGGCGCTACTCACATAGGACAATACAAACACAGAATAAACACGCAAATATCCATGCCTCGATTGGGATTCGAACCCACGATCCCACTGTTCGAGCGGCGAAGGCAGTTAATGCCTTAGACCGCGCGGTCACTGTGACCGACACGCAGAATATTAGTCACGATAAATTGTGTCCGACCGAGGTTCAAACTGAGTACCTCGCGATTATGAATCTGTAGCTGTTACTATTATGTTATCGATACAGCGACTGGCTACGGGCTGAACAGCCGAGGGATCAAACTTCGAGTATAGCAGAATATATATTTGTGAAACGAGGAGTTCCATGATTAGTATTTTTCGTGAGTCATTATCTTGATATCAAATCAAAGAAGATAACATGGGCTAGGTATGCAGCACGTGTGGGAGAGATCAGAAATACGCACAACATTTTGGTTGTAAAATCTGAATGAAAGAGAACTCTTGTAAATCTAAGAATAAATAATGTAAAATATAAATATATCCCTGTGCTTATTTATATAAGCCTTATGACATGAAGACAAAGGAAGCAGAGGAGATAAAGCTCCAACATTATTGACCTGGGCGAAAGCTTGATTCAAATAGTCAGCTTCACAAGGCATAAACAGGAGGGTAATATTAAAATTTATCCGCATAAGGCGCAAACAGGAACAACATTCAATAGTAGGAAGAAAATATCCATACAGAAGAAGCATACGAGCACACTCCAAACAAATAAAACTTGAATTACGATACTACGTAAGAAAATCAGGAAGAAATATATTGTTACATGTACACGTATAGCTAGGCAACGGGTTTGTAAACAAGTTCCCGCGAAGAAAGGTTCTTAGCAAACAGTCTGTTGCTAGATTAAGCAGCAGTTCTGACAACAGAAGTTATCACTGTGGTCCACGCCATACCCAGTGCTAAGTAACAGAGCTGTAAATACGTCTACAATAATAGGTGTTTTCTATGGGACCCGTGCAGAAGGTTTACAGGGACAGTGAAGGTCGCTCGCAGTCCGTCATAGCTGAGAAACCGTGAGTCGAGGACATGAAGCCGTCACAGAAGGGAGTTGTGAGGATTCAGCTGTGAGGTGTTAACAGACGTTGAAGGCTTTATGTGCTATAGTTACAGTAATGTTGAGCGTGTAAGAACTGATTGTAATTACCAGTAGTAAATATCCATAAACCGATTCACCAATGCAAACCCTCGTTTTGTCACTGAGACACGAGACAATACTAATATGGACTATATTAGGAAAATTCAGTTCAAAACGACGCATTTAAAAAAACTGCCTGATGATCGAAACATGTAGCAGACGCTAAATAAAACCAATATTAATACTGTGGTCTAGTGTTCACAGTTCCTGGCTACAGTTCCAGAGGTCCGGGTTCTATGCCCGGCCCTACAAGATTTTCTGAGAAGTAGTGGGTCTGGAACGGGGTCCACTCAGCCTTGTGAGGATAATTGGGGAGCAATTTCAAGGAAATAGCGGCTCCGGTCTAGAACACCGAAATCAACGGCCGTGGGGATTCATTGCGCTGACCACGCGACACCTTCTATCAGCTAAAGTTGGCACTAACTTCACCGACAAGCGGCGGTCGCTCGGTCGGTATAATTCGGTTGCGGACTAAAACCACGGAGTTTTTTGTTAGTGCAGTGATACTGGATTGGTTTTGTATGAACAAACAAAACACATTAAAACGCATTTTACAGAAATAGGACGAGACGCTGGATTCTTCGACACAGGATATACAAACAAACAAATTTCGTGGCCTGTGATCCGCAAGCAAACTATACCGACCGAGAAACCGCCGCTTGTCAGCGAACTTAGTGCCAACTTTAGCGGATAGAAGGTGTCGTGTGGCCAGCTCAACGCATCCCCACGGCCGTTAATTTCGGTTTTCTAGACCGGAGCCGCTATTTCCTTGATGTATTTTATTGTAGTTCCTCAATTATCCTCACGAGGCTGAGTGGACCCCGTTCCAGACCCACTACTTCTCAGAAAATGTGGTAGGGGCGGGAATCGAACCCGGGACCTCTTGACCTGTAGCGCGGTCGCACAGGATATACAACCACAGTAATAATGCTTTTGTTTGTATAAAAGCAGAAAGTCTCCTAGATTCTGAAGAAGGACTCGGTTCTGTCGACGTACTTAATGGTTAAGTTCGTCATAGATCAATTCTTGTCTGTGTCTCTCAAGTGTGCGTTTGCAGGATATTTTCCGCACCCCTGGAATAGACTAGCAGTCGTTAGGCTGCTCCGTAGATGCATGAATGTGATTTGTTTGAAGTAGACCATGCGGTGGCCACAAGCGTTGCATGTAACAAATATCGGAATGTACCTTCACAGAGCTGATCATATCTTGCTACCAGCTCTGTCCCTACTAGAAATTATTATTATTATTATTCGTTATGTGTATCTTACCTTATAAGGATTTCGGCCTCATCTGTAAGGTAAAGAGGAACACAATTGGTCATAGTCGGTGCTTTGCTGCGCTCCTGAACATTCTGAACTGTTTATGTCATGTTTTGGGGAAAAAATCAACGTTACTTTCGTCGAATTAAAATTGCTTCTACAGTTCTACAATGGAGCCCCGGTAGCTCAGTCGGTGCAGCTACAGGCTGGATGGCTGGGGTTCGGTTTCCGGTAGGTGCAAGTGATTTTTCTCTACTCTACAGCGTCAGGACCGGCTCTGGGGCCTACTTCAGTGGGTGCTGTGGGTGTTTTCCCCGGAAATAAAGCGAACGGGGAGTGAAGCTCACCACTCACCTTCATCTAGTGTCAAGGGAAACAATGGTGAGCTATATCCCGGCTCCCTCATAGTTCTTGATAGCGCGGTATTTAAGAATATACGCGCCGGATAACTGCCGTTATCTCCTTATTTTTATACATGTTTATATGAAGGTAAGCGAAGGTAAAGGTAAAGGTGTCCCTGTAACAGGCCGTGAAGGCCCATATTGTTGTGAGACGTCGAGGCTCCCACATCATCTAGACAGTTGGCTCACAGATGGCAATAAGATTGTCAGCCTTACGCGCCGGCCGCCGTTTAACGCCCTGGAAGATTCCTGGTACTCATTTCTGTTAGAGGTTGATTCTGCTCCAGGGCCATAGTGCGGCTGGAAGGATTAGGTCAATTGAAAAATCCAATAACCTCATCGGGAATCAAATCCGCGACCTTTCGCCTTCTGAAATAATATCCTTTTTTATTTATCTACCTATAATTTCATGTGGGAAAGAGATCCGTTAAAATTACGAAGAAAGTATTGCATACATAGATTTGACTTATGTTCGAGCATTCGTATTCTTGATTTTGTTGGATTTGATATTATCACAGTGGTGACCATGATGAGTACTGTCTTCTGAGAACTGACGCCGTGTAGTCCAGTATAATTTCACCGTTGCTGCTATTTGCTTGATTTAGTCTTCGACCCTGAAAATTGAGACGTTAGGTTCCTCTGAAACGCCGGAAACCCACTACACTGCATACGTTCACACCCCATAACGTATTACTCTTCATAAACTGAATTTCTTATTAACATCTAATGCAAAGTAAAGTAATGTAAAGTAAAATTTCCCTTATGCTTATTTAATTAAGCACTACGTTATGAAGACGTATGGAAGAGTGGATGTATAAATCCACGTTTTATTGACATCAACACTACTTGGTGGTCAGCGGCCGCCGGTAGCCATTGGATAGGAGGCTAGGTGAGCCCTATGGCCAGTCTGGACGACATGGAGAAGAAGAAATTCTTGACCCTACCGGGACTCGAACTCCGACTACGCGGTCATCCAGGCCGTAGGCAGTCGCTATACCGACTGCGTTAACCAGGCTCCTAACATTTAACGTAAACTCTTAAAATGAAATCTGGTCAAGATCTAAGCACTACTCCTTGAACTGCCATACACGCGCGGTAATTTTGTGTGTGGATCGCGTGGTTGGTAACAGTGCTGTTAGGTTCCCCACGTGCAACGCAGCGTCTGTTGTGGTTTGCACAAGTTCACAGGATTTTCACCTTAGCGAAACTGAAAGTGTGGGCTGTTGGTGCAGTGTACAAGAAGGCTGTTAACTCCTAACAGAGCCTTCTGTAAGACACTTATTATCGCATGGGTCCATGCTAATTACATGAACATCTATCTCACTACGCAAGCATTCTTATGTATCTACAGCATGCAGCATAAATATGTAACTGATCTTCAAGTTACTGAAAAGTAGTCTTTCTTCATTTTTTATTTATTGTGGAAATAAATAGAAGATTCAAAGCGGGTACAGCTTTAAGCTTGTAGTACTGAAGTGCCCAGCTCGATGCTCGAACGGGACCACTATCCTGAATGGTGCTCTTCGTGCATTTCCTCAGTTCCTCTAGGCAAATGTCATCATGGTGCCTGAAATAAGACCGGCAGTCATTTTATCCAAATGTATTCCAACACATACAGTAACATCCAGTCATTCATCGCTGTATGATATAATGTGACTTTGCTGACAGCGTCCTTCAACAAAGTGCAAATAAATTAAGTCACTTGGGAGTCCTAGTTATTGATAGGAGGATGATATTGAAATGGATGAGATATATAGGGTGTCCGGATGAAAGGTATCCAAATTAAAAAAAACATATATACCTCGGAAACTAATTGTAATAGACGTATCTGGTTTGTCATCGGAAGGGAAAACTCTGAAAGTTTTTTCAAACCCTGTTTACTCACATGTGCCGCCACATTTTTGCCACCATATTAGGAATCACCTGGACAGAGAGATGGCTGGGATATGAATTGGCAGAAGCGGACCAATTGCCTGGCCTCCTAGGTCGCCAAATTTAACCCCAGTGGATTTTTTCTTGTGGGGTTATGTGAAGAACAGTGTCTACCAGGTTAAGATCAACGACCGTCAACACCTGAAAGCCCGCATAATGGACGCTGTGGCCACGGTAACACCAAACGTGCTGGATGCTCTGCATATTTGTTGTGCCACCAAGGGAGCCCACATTTAAATTTATTGCAAAAAACAATTTGATAATTTCCTTTTGTGTATAATAAATTCTTTCTGAGATATAATGATTTTATTTCGGATACCTTTCATCTGGACACTCTGTAGTTGGAATGGGAGGGCGTGGATTCGATTCATCTGCTACACGATAGGCTTTTGAGAAGAGCGTTCTATGAAGCGATGAAAGTAAACAGGACAGTTGTACTTCGACCTTATAAGACTTCAGAATTTTGAAATTCGAGACTTACCATCCAATTAAATTAATATACATAATAATTACGATCCGAATTTTCGAGTTTGAAACCTTTAACTGGAATTTCGAATTTCTGACAGCTTCTTCGGAGATCCCAAGTACCCAGCAACCACTCTCCCAGCATCTTCTGCGAAACAGAATCCCTTCCAAAATTTCTCACACCCAGGGCCCTCGTGTCTTAATTCGACGTGAGCTGGAGATGTCGAATTTTGGTAAAATTTTAGTTTAATTGTTTATAAAATTTGTAGACGCTCTGGAAGTTGTAATCATATTTCCTGAAAATCCTTGATGTAATGTTCTGATTGTTCGAACCATACCTGTCAGTGGTCTATGGTAAAATATTAATTCAATTACCTATTTTTGATAGTTATGAATGATGAATGAATGTATGAGGGATGGGCCTTGTCGGCCCTTACACGGCGACCTACAGTGGTCTATTGTGCTTCCCCTTTTGATTATCCCCTCAGCAATTCCGCGCTTCGAATGAAGCGTAGGATTTTGTACGTAGGGATGTCGAAATAGTCACTTGGTTCTGTAAAGTACTGACCCAAGTGACGTAATCTTAAATAAGCTAAGGGCCTCATACTGACACAGGATATGTGTGGCTGTTTCATTTTCTTCTTGATACCTCTCACAAGTGGGACTGTCACTTAGTCCCAGTTTGCAGAGGTGTCCTTTGAGGGGATAGTGTCCTGTAAGTAGTTGTACCACCCATCGTAACTGGTTCCTGTTGAACTTCAACAGTTCCTTCGCTCGTTTAGCAGAGGGTCCTGATATGTGTCCCTTTGCTTGCCTGACTCCAGTTAAGGATCCCCAGTATTTCTTGTGCTTCATGTTTGTCCAGTCCCTGATTGCCTTTCTGGCAACCCCTATAGAGATGCCACAGGCTGGTTCAGGTCGTAAGGACGGATGTACAGCTCCAGCCTTAGCTAATTTGTCTGCTATTTCTTTTCCAGCAATACCTTCATGTCCTGGCACCCATATCCGTTGTACCCTGCTATGTTTGGCCAGTTCCATGAGGGTTTGGTTGCAATCCCAGACCAATTTTGAGTTTATCTGGTGTTTGTCAAGCGCTATAAGTGCAGCTTGGCTGTCAGGTAAAATGTAGAAGTTCCTACTTCTATAGTTCCTATCTAAATTCTCCACAATACATGCTTTAATGGCATATACCTCTGCCTGGAATACCGCCGTGTACTGCCCAATGCTGAAACTAAATTTCCGCCTCGTGCCATGGCAGT
Organism: Cryptotermes secundus; assembly: GCF_002891405.2. Classification (NCBI taxonomy): domain Eukaryota; kingdom Metazoa; phylum Arthropoda; class Insecta; order Blattodea; family Kalotermitidae; genus Cryptotermes; species Cryptotermes secundus. Next base: position 1,249,919 of record NW_019738961.1, on the reverse strand, counting down.
ACACACCAGCTCCAGTGCCCTTATTTAACTTGGAACCATCTGTATACCAGATCAGTCCCCCTTTTCTATCGGGCCGAAACCCGTCTTCCCATTCACTCCTGTCAGGAAATCTGACTGTGAAGGGTTGTCCGTATACATGTCTCAGTATCATTTTGTCACACCCCATTTGCAATATGGGTTCTTTTTTCATGTCCTGAGTTATGTATGCATGGCCGAAACCATCGGATCTAGGTCTCCATTGATCACTGCACTGGAGACGGTAGATTCCTGCCCTGGCCTCTGCCTCCAACTCTACATGCAGTGGGGGGAATTTTTGATAGTTAAATATTTAATACTGTGTTATTTCTCATCCCTTTATTAATTTTGTCATGAGTTAGTAGCTAATAAACACCATATATGAAACTAGGGAGTGGCCCAAGGACTTTACAGAAGTGACAATAATTGCCTTAGAGAAAAAGACAAAGGCTACAAAATGCAGCGACCATCGCACAATAAGCCTTATTGCACATACAGCAAAGATAATAGCAAAGATACTTAAAAGAAGAATCGAAAGGAAAATAGAGGATGTACTTGGAGAGGATCAGTTTGAATTTAGAAGAGGAAAAGGAACCAGGGATGCAATTGAGATGATGAGAATTATAGCAGAACGAACTTTGGAGATAGATGAAGAACTGTGTGTTTGCTTCATAGACTGGCAGAAGGCATTTGACCGTGTAAATTGGACCAAATTAATGCAAATCCTAAAGGAAACAGGTATCGATTGGCGTGAAAGAAGATTGATTAGTAAATTGTACATGGATCAGAAAGTTAGAGTACGACTGGACAGAGGGGAGACAAGAAGTGTGAAGATTGGAAGAGGAGTTCGACAAGGATGCTGTTTATCACCAATTCTGTTCAACTTGTACAGCGAATGCCTTACCAAGGAAGCTCTGGATGGGCTCGGAGACTTCAAAGTAGGAGGGCAAATTATTCAAACTGTGAAATATGCAGATGACCTTGTGTTAATGGCTAAGGAAGAAACTGTGCTACAGGGCATGATTGATAGACTAATCGAAATTGGAAGGTGCTATGGCATGGAAATGAATGTGGAAAAAACAAAAGTAATGAAAATTTCAAGACAACCAACCCCAGTCACAATAAAGATAGACCAAAAACAACTGGAGAATGTGAAATGTTTTAAATATTTGGGTAGCTTGTTAACAGATGATGGAAGGTGTACTTGTGAAATTAAATCCAGGATTGCCATGGCAAAAGCTGCATTTAGCAAGAAGAAGAATCTTTTTACCAGCAAATTGGACTTAAATTTGAGGAAGAAACTAGTGAAATGCTACATTTGGAGCATAGCTCTGTATGGGGCTGAAACATGGACACTTAGGGCAGTAGATCAGAAACATCTGGAAAGTTTCGAAATGTGGTGTTGGAGAAGGATGGAGAAGATCAGTTGGACCGATTATGTAAGAAATGAAGAAGTGTTAATTAGAGTCAGTGAGCGGAGGAATATCCTACACGAAATAAGAAAACGGAAGGCTAATTGGATTTGTGATGTTTTACGCAGAAACTACCTTCTAAAAGAAGTTATTGAAGGAATGATAGAGGGGCGGATAAAAGTGACCAGAAGTTGAGGAAGAAGACGTAAGAAGATGCTGGGTAACCTTGGGGACAGAAGAGGATATTTTCATTTGAAGGAGAAAGCTCTCGATCGCATCAAGTGGAGGAACTGTTTTGGAAGAGACTGTGGACCAGTCGTCTTGACAGATTACAGATGAATGAATGAATGAATGAAGTTAGTAGATTTATTGCGTAACAGAAGCTAAAATACTGAAAACCGAGTCTGAGACTTGAGTGTCGTGCTTTAATGTACTCGACTTAAGGCCCATTATCGATAAAGAACATTAAACACGCCATGAAAATCTATGAAGGAGTGGAGATATAGCTCCATGCACGAGTATTCTTGACCTCGGCACTAGATGGAAGTAAGTGGTCAGCTTCACGTCCCAGCCAGTGTACTCTCGAAGAAAGAGCCTCCAGCACCCACTAGGTTATGGGTGGGCCCCAGAGACATTATGGACGCTGTGAGAGAAAAGAAGAATCTTGCACTTCCGGGAATCGAAAAGGCACGCGGTAGCGTAGTTGCTTGAGGCACTGGGCTACAAGCCTTAATGTCACGGGTTCGATTACCGATGAGGTCATTGAATTCTTCAATCAACTTAACTCTTCCAGACTCACTATGACCCTAGGGTCGGCTCAGTCTTTAACAGAAATGAGTACCAGGAATATTCCTGGGGGTAAAGGGCAGCCGGCGCGTAAGGCTGATAACCTCACCGCCTTCTGTGAGCCGATTGTCTAGAAAATTTGGGAACCACGACGTCTCACAGTCCTATGGGCTTCTACGGCCTCTTACAGGGATAGCTTTACATTTTTGCTGCCTGGAATGCAACCCCAGCCGTCCAGCTGTAGCCCGTCGCTATGCTGATTGAGCCATCGCGCATCCTGGAATGTGACTGTACTGAGAAAAGTAACGGCAACGTAAGACGCAGACGCAGTAACGGCGGAGGAGTGCGGGGACCTTCTGGTAGGAAGCGAACATATTGCGAAAACAGACATGACTTCTGTCCAGGTTTAATATTGTTGCTGTGCCACGAATACAGGTTGTTTGCAAATAAAACCCCCTTTATTTGCAACACTGCATACATATATGCACACACCTAGGAATACCCACAAAGCTAGATGTTGTTTGCTGAGGCGCGGGCGTGCCTAACTGGCTTGTGTGACTTGTTCAGTAACGGTTTCATTCAGGAATAGAAGCACCCATTACTGCTTAATTCACAGAATTGAAAGCGGAAGTCAGCTGTGATTCCTCCTATGTATATTGTCATTAGCGAAACTACTTAAAGCTAAATACGTTGTCGGCAAACACAAGCGTTGAATCACTGGGGTGCACATTCCTTGCTTCCGAGAAGGACTGCTGTGTGAGTGGACAGAAACGTATGCAGAAATACATATCTATCTATCTATCTATCTATCTATCTATCTATCTATCTATCTATCTATCTATCTATCTATCTATCTATCTATCTGTGGTTATACACCCATTGTGGCCCTTGGCCGATTTTTCAGTTTTTTTATCTACACTCAGTCGCTATGATTCCTTAGACGGGGGATCAGCCCGTCGCAAGGCCGCTACCTACATACAGAAAAGCACAAACACAGAATAAACGCACACAGACATCCATGCCTTGAGTGGGATTTGAACCCATGATCGCAGTGTTCGAGCCGGCGAACACGGTCCATGCCTTAGACCGTGCGGCCTCTCTGATCGGCTTTGAAAAAGTAAAGTCCCTGTAACAGACCATGGAGATCCATGTTGTGAGACGTCAAGGCTACCATATTTTCTAGACACTCGGCTCACAGATGGCAGTGAAGTTGTGAGCCTTAGACGACAGCCACCCTTTCTCCCCCCACCAAGAAGAAGATTCCTGGTACTCATATATGTTAGAGGCTCTGTCGACCCCAGGACCATAGTGCGGCTGGAAGGACTGGGTCAAATGAAGAATCCAGTCAACTCATCAGGAATGGAACCCGCGACCTTCGGGCTTGTATCATAGTGCCTCAACCAACTGCGCTACCGCGTGCACCCGAGAAATACGCATGCGTACACGAATTCGATAACAGTTCGCCTGAGCAGCCTGATGCAGCGGCAACACGCTTGACTTGCATTCGGGGGTGCTCGTTTCGAATCTCCACTGGGACAGAGTCTATTTTGGCTCGGCTTTTTCGTGGTTTTCCTCAGTGCCTCCAAATTATTGAATAGGTTCTAGGTTCTAGGTTCTGGCGGATTGTTTGGGGGGGGGGGCCGCTGTGGAGAATAGTCTTTTGCCCTGTCGAGAATCGAATCCCTATTACTCTGCCGTGCTGCCTACAGTCAGCCATTATAGTGACTGAGCCATTCCTATTCCTGACCACAACCCAAGCGGTGGTCACTTCACTCAGTTTGAATAAAGGAGAAATGGTTAAGTCGGTTCCCTGCTTGCTTATTTAAGCACCACACCATGAAGATATATAGAGGAGTGGAGGAATAGCTCCACCATTTCTTATTCTCAGCAGCAGATGGAGATAAGTAGTCAGTTTCACACTCCGGCCGCATTACCGTAAGTTTGGGTTGGCCCCGGGGCTGTCTGAAAGCTGTGGAGAGGAGAAAAACAACGTGCCTCTGACGGGAGTCGAATAACAATTCTTGTGCTCTACCGACTCAGTTATCAACAGAAGCTGCGGGTACTTGTCCCACGGTTTGAGAACCCGATGGCCAGTTCTATGGGCCCGGTCCGTCGCCTTCCGTTTGAGATGCAATCAGTTTGTGACGTATGAATGGTGTGGTTTGTGCTGCTGCCAGTTGCGGTACTCTCTTCATGGGAAAGGTCAGTTGGGACGTCACGGATCAGCTATGACGCCGGATGAGTTTGTTTTGTCATCGGATCCATCTTTAGCAGCCTACACTTGACATCGCCATGTCCCACTCTGATGTTTCGTATAGTAAGCGTTACAATTTTGGTAGAAGAGCCAGAAGGAAAGTGATAACTTAGAAGACATGGGCGTAGATGGGAAAGATATTAAAATAGATATCAGAGAAACAGAATACGGTGGTATGGACTGGATTGATCTGGCTCAGGGTAGGGACCGGTGGAGGGCTCTTGTAAACACGGTTATGAAACTTCGGGTTCCAGCGACCGATGGCTTCTCAAGAAGGACTCAGCTTCATACAGTTAGTTAGTTGGTTGTTTAGTTAATCGTAACATTCGACGGTATACAGCCTGAGACACTTAGCAGTGTCTTATAATAAACGACAAACTTCAGATGGCTAGACCCCGGTTTGTCACATGTAACATCATGTAACATCCATGGTGGATGAGTTGGCAGTGAGGCAGAATTTCCTCCGAATTTCATCGGTTTTCCCCTGCGAATCTTCATTCAACCATTGTTCCATACTGATATATTACAATCCTCATCCCGCAGATGTACCACCTCTGTGGTCTAGAGTTCAGAGTTCGTGACTACAGATACTCAGGTCCCGGGTTTGATTCCCAGCGCTATAAGATTTTCTGAGAATTAGTGTGTCTGGAACGGGGTCCACTCAGCCTCGTAAGGATAACTGAGGAGCTACGTATCGACTCCGGTCAAGAAGATCGAGATTAACGGCCTTACCACGCCACAACCTCTGTCCGCAAAAGTTGGCAGTAATTTCGCCGACAAGCGGCGGTTGCTCGGTCGGTTTGCGGACTAAAGGCCACGGAGTTTCTTTTCATTCCAAGAGGTATGTGATAACCTTGTGTAGGTAGCACATTATCACATTCTTGGTGTTAAATTTTATGGCTTTTTGTCTGGTCAGAAAGTAAGAACATATAAATATCTGATAATTTTTGTTTTGATAGTAGTTTAAGACACTGACCAGCAGCAAGTATCTACTAAGAAAAGTTATAAATTGTCTGTAAGAACAGTCCGCGGACCACAAGTTGGTTAACTCTTTGATGGCATTATGTAGTGACTTCCGAATGAATCGGCTTTGTTCTACTGTAGCGTGGGGGGTCTTCGTTTCATATAGCAGTAATACTAGAAGACTGGCTCTTCCTGCCCTAGGTCCCTCAACTCGTGTATCCTTGTTTGCAAAGACGGACCGTCACGCTAAACACGAGAGCACTTACTGGGACTGACAGTGAACGCTGGTTCTTGCTGGCTAAGGAACATGTCAGAATTGGGCGACATGTCCCAGTGCAGTCGGCAGCCGCCCCCTGTCATACCCCCACCTGCTTTTTGTTAAAGGTTCCCGCCCCGTTTCTTCCAGGGGGTCGCGCGTTAGCGTAGTTGGTTGAGGCAGTGTGTTACAAACCGGGAGGTCGCGGATTCGGATCCTGATGAGGCCATTAGATTTCTCATTTGACCTAATCCTTCCAGCTGCACTATGTCCCTGGGGTCATCTTAGCCTCTGACAGAAATGAGTACCAGTAATCTCCCTTGGAGTAAAGGTGCGGCCGACGCGTAAGGCTGAAGACTTTGCCGCCATCTGTGAGCCGATTGTCTAGGAAATGTGGGAGCCTCGACGTCTCCCACTCCTATGGGCCTCCACGGCCTTTTACACATATAGCTGTACATGTTTGTTCCAAAATAACACATATAAATTTGTAATGAAGTCTTGAATGTGTCACTAACTTCGCCTACAAGCAGCAGTCGGTATAATTCGCTTGCGGACTAAAACCACGAAGTTTGTTTATATGTGTTCATGATGATAACATTAATATTTCGTCGATATAAAATGAAATGGGAACCAGGATGGCTCAGTCGGTATAGGGACTGGCTACAGACATGACGGCCGAAGTATGATTCCAGGCAGGGGTAATAATTTTCTCCTCTCCACGACATGCAGGCCAATTCTTGAGCCCAAACAGCCTTTTATCCAATGGGCTCTTTCCGCGGGGGTAAAGCAACCGAGGTCAAGACTACAAGGATGTATATCTCCACTCCCCCTATATGTCTTCATGGAGCAGTGTTTAATTAATTAAGTAGAGGACAACTTTACTTTACTTTTGCGTAATAATTCTTGAACTTAAATTCATTTCGGAGCAAGGATATCTCAGTCAGTGTAGGGACTAGATTGCAAGGATTCTAACATTGAAATCGAATACGTTGGTCTAAGTATAACACTCTAGACTTGCAGTCGGAAAGCCAATTCTCTCCATTGCTTTTTTGTGGCTTTCCATAGTCTCTCTAGGCAAATACCAGGGCAGCATATCTACAAGACTACAACGGCTTCCTTCCAAAACCTTTTGTATTCATCTGTTATCTTCCCCCTTGCGAAATACATGGATCTTTATACTCAAATTAAAAAAGAGATAAAAGAAGAGGCGGAGCTATCCCTGTAACAAGCCCGTAGGACTCTAAGCTGTCGTCACTCACACTTTCTTCTTTTTTAAAAATCGGCTCACAGACGGCGGTGATCTTGCCATCCTTACGCACCGGCTGCCCTTTACTCCCCCCCCCCCCCACAGGAAGATTCCTGCTACTCCTTTCTGTTAGAGGCTGAGTCGACCCCAGTGCCATACTGCGGCTGGAAGGATTAGATTAATTAATGAATCCAGTGACCTCACAGGGAATAAAATCCGCGGGCTCTCGGCTTGTAGCATAGTGCCTAAGCGAACTACACTACCGCGTGCTCTGTGTATGCTGAAGTAGCATCGTTAAATACCCAACGGAAAATGGCTGTACCTACAGCGGTCACTCTATTTGTATTTATGTAACGACGCTCTCAGTAAATGAGTTCACAAAGTGTCGATTGAATGCAGAGCAATGAATTAGGAAGTAATTTAAAATACTATCTATATATTTGAGTGAAGGGTCTGAGGAAAGTCACGGAAAACCTCACCCCTACCGAGATTCTGACCGGATGCAGCTATGATCACCGTGCTTTAAAACTTTTTTTTTTTCACTCATTCGTCAATGGCTCTACAGCCCTCTGTTGGGCCCTGGACTAGTCTTCAGTTTCGTAATCCTGTACACAGACGGTAGGACTCACTGGGCTGGGCATCAGCCTGTCGCAAGGTCGCTACATACACACAGGACAACACAAACAGAATGAACGTACACAGACACATCCGTGCTTTGAGTGGGATTCGAATCCACGATCCCAACGTTCAAGCGAGCGATGACAGTTCATACCTTAGACCCCACGGCCACCGTGATCTTCTTAAAGCGCTAATGACATGTATAATTATTATTCAAATCAAGTTTTCTCCTGTGATTTAACGTGTAGGTACACGTTAATTCTTTTTCTTTTCTTTGGGCTACAGACGTTCGGCGAGTTGCCTTATTGTCAAAAGAGGAATGGATATAATACTGGCAAAGATTTATCATATATTCAATGCAAAGTCAGTGACTTCGTTATATGTATATGTAAAGATACTTGGTTCTCCATTTCATCTCATCTAACAGCAGGACTGTAAGCTCAAGGGTGTCTTCCTTGTTCAGCGATGTTTCTGCTTTATTTGCACAAGAGAGATTAACAAGAGGCTTCTCGTACTGTGACAAGAATTGACTCTCTCGTACTTGAGAATGAATAGCCATGTTCCAGACTTTTTTTCTCCCTTATATATCATGTGTAAACAAATTAGCCACGAAGCTCCTCGCGTGGACCACTTCAGAGTAAATGCCTTTGTGATAGTTTGCCAGTAGTTGCGCACAATTGGTCCGCTTATTGTGACGCGATCAATAAATTAGTTGATGTTATAAACAGCTGAAGGAAATTATTAAAAATGGCACTTTAGATAAATGAATTATTATAAATGTATTAGAAAATTACCTTTAGGAAATGGAAAAATTCAAATAAATTTTTAATTTAATATGTATCAACAAATAAAGGGGCGCACGGTAGCGTAGTTGGCTGAGGCACTGTGTTACAAGCCAGAATGTCGCGGATTCGATTCCCTGTGAGGTCATTGGATTCATCGATTAACCTAATCCTTCCAGCCGCACTATGGTCCTGGGATCGACTCAGCCTCTAACAGAAATGAGTACCAGGAATATTCCTGGGAGGAAGGGGGGGTAAAGGGAGGCTGGTGCATAAGGCTGTGACAACCTTACCACCATCTGTTAGCCGATTGTCTAGAAAATGTAGGAGCCTCGACGTCTCACAAGAATATTGCCCTCCACGCCCTGTTACAGGCATAGCTTTGACTTTTATCGAACAATTTAAAAATTTTTTAACGTCGCTACACATATCTCTGAAATGGTTAGAAATATCAAATTATTGCCATACTTAATTAAGTTCCCGGCCATTCCGACGTATGGGGGATAGTGGAGGCACGGCTCCGTATATTTTAAACTCTCTTTTATATGGAGATGAGTGGCTATCTTTACTCTTTTGCTGCTTTAGCGCCGGGAAGACAGACTCGTGTAGCTGTTGGCTACGAGGCTGGCCAGATTTCAGACCTCATCTGTACGCTGCGGAATAGAGAAAAATCAAGCCTCGGTTCTTCGGTTGTCCATCCCGCAGCAGAGTCACATCAGTAATTGAACTGTCCCAGCTTTATAAATGTTCTTCAATGCATAATAATTGCGTTATGAATTCCGACAGAGCAGGCCTATCCCACATTCTTGTTGGTTTTATCAAGTCGACAACATGGATTGGAATTTGTTTTATTAATTTCACCAACGGCAGAAGATGGATGTACACCTTCAAGTCATGAATATTGAAGATATATTGTGCATGAAGGCGCTGTTAAAGACGAGAGTATTTGCACACAGGAAATCATGACGCGGTTTCGCCATGTTGTGTCGCTCTGAAATGGTTGAGTTGACATATGTTCACGTATGGTGAACATTTACATAATATTAACACTTATAATGTGAGGCTAACCCTGCTCCTTAGCGATAATGTGTTTAGAAAGTGTACACTTAATACACATATGAGTACTTAATTGAAGTTAATTAGTTTTAAATGGTATATAAGCCGGAGACTGGCCAACTACTGCCAGAAGAGCATTTAGACAGGTTTGTGACGATATGAAGACATGCTGAGAATGCCATTCTTACCTGTCACCCACTCATGGAGCTGAGCCCTTCTTGAGAAGCTGTCAATTATGAAGCTACCAAGAAGTTTCCAGCATTTATTGAACCCGTAGGTTCATTACCATGTTTACAAGAGCCCTCCACTTTTCCCTATCCTGAGCCAGATCGATCCAGTCCATATAATTCCGCTCTATATCTATAAGATCCATTTTAATATTGTTCGCCCATCTACGTCTTGGTCTTCCTGGTGGTATCTTATTGCTTTCACACCAATATTCTATATGCATTTCTGTTCTCCTCATTCGTGCTACATGCCCTGCAATTCTCACTCTCCTTGACTTGATCATTCTAATTATACTTGGAGAAGAGTACAAGTTATGAAGCTCCTCATTGTGTAGTTTTCTGTAAGCTCCCGTCACTTCGTCTCTTTTCGTTCCAAATATTCTCCTCAACACAATGTTCTCAAACACCCTCAGTCTATGTTCCTCCCTTAATGTCAGAGACCAAGTTTCACACCCATACAGAACCACAGGCAAAATTAACTTTTGTATATTCTAATTTTTATGGTTTTGGACAGCAGAAGAAAAGACATAAGGTTCTGGAATGAATGGTAGCAAGCAATACCCGAGTTCAATCTCTTAATTTCTTCCTGAATCAGGTTTTGATTTGTTCTAGTCATTCCCAAAAATCTTAACTGTGAAACATTTTCGGGACATTTGTTACCTATCTTTATATCATGATTTTGCCCTGCATTCTGGTGACGAGACAGCAACATATACTTATACATATACTCATAATTTTCTCAGTGGTTACTTCTAGACTAACCTACTCACTAGTTTCAAATAAAGTCTGTGTGCTTTCCTTTATGGTATCTATATTATCACCCAGTAGATTCATATCAACAGCTTAGACCAACAATTGATGTGTTCCGTTTAATTTTCGTCCTTCCTGGCTTTCCTGTACCTCCCTAATGGCACGTTACTGAAGAAAAGTTGAAAAGCAGTGGCGATAAAGCGTCTCCTTGTTTTAGACCATTCTACGAGAAGATAGGGAAATTATCACACAAATGTTCTCCCATACGGACTCTACTATACATTTCGTTTAAACACATTTTAGTCAGCCTAACTACTTTCATAGGTACCAAAACTCTATCAGAATATTGTACAATAATTCCCTTCTAACTGAATCATAGGCCTTCTTGAAATCTACGAATAGTTGATGTATTGTCTCATTGTACTCCTATTTTTTCTCCAGTAACTGACAAATGCAAAAATATCTGATCAGTAGTTAATCTGTTACCTCGAAACCCACATTGATGATCCCCAAATTTTTCCTTATTCCAAATTCAGTTAATTAGCTTATGGATCTTAGAGTGTAATGTTTCACCTCCTGCTCGAGTCACTTCTTACCTACACATAGTGTAACTGTTTAATACATACGTATTGTCACGTATTTGGGGTGTGCGTGACTACAGACGTTGTTTGGATTGGATGATTTTGGTTCATTTTCCATTTATACACACAACTCAGAACTACACGTAGTTACAGAGCTGTCGCTGATGTATACACTCTACAGTTCACCGTTACACACAAATTAGGATTCTCAGTCTTCACTAGTCGTATCCTGGAAACGGATTTATAACATAGAATTTATTCCAGTCAGTGTTACGGCAACACACATGAAGTTTTCTCTTCATAGGTGGACTTTCAACTCTCAGCTGAACCCGTTGCCTTATCTTCTCAAGCATCATCGACTTCATCTCAAGAGACTCCCTCAATTTTATCTCAGCCAAAGTCAAAGTCACATTGCGACTGATGGTCAGTCAGTCAGTCAGTCAGTCAGTCGGACAGTCTTGGGGCTTATAACCAAATATTTATTACTGTTTGATAGTTACGGTTTTGTTATTGTGGGGCGCCCTCTCTGACGACAGGGCGGGTCTCTCTTTTGTCAGAGTCATTGTCTGAAGTAGTAAGTAATTTGTCATAATGTAAAGGATGTTTAGATTTTAAATGTTAAAAATGTTAATAAATGCATATAAAATATATACAGGGCTTCTGTCAGCTGTCTCATCCGGCCTTGGATCCTCGTTATATAGCCTCGGTTCGGATCTAACAGAAAACACCGTTTCCATCGTTATAGCTCAACAGTGCTTCGATTGTTGCTTACTCGTTCGTTGCTACAGGAACCTGTTTACCGAGTCGTTGTCTATAAATGAACGTCTGCTCTGGCTGCACTATTCCAGCTTTCAGGCGTCATGTCAGAATATAATATTCTACGAAGTTGGGTGCCCCTGTTGTGTAACAAATGCAGCCGTCTTTCCAGAAATGTTGAAATTCATGGTTTCCGTATTCAGTGGAACTGTGATTTCACGTTGTGCATCAAGAGCTATTGTGTGTAAGGGTAACCGCCGTGTGACCAGGTGTGCTGTTTAATAACGTCACCATTTTAACGTAGAAATTACAACGGGTTTCATGCTAGCCAATCGTATTATGAAGTGGACTTCCGAGGTTTTCACCACGGTGAAGTATCATGTTGTGTCCTTTTGGGTTATAAAACTATGCAGTCTTATAAATGGATACCGGCGTTTCGGAGAAATATGCTGCCTCCTTATTCAGGTTAGAAAATTGAGACAGTGTGTCCTTTGTAACCTTGGTAGGTTTCTCTGCCAAAGGAACGCCACAGTGTTATGACTCAAAGGGTTGTAATATATGGATTAGAGAATTTATTCAGAGAAACTGTAGGAAGAAACCGCTTCCAATCTCTAAGCGATAAAGGGATGATAATATTACAACTGACCTTAACAAAATGGAGTGTGAACTCGATTTATCTGGCTTAGAATACGACCCAGTGGCAAGGTCTTGTAAAGCTGATACTGAAATTTTAAATTCCACGAAAGGCGGAGAATATATTGGCCAGCCCAACGAATGTCTCTGATCCATGAAGCTGATGGTGAAGTAAGTGATGATCAGGGCCCGGATTTTTATGACCTGAAAATATTAAAAAAATGACCTAAAAATCCAGAAAAATGACCTAAAATATGACCCACAAATGTAATATGCAGGACCCGGATTTTGATGACCTGAAAATATTCAAAATATATAAAAAATATATAAAATATAAAATGACCAAAAAAATCCAGAAGAATGACGTAAAGGAGAAAAGGAAGAACACTTCGCTTCCATGTTATTCACATTTCAGAAAACATATGAAGAAAAATTCCCTAAAATGGCCAAAAATGGCAAGAAGTACCCTTAAAAGTCCAAAAATTTACCAAAAAATTCCACCCAAAATAAAAAAAAAAAAGACCTTAAACCTAAAAATGTCAAAAAATTCCAAAAATTAGCTATAAAATTTACACTTCTGTAACCAGCAGCTTATATCCGAGATTTATATAATTAAGAGCATCGCATCGGATACAAGGTAAAAAAGATGACATGTCATCAAAATCCGGGCCCTGGTGATGATATCTTGCTGGCCCTTTTGTCTGTATTTACATGTATATCAATACGCACGCAGATGCCTGTCTCTGAAGTAAGGCAGTATGATAGGGGTGGAACTATCCCTGGTACAGGCCGTGGAGGCCTATAGAGTTGTGAGACGTCGAGGCTCTCAGTTTAGATAATCGTCTCACAGATGACAGTTAGGTTAGCCTTACGTGTCAGACGCCCTTTACTCCCCAGGAAGATTCCTGGTACTTATTTCTGTTAGAGGCTGAGTCGACTCCAGGGCCATAGTGCGGCTGGAAGGATTAGATCAATTTAAAATTCCAATGAGCTCATCGGAAATCGAACCTGTGACCTGCTAATACGTATATGTCATTTATTTGAGAGGCCAAAATAATTTTTGAGAATCTAAGAGCCATTAAGTAAGTCAAGAAATGTACGTCTCTCAAGGAACTCAATTTCCCATTACCGTATTCACAAAATCCCTCCAATGACTCTTATCGTGAAGAGCCAGATGAATCTATTCCGTACTCTCCCGCTTAATTTGATTTCCGTTGTAATATTATACCCCACACGCCTTTCAAGCAGTCTGTTGTTTCAGGATTTCGACCAGGACGTTATCTGCATTTCTTACCTCGCCCTGCCCCACTCATCCTCACAGATATGAACAGGCTAATACGATAGTATTTGACGAAGTGTACAGGTATCAAACTCCACACTGTACTCTCTTTGGAGCAACTTGTGAATTACTCATAACAATATTCGTGGACGCGATTTTTATTGATAAACTACTTGCTGACCAAGTAGTCAAATTAGGTCGCGCCATAGCTCAAGAGGTTAGTCGCTGGCTTCCCACCGCGGCGGCCCGATTTCGATCCCGGGTATGATCAAGTGGGATTTGTGGTGGACAAAGTGGCGCTGGGGCAGGTTTTCTCCGAGTACTTCGGTTTCCCCTGCCAATCTTCATTCCACCAATTGCTCCACAATCACCATCACCTATCATCTGGGGCTGGTACAATAGGCCAGAAGTGGCCGCAGTACAAATGAACTTAGTCCTACCCCACTAGCAAAAAAAAAAATTAGTCAAATTCCGAGCACCGTATGAAACTCGAAAATTCATTATCATATTCACAAGAGCCCGTCATTGATCTTGTCTTGAGCCAGATTAATTCAGTCAATTACATCCCATATTATTTTTTAAGACTCTTTTTAATATCATGATGCGGTCTGCGCCTACAACTCCCACATGATTTCTGGCCTTTAGTTTTTCGTACTAGAACTTTTCATACATCCAACATCTCTCTCAGACGTGCTACACATCCTTCCAATCTCTCTCTCATTGTATATTCCCAAATATATGTTGTGCATTACAAATTCTAAACGTTCTAGTTATGCAGTTTTGCCCCTTATGTTCAAATATTCTTGGGTATATGGACGTAACATTACATTAGCTCTGTCGGTACACCAGTCATCGCCTTACCCAGGGCGAGGGGGGGGGGGATACCGGAACAGTAGCATAGGTTCAATGCTCTCGTCTTCCTGTTCAAGTGCACACTCCTTTGCAAGTTCGTTGAGAACTGCACGTAACTGAAGCTGCTTCACTTCTCGCTCTCCTTAAACTCGTCTGGGGGAGCGAACATTGGTCGCTTATATTCGCGTTCCAAGAAACAAATCAGGTTTTCAAAAATTGTATACAGGGTGTTTCAATTTTTTCTTATTCTTCACGCTTTGAGCCATCTGATCATATATATATACACACGTATAAAAGCTTAGCGAGTTAGGAAATATACCAATTCCGCTACATTCACTGTGTTATCGCATCTAAATATTAAGAATATTATTTGCCTAATTAAATGTAAAGTGTAGCATAAGTGTACTGGACAAATCGCGTGTGATTCATTTTGCTCCGTAACCTTTGTTTGCAACATTATTTGTGCCCCACACTCCGTTTACTTTCCCTTTCGTAATCTAAATGCAAACATCTTGATAAGGAAAGAAAACAATTGACGGTATTGAGAGCAGAGTGCCCAAAAGAATGTTCTGAGCTATATAATATAGGAAGCAACATGAAGTTAGAGAACATTTCATAGTAAAGAGTTTCATAATTTGTATCATCCGGCACACGATATCGTAGTTGGTTGAGGCACTATGCTACAAGCCGAAAGGTTGCAGGTTCGTTTCCCAGTGAGGTTATTTGATTTTTGAAGTGACGTAATCCTTCCATCCGCACTATGTCCCTGGGGTCGACTGAGAAATGAGTACCAGGAATCTTCCTGGTGGTAAAGGGCGGACGGCGCCTAAGGCTGACGTCACCGCCGTCTCTGAGGAAGTTGTCTAGAGAAAATGTGGGAGCCTCGACGTGTCACAACCCTATGGGCCTCTACGGCCTGTAACAGGGATAGCTTTACCCTTTGTTACTTCTATTAAAGTAACTAATTCGAATCACGAGACAGAACATGCCTGCTTTTAGATCTAAGAGCTCTGTCTGTGTCCATGTTTCTTTGTGAATGATGAGACGATAGGGCAGCCGAACTGACGCCGCTGCGATCAGATCCTTGAGGGCTCTCCTGCATTGCAAGAATACAGTCTGTACCAGAAGTAAGGAAATTGGTGAAGGACTAAATATATTCAAAAGCCTAGAAGAATTGGAGTCGGGATAGTTTAGTTGGTGTAGCGACCGACTAAGAGCTGGACGGCCGCAGTTCGGTTCCTGGTGAGAGCAAGAGATTTTTCTCTACTCCATACCGCCCGGACCTGACCTGGAGCCCATCCAACCTCCTATACAGTGGGTACCGGAGCTCTTTCCTCGGGGGTAAAGTGGCAAGAGCGTGAAGCTGACCACTCACCTCCGTCTAGTGTCGAGGTCAAATTGGTGGAGCTATAACTTCAACCCCTTTTATGTCTTCACAGCATAAAGCATAATCACTTTAGCGCAGGAATAAATTTACCTTTTTTTTAACCTTTATCCCATAGAAAACGGGTCGGTTCCAGTACATAAAAATGAAGAATGAAGGCAGATTTGGGAAAGTATTTTACCAGTTTATATCAAGAATTAGGAGAATATATTGTCACGCGTAGGTGCGTTTAATTTGACTTAGAAGACGGGTTCTGAATTGGATGATGGGATTTATTGACACCTTATACATTCAACTCAGGACTACAGGCAATTGCAGCGCTATCGCTGATCTACACACTTTACAGTTCAACGTTACACACACTAGGATTCTCGGTTTTCACTAGTTGTATCTTGGCAACAGATTTCTAACAGTCGCACTAACACTTCAAACCACATATGAAGGCTTCTTTGCACCGCCTAATTCCTTTCTTGTCATTATTCTGCAACTGCCAACTCAATTCAAATCCTCTGTTCCAAAGTTCATATCGTGGCAGGCTGGCGTCTCGAAACTCGACTCTACATTACTGCCGAACATTTCCCTATAACAACTTTGCAACGACCACGCAGAAAACGCAACCTCTCTATTGTTGGGGAGGCGTGTTTACAGCGCAGATGCATAATAACGGAAGTTTCTCGATTGTCGCTTGCGTATTCGCTGCCGCAGGAATGTGTTTACGGAGTCGTTGCCTAGTAATTAACGTCTATTATGACTTCCTGCTTTCGTGCTTCATGTCACAATATAGACCATACAGAAAATATAAGAACTAGTTTAGATTTGGAAATTGGAAACATCAGAGCGCAGTGGTACTATCCACTGTGGAGATTGATTGTGATTATGATGAAATGAAGATCGATTAGATGGGATGGGAATGTAACAAGCGTGGTAGAGTTGAGATATGCATAGTATAGAAGTTTGTTAAAAACACCTGGAAGGATGACACCACTTGTTAGACCTAAGCATAGGTGGGATGTTGGTACTTTTTTCTTTTTTGCCCATATGTGTTTTAGTGTTTATGTCCGTTTCCGAGATAATGAAGAAAAATTTCGTATTCAAGACTGGCGGTATATTTTCTAAAATTCTGATTGCATCGATTTCCCGTTAAGTGCAGACATCTGTTTCTGAAGTGAATATTGAGCTCTGGTGTAAAGGACCATTTACATAAACTGGAGAGCCTTCAGATATTCTGTTGCCTTAATTACTTCCCCAGCCTGCGCTGAAAGTTTGCATTACAATATTCATTAAAGAATTAAGCCACCTAACGAATCCAATACAACGATGATGTATGGTTTTGACGTTTCAGTTGTGCGGCTCTTAACATGGCTCCAGTATCGATCTTGAAACACGCAGTAGGCTAACAGGGTGTTTCAAGTATCAGTTCTCAGATCATTATTTTCTATTTCAAGTGCTAAATTGCGGTAATAAAGTACAAGAATGTCATTATCTTATGGGCTGTGACGTTGTATAATCTAATAGAATTTTGCCGACAATTCAGAGGAAAATACTGCCTCCATCTTCAGGGCCGGAATGTGTTTTCGTGCGGGTGTAGGTATCAGCGTTTCGGAGGAACCTGCCACCTCAATCCACAGGATCCCAACTTCGATCCTGAAGATGGGGGAGGTTTATTTCACTGACACATCTTATCAGCTGTAATTGTGCAGCCTCGCTATACACAAGACAACGATAAATACGCCCGTAACAATGAACATTGTAACGTGGATGGCCAGACTGTTGCTGGGTAGCGGACCTGTAAACACCCCGCGATCGAATACATGCAAGGCAACAATAGAAAATTTCTCAGTGGAGGAATGTTGCTAGGCAACAGCGCACCGACAAAGACGCTGGCTAAGAATCACGTGACTTGTTCTGTGTTACAACGATACAACTGTGTTTTCTGTGCGAGGTCTTTGCCGAAGGTTTATAAGAGTAGTGAATGCAGGGACAGAAGGTCGGTGGTATGTTTGTCCTCACGTGTGGAGGCGGGTTCGAACATCTCCACAGTGACCCTGCGATTCGTGGGAGGCGTCGCAAAGGGAATTCTAATATCTGAGACAATAAAATATGGTCGCGAGTCCCAAGGGACTCGGACCCAAGAAAAACTGCCCTGGCAAGGACCAGCAGCATATACAAAAGGCATATCCGTCCTCTCGTCAGAGAGGATGCCTCACAAAAACAAGACAGTAACTGTCTAACAGTAATAAATATTTGGTCATGAGCCCCAGATAGGGCTCGACACCAAGACTTACTGACTGACTGACCAACGGCCAGTAACAATGTAACTTTGACTTTTGACAGAAAGTCAGTCGTAAGCTGGAGGAGTGAACTGGGCCTAGGAGTACAGAGGAATACAGGAAGTCATCCTGTGGAGGATTTGAAGACTCTATGTGTGCTGTAGTACAGTGATATTGGGCGTGTGTGATTTAGTTCCTGTGTTATACATCCGTGAAGACTGGTGCAGAGAGACTGAAGAGATAAGTGTTGAGCGCTCCTGAGTGAGAAACTCAGTAGCAGTGTTACAATTAATTGTAGTTACGACCTATAAGTGGTAAATGAAACCAATTACCAATCTGAACCCCGTCTCCAGCCACCCAAACACGTGACAATATCAATTTCAAATCATTATATTGCTCAGCTATTGTCCCATATTTTTCCTTGAAGAACTTAGAGACACATTCAAGAGCATTAGGCGTACCTAATGCAGAAGCGCGTGACAAAATATGGCAGGTACAGTCCGTTTTCAGAACTGGCCATTCCCAACAAAATGCGCAGAGGATTTGGACGCGTCCACTGACCGAGAAAAGGTCTGTAGGGTGTTTATGGATTTGTCACGGACCTTAGTTCAGCACCAGGCCGCACCGTAGTTCAAGCTGTTAGTCGCTGGCTTCCCACCACGGCGGCCCGGGTTCGATCCCGGGGTCTGGTCAAGTGGGATTTGTGGTCGACAAAGTGTAGCTGGGACAGGTTTTCTCCGAGTACTTCGGTTTCCCCTGCAAAGCTTCATTCCACCAATTGCTCCACAATCACCCTCACCTATCATCTGGGACTGGTGCAATAGGCCAGAATTGACCGCAGTACAAGGGACTTGGTCCCACCGCACTAACAATAAAAAAAATAGTTCATCACCGCTTCTCTCACGACACAACTGTAACCACTTGTCGCATTTCCTTTAATGGACAGTCCAGAGGACAGGAATAAACACGCAGCCTGTATGCTGATAAACATATTTCCATATATGTAAGATTTGAGGTTACCGCGGCGGTGACTATGAAGAAAGCAGTCTTCTGGGATGTGACACCGTGTCGATCCGTTTGCGGATATCATATTTTTCCTTCTACCCTGAAGATGGAGGCGATACGTTCCTCCGAAACATCGGTTAACACCACATCTACACGGTGCCAAATCCCACAAGACTGCTCTCTTCATATTTCCATATATACTACACGTAATATACGTAAGTCTAACAAGTGTAAGAGTGTACAAGGCGTTGGAAAACTTATTGGTAACACGAGAAAACTAGCTGGTTATCACAAGGGACACCCGTCTGTACGAGACATGAATCTTATATACCGCATCTGCTGTAGGAACGAGTATACGTCATTGTCAGTCAGTGACGTAAATCGTTAGGTCATCATTAGAAAGTTAATGTTTCAAACTTACGCCTTTCATACACCAATGAAATTGAAAGGCAATGTTATCCTTTTGCGTAATTAATTCAGCACCACGCCCTGAAGACTAGGGGGAAATGGAAGTATAGCTCTGTCATTGTTAACTTCAGCACTGAGATCGGAGTGGTCAGTTTCACGGTCCTGCCATTTTGCCTTTGCCGGGGAATCTGTTCTGTGTACTTATTGTATGGACTGGGATGGGATTCAGAGCCGGTATGCCGGTATGTTTCCCCTTACAATAAATCGAACCTTGATTCTTCGGTCGGCCAGACTAGTCCCTATATTGCCTGGACTTTATCCCATAAGTTTGCATACATGAAGTGTGAC
Organism: Cryptotermes secundus; assembly: GCF_002891405.2. Lineage (NCBI taxonomy): Eukaryota > Metazoa > Arthropoda > Insecta > Blattodea > Kalotermitidae > Cryptotermes > Cryptotermes secundus. Next base: position 1,230,038 of record NW_019738961.1, on the reverse strand, counting down.
GCATCCTGATTCGCAGGATGTATGGACTTCATGGCGCTTAGCAACTCGTACATATCCATCCCTTATGTATGACACTCCCAGACCAACCCTCGTGTTCCTATATAATGATTACTCTTAGGTCGAGACCCTCCATCACCCTTACTTTGAGATGGGAATGGGGCGGACCCACTGCGACTAGCCCCCAAAACCGAAGCAATTTTCTGAAGTAGCAGAGAGAGACAGAGAGAGAGATTAAGCAAAGAGAGTGGAAGAGGTAAAGCAGGACATGCCATGGGCTCGGAACTTATGATTGAGAGCGGGAAGTGGGGGTGCTAATCGTAACTACGTGCTGCCTGACATATCCAACAATTGGTAACGGAAGCTATGACCTATCGCTAGTGCGGTGGGACTAAGTCCCTTCTACTGCGGCCACTTCTGGCCTGTTGTACCAAAGCTATGACGTATTGCTAGTGCGGTGGGACTAAGTCCCTTCTACTGCGGCCACTTCTGGCCTCTTGTACCAAAGCTATGACTTAACTGAATTATGTACCTAATTCCATACTAAGTTAAATTATACTCATTTTGTTTCATTGTATATAAACTAGATTATTCGTTATTTATGGATAATTATGCACAAGTAAATAATGTAAGGTGTAGTGCGTTTTTAGGCAACGGCTCGGTGAACACGTTTCCGAGGCAACGGATAGAGGTACTGTTGGAAACGGTGTTTCTTACTCGGTCCGTGCAAAGGGGTTATAAGGAGGACAACTAAAGCAAGAATAGTTCAGAAAGCAGTCTTCTGGGATTTGGCACCGTGTATATGTGGTGTTAACCGACGTTTCGGAGGACAGTCTGCTTTTACCAGTTCTCGCGGTCTCTTCGCTTGCAGATTTCTTATATTTTTTCTTCT